>NC_090024.1:94929806-95260118 GCF_037176765.1 Anolis sagrei
CAACATTTTAACTAAAAATGAAGACAAAATACTCAGGATTGAGAAAAATCTCATCGTTGTTAACCATTTTTAGGTGACTATTATTAATTGAGCACAAGATTATTTTTCCCCCAAATGTTCTTTGGTCCTTGCCTCCTCTTCAAAGCCAGGTAACATGCATTAGGCATCAGGCATACTTTCAAAAGAACTGCAACATGTCAGATATTTACATAAATTCTCATACAGACAAAACCTACACACAGGATCATGGTTTAGATTTTATTTTAGGTGTAAATATATTTTAGTTGTCTTTTTTTTTCAGATTAATTAATGTAGGGCAGGTATGTAGCCGGGGGGGGGGGGGCTTAAGGGGCTTCAGCCCCCCCGGAAATTCTCATGGTGGTTCGCGAAAAGGCCTTACTGGTGCATTATTTAAACTGTTATGTTTATTCATATCATGATCTGATCACCATACTCAATATATCCCATTTGCATGGGGGTATTGGGGTAATGATACAAAAGGTTTGCTAGGCTAGACCCTCTTTCACTCAGACTCAGCCCCCCCCCCCGAAACTCAGCCCCCCCGAAACCCCCCCTGAAATATTCCCCCCCCCCAAACGAAATCCTGGCTACGGGCCTGATGTAGGGTACTGTGAATGATGTATATTCTACTACAGTTCTAGTAGCATCTTTTTAATTTAATTTAATTAGCTATGGTTATATGCATAATTTTGAATTGCACCTAGCTGAAATTAATTGTTGTTCAAGATCCATGCTATGATTGTCAAATCAATTCAAAACCACTAGTCCCAGGGTGAAGATTTTGCAAAATGTGGAGTCGCTGTCCAGGACTTATTCTCAGCTCTTCAACAGCTGCTATGCAACTATTAGGAAGTAATTGATAATCCTTGAATTTTTAATAGGCACTTTTCAAAATCTAACAAGGTGAGGAATATGTTATAAGCTCTGATTCAGATCTCAGAGGGGCTATTTATTTTCCTGTCCAGCATATATTATTTTGTCTATGTGTGTGTTTAGCCTTTGTCTTTCCTTTTTTCCATTAATCACCAATTTCATAGGCTAGCATTATCCTAATACATTTTGCTAGATGAAAGTCTTCTTTTGCATGTAAGATGCTTTTTTGTCCAATTTAAAATTAGCATCATCTAAAGCATTTGATGAAGTTAGATGTTTTGGACATTGCTAATTGCTTAATCATCTGCAGCTGTGCACATATTTGATAGGCCTTATGGCAAACAAATTCACTTCTTTATCATGACAGCCTGGATCTGAAGAACCAGCTGACCTCTTTATCCCTCAAATGTGGCTGTAACTTTTAGATAAAGAAATATTAATTGGAATGAATTGATCAGTGCAGTTTTGCATGTAGAAGGATATCACTGTGCATTTGTGTTATAATCTACACAATAATAGGGAACTTGTTTTTTAAAAATCTAAAACCTATAAAGCCAGATATTCATACACTATTTTTTTAAAAAAATAATTGGGAAAGGCTATTCTATGTAAATAACTGAAGATGAATTTAAGAAAAAGTCCACTAGCTTCAAAATGGAATTGTAGCCTTTTTGAAGAGATGTGTATGGGAGCCATGTAGCATATATGAAATTGCATGGTGGTGGTGGTGGGGGGGGGGGGGGGTTTGCATAGCTGTTTCTAAAATATTGTTAGGAGTCTGTTTCGTAAATATAAAGATATAACAAAATCCATACATTTAGCCATAAAATCTGCCTTTGACTAATACATGGGATTCACGTATAGATGAGTATATACATTAATTAAAGGGAGTGCAGACACTAATTTTGAAAGGTAAATTTTCAAAATTAGTTTGCAAATTTTATCCAACTGGATGTTCTTAATTCCATTATCTGTATAACTTGTATGCTACAGGGTAATAAGAGTCTTTGGACCATAATAAAAATGTTGTTGTTGTTGAAAGGTAATAGAACATACCCTTCAGTTGTGGAATCTTGTTCTTCACTGTGACCTCATTAATAACGTTTACAATCTTTAACACATTCTGATGTTTCCTACGTGAATTATCATATGTGAAATATCACAATCTATGGTAGATGGATTGTGGATATCACCCTAGCTTACAAGGGATTAATTCTTCTTGGGCACTGAGTTTGTATGGCTATGGTACTTTGCTAATAATATAATATATTGTATGAAAATATATATTGTAAGCCGCTCTGAGTCCCCTTCGGGGTGAGAAGGGCGGCATATAAGCGCTGTAAATAAATAAATAAATAAATGGTGAAGGAAGAGAAATGGCTATAGGCACAGCTGGTGAGTTAAAGCAAACAGAGAGTTAGAAAAATAGACTACTTGGAACAGGTTTGTTCATCTTTTTTGTTATTGCTTCATAATCCTGAAAAAATGGCATTTATAAACACAGTGCACCAATAACTTTTGGGCTAAGTCAGTATTTTGAGCCTACTCAGCAAAGTGCAGATGATACCACTTTGATGGCTGAAAGTGAGGAGGAGCTGAGGAGCCTTATATCCAAGGCTAAAGAAGAAAGTGCAAAAGCTGGGTTGCAATTAAACATAAAAAAAAACACAAGATTATGGGAACCAGACTGATTTATAACTGGCAAATAGAGAAAGAAAATGTGGAGGCAGTGACACATTTTGTATTTCTAGATGCAAAGATTACTGCAGATGCAGACTGCAGCCAGAAGATGTTTACTTCTTGGGAGAAGAGCAATAACCAATCTTGATAAAATAGTGAAGAGTAGAGATATCAGAATGGCAACAAAGATCCTCATAGTTAAAGCAATGGTATTCCCTGTAGCAACCTTTGGATATGAGAACTGGTCCATAAGGAAGGCTGAGCAAAGGAAGATAGATGCTTTGGAACTGTGGTGTTGGAGGAAAATTCTGAGAGTGCCTTGGACCACGAGAAGATCAAATTAGTCCATACTCCAGGAAATAATGCCTGGCTGCTTGCTGGAGGGAAGGATATTTTGAGAAGACAGGAAAGCTTGGAGAAAATAATGATGGGGAAAAAGAATAGAAAAAGAAAGAGAAGCCGACCAATGACAATATGGATAGATGATACCCTTGAAGGGACTGTCTTGACCTTGAAGGAACTGCAGTTGGCGACGACTGACATGGTGATCTGGTGTGGATTGGTCCATGAGGTCACGAAGAGTTGGAAGCAATTGAACAAATGAACAACAACAGCAAATTCATATCAATACCAAATCTAGCTGGGCATTATTTTTGTTCCTTTTGTATATTGCTTGCATTTTTGTGTTTGTATCTCCCTTGTGCTCATCATTACAAATGTTGTCTTCTTTAAGAAGTTAACATCCCCTATGATCCACCTCAGAGATTAAGATTGTCTGAGGAGACCCTGCTCTTGGTCCTGCCTTCCTCACAAGCGCAACTGGTGTGAGATTAGGAACATGGCCTTCTCAGTGGTGGCCCCTCGGCTATGGAATTCCCTCCCCAGCAACATTAGATAGCCCCCTCCCTCCTACCTAACCTTCAGAAGGAAATTAAAAAGCTTGATTTTGGGATCAGTCTTTCAGAGAATAGTACATAATAACTACAGTGCGTCTTTGAACTATGATTATGGATTATGTGATTTATATTGAATGTAATGTTTTTAAAGATTTTAAATGTTTAATATGTATTAATTGTAATGTTACTGGAATTGTATGTGTTTTAAGGCATTGAATAATTGCCTATATGTAAGCTGCCTTGAGTCCCCTTCAGGGTAGAGAAAGGTGGGGTATAAATATAATAAATAAACATCCTCAAAATTGATATAGTCATGCATTCTGAAACATGGAGACCACTTCCCTACTCATTCATTTAATGTAATTTCTCTGTGATGGGTGAAGCTGGTCAGGTCACAACCCTGCTCTTGAGTTCAGCTTTCCAAAGTCATTGTCAGCACTGTAATAAAAATAGCTCATAGAGGGCAGGGTGGCACTGTAATATCTCCATGGGAAGTCAAAAGTGTAGAAAGGTCCTAATCCAAAAAAAAACCCAACAAATTCAATACATTTAGTTATTTACTTTAGGGAATAGATTAGCGCTCAGTGTCACAAACGGTAACCAGTGAAAACTTTCAGAAAGTTTATGGCTGAATCCATGCTAGGGCTATAGTCCAGCCAACCATGTGGCTCATTTAATTGATTCTGTACATTCTGTACAATTAATTTAACAGACTTTTAAATCACAAGCAATGCATTCCTTGAGGGAATATGCATTGTTTTCTGTTTTTTTAAGCACACTACTAGAGGAATCACAAGGAATGACACCTTTGTGGAAACTTGAACAGAGTGAAGAAGAAAAAATGAAGTAGTTCGAGGAGTCTTGCCAAAATTATCCATCCACATCTCCCTAAAAAACAAACAAGCAAACAAAAAACACGTTTCTTCCTGAAGTCACATGCTGTTGAGGGTCATGGTATATTTTATGTGTTCAAAATTGTATTTTGAAAATGAGAATGTCTAAAACACAAGCTATTGGGAAATGTGTGCAAATATGGTGAAAACTGGGGGGGGGGGGGGCAAAATACACATACCATAGGAATTTAAAATAATTTGTGTGGCAACCAAATATAACCTCAGACAGAAATGCAAGTAGAATTTTAATAAATCCAATGAAATTGAGATCTTGGGAGCCTCTACACTGTAGAATTACTCTCATTTGACACCATTCGAAGTGCTATGTCTGTATTACATGGAAACATGGGAGTTGTGATTTTGCAAGGTCTTTAGCCTTCTCTCTCCCAAATGGTGCTGATGCCTCACTAAACTACAAATCTCAGGTGCCCATATCAATGAGCCATGATAGTTAAAGTGGTGACCAACTAAATTAACACTAAAGCATAGATGCACCTTGAGATGTTTAAAGCACCAGTTTGATCTTGGAAGCTAAGGATGGTCAGCTCTGGTTGGTATTTGGATGGCAGACCACCACCAATACAGGATGCTATAGGCTATATTTCAAGGGGAAAAAACTAGCAAAACTGCTTCTGACAATTTCTTGCCTATGCGTGTATATGTGCCTTGCAACTTGAAGGCACATACACATGCAGAACAGCAGATACAATGCTATTCAAAGATCATTGAAAAGCAGTCCATGGGTCACACACAATCCCAGGACCATTTCCAAAGCTTTTGCGTCTTTCCTGAATCATTGCAGGTGTTCCCACTGGGGGAAATGCCTGAACAACTAGATGTGCAATTCTTCAATGTTTCAAGGAATTACAATTTTATTTTTTAAACAAGACTTGTGCCCTCCTGTACTTTTTTGCCATAGTTCCTTGCAATGGAAGTTTAAAAATTAGGAAGGAGACTTCTAATTTTGGTTTTGTTTTGAGCTGGCTTGGCCTACATCATAATTGAGGGGCAGAAAATTGGCTCTTGGGTTTAGGGCTTTTCCACCCTGCTTGGTAAGAGAGACATCTCCAACAGTTTAAATGAAGTTGTGCCATTTTGTGGTTGAATCCTGGATTATGGTGAAGAAACAAATATATGCAGATAATAAAAGCAATGTAGAGAGTCCTCCTTTGGAGACTTTTAAACAGATGGCCATCTGTCAGGGGTACTTCAAAAGTGTTTTTCCTGCATGGCAGGGGTTTGGACTAGATGATCTATATGGTCTCTTCCAGTTATATGATTCTATGTTTCTATTATTCAAAGGAAATTAAGGAGAAGTATTAATAGAAAATAGAGGCACCAAGAAAATGCTACTGAAAGAGCCAAAAATATAGGACAGATGTCAACATTCTCAAAAAATGTAGATGAAATACAATAAGCAACTTCTACTTCATTTTATTTTTAAAAACTCTATTTTCCCCAGGAGAATGTCAAGGTGATGATTCAAGAAGGATTGCTAAAAGAAACTAACAGAATCAAAGCATATCATAATTGGCCAATGCTGAGCGTTTCATAAGCTTTCTGTAGGGCCATTGATTGTTTCCTACAACAATACTCAGAGAGATACAACACACCTTCTGTCCCTGAAATAAATTTTCTACAGAAATAATGCACAGTACAATGGGCGGCATCACAGTTGAAGTCACCTACTTGAATTTAAACAGTGTCTTCATGAAAAGGTGAATTAGATTTTTGACAAGAAGCCTCTCATACACAAACAAGAAATTACCAATGTGTCCCACATTGAACGAGAAATCACAATAAGTTTGCGTTCTGATACTGTATCGTTTATTTTTTGAAAATGTTTCTGCTCTCTTTTCAAAAGAGTTCTTTGAGAGGCGGTATTGGATTCCACCATTCTGTGCATTGTGCTCTAAAAATGGATACAACAAGCAGGTGTATGTGGATTGAGGAAGGAGGGAAAAAAAGAAGATGTTCTCACCAAAACAATTAATGTTTGCTGTGATAGGAGTGTCAGCTTGCACAAAGCAAGTCAAGGTGCAACCACAAAAATGTTTTCATGTACTTGTCCTTGCAGCTCTGTCATACAATATATTGTACAATGACTGAATTATTAATGTTAGCTGCTGTGATCAAGACAGGGTGATGAATTCTTAGAAGCAGATTTCTATTGTGACATCCCTTATTCATTTGGGAATAGTTTACTCAAACTCACTATTATATAAACAGGTTGTGCCATCTTGCTGAATTTGTGCATGTGTGCCATGATCATGGGTCATGCCATGCTTTTGGACATGCTTATCTTTGCTTTAAATAGTTGTATACTGGATTATAGGCCTTGCCATGCTTTTAAGTATTTTGTATCATTTTAATTATTGTATACTGGATGATTGCCTGTCACATTTTCTCACCAGACTGTTATAGTTTATTTATGGCTAGATGCATAGGGAATGAAAACTAACAATCAGAAACTTCAAGGTTATCCTCATGACAGAAAGTATATGAAAGTAAAGGAGGGATAGCTCCTGGGAAAGTGTATGTTTTTATTTGTTAATGAATGAAGATATAGTTTATGCAACAATTGAATTGGTTGACTTTAAAATACTGGGTTCAGCTCTATTTTCTGAATCTTGAAAGCTATGGCCTAGATCAGAAAGGAAAATTATTTACTAAGACATTTTGAAGTAAATATGTTAAGTGTCAGATTCTTTAATAAAAGGAAGAATATTCAACATGTGAGATGTGACAGTTATGAAGTCCCACTAATATCTCCTCTAATACCTGGCTGTGGGACCAAGCCTTTGTGGGCAGTGAAATGAGGTAATAACAGAATGATATCCTGAGATGGTTTTTAAGCAACTGATTTTAAAGTGGATATAAGTGATTTTAATGTTTGTGTATATTTATGGTTTTATGCCCCGGTGTTGAATGTTTGCCATATATATGTTGTGATCCGACCTGAGTCCCCTGCGGGGTGAGAAGGGCAGAATATAAATGTTTCAAATAAATAATCAATAAAATAAATAAATACTCATGAGACAGAGAGGAGCTCTGTCTCATGAGTACTCTCCCCAGCAGACCTCAACCTTAGATTTATATTCAGTGGTGGTCCCTCATATATTAAAGCCCAAACTCATCTGGCACTTTAGGGCGCTTCCAGGCAGCACAAAAATGCAGATTTTAAATGGGGGTTAAAACAAATCCCAGGACCTGACTGCAGGTCCCCACACGGATCTACTAGTCCCAGGATTGGGTCCCCCTCCATCCTCACAGGTCTCCTCTGCATCAGATGGGGGGCAGATAGGGACATCCAACTGAAGGTTCTTTTTTTTAAAAAAAATCACTCTCTTATGTGTTGGACCATATGTGCCCATATTAATATCTTAATATAAATATAAGCAGATTTGCATGTGTGCATATGAGATTCAGCATATAATGGAGGGATTTCCCCCCAATTGTTCATTCAAGCTCTGTTTAGTATTATAAAGTTTATAAAAGAGTTCAAGAGAGTTCTAAGTGCTCTCTGTTCATGCTTACTTTAAATCAGATGAGTGTCCATTTGACAGGTCTAAGTGTGCTGGAACTGTCTCCACAGGGGGAGGGAAGGAAATCATGGGGGTTTTTTTGTGAGTGCAGGGATATTCTACAGCAACATGAATACATTTCCTGGCCAGAAATGGGATAAAAGGGGACATTTTTGACCCATGTTTTTCATACGTTGCAGTGAATCAGTGTGGATTTAAAACTAGTGTCTTATAGCCACTACTCCCTTTTAATCTGATTGCATCTGTGTTTTAAGTGCTGTGTAGATGGGCCCTCCGTGATCAAGCTGGCTCTAAGCACACCCCAAAGCTACATGCCTGGCCATTTGGGGAAGTAAAATTTTATAAAGAACATACTGTTTGATCAGTTTCTGGACTCAAGCACTACCAATCCATCCAATCTCCATGTTACTATCTTGTATAATAAAAAGAAAATACAGAACACAAAAGAAAAACAAATATATATACATATAGAAAGAGAGAGAAAAAAATAATCAAAGCTAAAAGTGACTTCCAATATCTTCAATAATTATATTAAATTGTAAGTTCCATTAATATTTCTTTCAATCAAAAAGAAAAAAAAGCTTCCATCTCTTTTCTATATTATATCCCAATGCAATCTTTCCAATTAAAGATATAATCCTGAACAGAAACTTATTTGAATATTAATATATAATTATTACTAAGTATTAGTAATCTTTAGCATCTATTATAGTTAATCGTCTCCTCACCTGAATCAAATACCTCTCATTTGCTAATCTCTCAAATATAAATACTTCTATTAAACGCATAAAGTCACCACTTTCAATTTCCCATTTATCACCTATGCAACATAGCATCACCAGAGTCTCCTACCAATTGCAAAGGAAAATCACATTAATTCTTTTTAAATAATATTCATGTTTATCTTGATGTAAATTGTTATTCTGTATTTTCTATATTTTTCTATAATTTTTGTTTTATAAACATCTGCCACAGTTCAAAACCCTTCTAAACCCTCAAACCCCCTGAAAGTCCATCTCACTAATCTTTATAAATAATGTTTTACATCAACCAATTTTGTTTTATAGCCTAGTCCTTACGCTAAATCAGCAAAATTAATTCAATTCTTTCATCATCATCATCATGATCATCTACCAAAATCCATGATATCTTAAAATCAAAAGATTCAGCATTTTGCCCTTACCAACTTAATTTGAAATCATGACATTTTACTAAATTTCTTCTATAAAACAAAGTGGGTCCCTTTCACCAGATTGCAGAGTACCTGAGGTGAAAACATTACTCCATAAAACACCTTCTTAATGTTATTCTGTCCAGTCATAGGAAGAAAGAGACCAGACACAAGATATGAGATGGAACACCTTCTTTGTTACCTATTTATTTTGAGCAAAATAAAAGGGGGAACAATCTGACATGGGAGAATCTGAGTGGCAGGTCTCATGAAGACCACAACTCAAGCCTTTCCTGGGTAAAATCACCATACCCCCATAGAGGAATTCCTGAAATTAAGAGTTTCTCCCAGACCAGCTATAAATTGGCCAGAGTGTGTAAGCCCTCAAGTTGTGTGGTCCCTGGAAACTGCAAAGATGCAAAAGACCAGCCCCAAGAACAGGGATGTTTTCCCGGCCTCCATATCACTTGATACACAAAAGATGCTCACTATAAAAGAACGGAGTAAGATTTTAATTTTAATTTATAGATGGGGAAATATATAAAATAATCCCAATGCTGTTCAGCCAAAAATATAAAGCCATCAAAAGGATGAGGGAGAATGGTTGCTGAATCAATTGTATATTTAAAAGTTAGGAACTGGGAACCTCTGGAACTGAGAGACTTAAAAATGCTTCTTAAAAAGAAATCCGCTGCCACCATTTCAATAATAATCAGGCTGATGTAATGGTGACAGTTTGTTCTGTAATACACACTGTGTAACTATAGTTTCTTAGAGGCTGCTGTGAAGCTGACTTTAGTAATACTTTGACCACAAAGGTATTCACACTGAGGCCTGTATAAGTTAATAAAATAACAAAAATGTTTATTGAACAGGCTTGAAATATTCAGGTACAAATGATTAATGGTTTCAGTAAAATACTGGCATAAAAAGCTTGTGGATGCATTAGGGTCAAAATCTTAAAAACTTCTTGGTTACAAGTCTTCAAAGTCCCACCACAGAAAATTACTTCAGGAAATGAATCTCTGACAGTAACTCCCAAAACTGCCCCTTAGGAATCTAGCCAAAAATACCCTGAGCTAGACTTCCTTAGGAATTGAACAGTTTACTAACTGGGTACTGCTCCACAGCACAGTATTCTAGCTATCTACTCAATAGCTACTCTGAATACTTCACAAAAGACTAACCCAATCTCCTTCTCTAAACCCAAACTGCTCTCACTAACACCAACCCGTCTTCTCTCTAACAGCTCCAAATCCTAACTCCAACTCCAACTGGAACTTCCAGCCTCTGTTTAAAAGACACTTTTTTCCTCTAGACCAGCTAGGCTCCACCCCCATCTTTCTAACCAATCCTAGCATTTTTATTTTCCCTCTAAGGCTTGAACACAACCCCTCAAGGCAAACCTAACTTAAATGGCTTCTACCTGTCTCCTTTTCTAAAATGGATACCATGGCTTTGCCAGGCCCACTCCTTTATGTGTTAGGCCGCCAGCTAAGGTAAGGGATTCATTACACTCACCAACTCATAGCTCTCTCTTTAACCCCCTGCCTCTATCACCTGCCAGAAAGTCCCATTTATGGCACTGGCCTATGTTAATTGGCAAGTCCTTTTTGACAACATAATTATAAGCAAAAGGGGAAGAAAAGGACTCTTAATATAGAGGAAAACATTCTACAAAGCCCCAAAGCAACCAAAAGACTTCAACTAGAAAAAGAGGCAGGAGGATGCATTGGCAATCACCAAAGAGGGGGAAAGTGGGGCAGACTTCCTTTTCATCCATCTCCCTCTGGTCTCTCAGCCCTCCATGTTCCCTTATTTTCTCCATAGACCTTGCTGCTCCCCAGCTCATTTAAAATGATACCAACATTATCTTCCAGATTTGCATTTCATTCTTCAAAAATTCCTTGATAACACCACAGATCTCTGTCTACAGTTTGCTTTTCACATTCTAAATTAACTCTTCATTGATTTTTTCCATTCCTGAACTTATTACTTCCTTCATAAATCTCCTTTAATCCAAAATCCAGTCTAAATCTCTTCCTAAAATTCTTAGTCATTGATCATCAAATGAAATTCTTCCCATATCTCTTTTCATGTTACTGAAAGTAAATCTTCTACATTGTACAACATCTTTGTACTTCTTATGGTAAGCCAGATGTTATCATATAAAGAACATCACCTCCACACCACTTCTTCCAATACAATGTAATTCCACCACAGCATGGTAAGTAAGGAAAGAAGAAAAGATCTTTGTTTTCAGTGGGAAGAGGTGAATTGATGCACAGAGGATTTCAGTTTGTTGATTCATACGTAGGAATATTTCATCCAGCCTGGGTGTCACAATGTCAGGGCTCTGCCGTTATTTTGGCAGAGGTGAACCAAACAAACTCCCAGTTTGTGTTAAACAATTTAAATAAAGCAGCACTTAGTGTCTGGCTGTTTTAATAGTCCAAACATAAAACATAAAAATAGAACTCAGCCACAGAATATAAAACAAAAACTGACAGCAAACACCGTTGCAGGTTCTAAATAACACTGTATTCAAAAGATTCAGTCCAGTGGTCAAATGGCAAGAGTTCAATGAGCAAAGTCCAGGGATCAAGATGTTGCACACCAGGGCTGGGGTTGACACCTTTGAACCCATAAACACACCAATGTTCTTTATTAAGCAAAGCAGTTTATTGAAGATTAATGTAGCAATAGTCAAAAAGATAAAAAAAAACATTCGAACAAGGAATAAGGAAATGTCCACAAAATAATCAATAGAGCAATGTAATGATATCCAGTCAAAATCCAAGTCAGGAAAGAGAATAGTTCCAAAATCCAATAAACAAGTCCACAGGATTAAAGTCTTTCAGTTCCAGAAGATTGTAAAAACTAAAGTCCCTTGAAGAAACAGGAGCAAACTTGAATCAAATAATCCAAATGCAGGAGCTTGAAACCAAAACTAACAGCTTACAAAAATCTCAACATGAATCAGGGATGGATCAAGCATGAAAACTAAATGTTGGAGTCACTGAAGAGTATAGATTCCTAGGCCCTATATTTATTCAGAAAGCCATAGCAAAAGCATTCCGTTTCTCTTGGGAAATCTTTCCCTGACCCCTCATCTCTCTCATTCTTTCTGAGCGCCTCCTCCCTAAATCTAGGTCATGATCCTGATAAATTTGGCCTTTTTGATTAGAAAAAATATCTCCCTCAGTGTGCCAATTAGAACATTCCTTTTGCTATCTCTATCTAATCTTGATTGTTCAACCTTGACCTATTTCTCAGCCTGCATCGAGGCATCTTTGCCTTATGAACCAGCTATCCCAGAATCCTCAGTTTCACTCCGGTTAAGTGTATTCTCTTGACCATCATCTCCATTCACAAACACCTGAGTGTCAGCAGAAACCTGATCATTTAACTCAGACACTGGATCCTCTGCAAGTTCATGATCATTCTCCTTTAAATCCTGTGGCAAAGAGACAATCACAGGCTGAGGACCTACACAAGAGTCTATACCATAGTCAAAAGCCAATCCAGAGATTCAGGGTTCCAAGAGTACAGGAGACAGGTCAGGATACTGAAAATCCACAAACCTGGAGGGAAACCAGCAGCATCTACCACCAAAAAAATACAAATACCTTTCTCCTGAAGATCAGTCCCAAGGCTAGCTCCTTATATCCAGAAACACCCAGCTGCAACCCATCTCTTGCGTACCTCCACCCTTAATTACTTTCACTCATGAACTTTTATTACAGATTACTCAACCCTTTAGAACTAAGACTTACATTAACCATTCCATCACCAACTGCTAGGCCGACCACCCCCAACCACCATCAACTGCAGAACATGATATATGACACTGGGCGATGGTCTAAAGAGCATCCCTAGCATGGTGAGCAAGCAATTACAAGAAAATAGTTAAAATTGAAATACAGCACAGTGACTTGTGTCCTCAGTCAGTACATTATATTCTATGATTTCCAACCCCTTTTATTGGATAAGATCAACCAACCTATACTGCTTGTGAAGGGCCCTCAGATACGTAGAACTTGCCATGGAATCTTTTCATGGTAGGATGA
Source organism: Anolis sagrei (assembly GCF_037176765.1). Lineage (NCBI taxonomy): Eukaryota > Metazoa > Chordata > Lepidosauria > Squamata > Anolidae > Anolis > Anolis sagrei. Next base: position 94,942,956 of record NC_090024.1, read on the forward strand.
GTAAGACTCCAAACTCAATAATTTATAGGCAACCTCTCTGGATCTAGATATTTGGACTACAAATGCCACAATGCTTGGCTATTAGCAGGGAGTTGTTATTAATATCTCTTGGGAGTGCCAGCTTGTCTAAGACAATGTGGACGCTAATGCAAAAGGCTGCCCAGCTTTGATGTACAGCTACTGTAAGTTGTTTCACTCTGGAGGATAAGTCTGAGTAATAGTGCCATAGGCATTGTTTTCCATTTATATATTTTTGCTAACATAACTTATGTCAAGCCTAACTCTCCTTTTCTCCATGTTTTAATGCCATTAAGCAAAGATTTAGAGAACTGTTGAAAGAGAATCATTAGTTATTATCATTTATTGTTTTATTGTTGTTTTCTCTAATTTTAGGAGACAACAGATGTTTTTCATCATCTTGTTCCTCCATAAAATATGTAATTGCTGAGCTGCAATTTGGAATAGAGGATGACATTCAGCAATTCATTATCAAGCCGTTGAATACAGTTATTTAGAATACATGAAAGAATGCTTCTCATAAGTCAACATACATGGCAATCTGCAGGATAAAGCCTTCAATCTGCATCATGTTTCTCTACTTCTGTTGTTGCTGCTGCTGCTATTCTTCATTGTTTGCCTTCTTCAGAAGCAGCAATAGCAGTTTCATTTTATTTGACACTTTTGTTTTGCCAAATCCCAGCTGTAACAATCAAATATAAAAACAACAAAGCCTCATTTATTTTATTTTCTTATATTTTGGTTCCTTAAGAAGATAAAGAACAATGCTAATGAATGAATTTCATGTGTGTTTATACACTGATTAGAGAAACTCCAGCACTATTTCTAGAAATTTCAACGGGAGAAGGAGTGGAATATTTTTTCTCTTTTCCTTGAATCTGGTTCTGGATTAAAGCACCTCAGATGGTATTCAGTTCCATAACATGATATATGCCTGTCTTTTCTGAAGAAAGATAACAGAAAATTGTAAATAGCTGGTCAAACTCAATGGCCTTTTATTTATTATTTATTTATTTATTTACTTTGCTTATATACCGCTGTTCTCAGCCCAGGGGCGACTCACAGCGGTGTACAACAGAGGAACAACAAAATTCAAAACATAGTATTAAAACAATTCTGGCCCCAGAGTGGCCGTTGGTGTTGGGGGAGGGGCGCTGATGTCACAGGGGACAAGATGGCAACGTCCTCCTGGCTCCCCTTCTTTATTCTGGCCCCAGAGTGGCCGTTGGTGTTGGGGGAGGGGCGCTGATGTCACAGGGGACAAGATGGCAACGTCCTCCTGGCTCCCCTTCTTTATTCTGGCCCCAGAGTGGCCGTTGGTGTTGGGGGAGGGGCGCTGATGTCACAGGGGACATTTGTTTTTGTTTTTTTGTTTTGTTTTTTAAATGTGTTTATTTGGGATATTTACTCTTAGAAAAGTGTATTAGAGCGAGAGACAATACAGACAGATGTACAATACAGACGAATATACAAACATATAAACAAATACGATACTTAACCATAACAACCACAACATTTACCAACACCGACATATATTCCCCACAGTGCGTTTTAAAATGCTTCCAGGATTTACTGGTCAGGCGCTGGGGATAATACTGTACTAGTGTCCCTTTTTCTTTTCCCTTATCTAAATTGGTAATCACACCCTCGCCAGCTTCGTGCTTCAGTACCTTCGAGTTTCTTTAATGTGGAGGGCTGATATGTATTTCCTCATATCACCCTTTAATGGCCTTTTGTTTACAATGGGAATGACCAAAGAGATTAAGAAAAATCATCAACATTCAAAGGCTATGCTGCTTAAAAATTTGACAGTTTTCAGTGATTCATCATTCAATACTGTGTGTATTTTAGAATTTCTGAACATTTGTTAGAATTTCATGAAAAGCAGAAAACCAGAGAGAAAGAAAGAAAAGAAGGAAAAGTAGAAATACCGTACTACAAAGTATATGTCACAACTCAGGATAGATTCACCTTGCTCAGGACAACACCACACACCAGGGCTGTAGGTTTTGTAGTTTATTGAAGAAAGGTAAAATCAAAACATAGAAATATGGTTGCTGAAGTTCAAAAGTCAAAACAGGAACTTACATGCAAGGCAAAGCTTCCAAGGTCCAAAAGCAAATAACATGAATATAATCCACAAGCATTGGTCAAACCAGAATCCATGGCATCATGACAAAGTCCCAGGAATGAAGATCAAAAAGCAAATTCCCAAAGAGCTAACAGCTTTCCCCTGAAAGCCGAGGAGATGTCAAGGAAGTTCACAGGGTGTGAGCGAAGATACTCTGACAAAGAGTTGCCTTCAAACAGATCATTAAATATGTTTGGCTAGCATGAAAGCACCCCGAAGTTCCCGCTTGTTTGCAAGCAGGGTGCTTCTCCATAAACTTAATTCCAAACAGACCTCCCTACACAGATCCTCATTACTTTCAAGGACGGATCCCTCATTATCTTGTGACTGGCCTGCCTGGGAATCGATAGGCCCTAAGTTCACAGAAGGACCAGTCGACTCCTCCACCTGCAGCTGTGAATCCAAATAATGACTGTCTTCTAAAACAAGATTCTTTTCCCTGGGAAACTGAGATGCTTCAAAACCAACACTGTCTGCCTCAACAACAGGGACATATGCAGAAATCTGTAACCCATCATCCTCCTCATCCTGAGGAAACTCAGGCTCAGAAAGAGGAAACTCAGGCTCAGAGAGCCCATGCTCAGGCTGAGCCACAACAGAATAGATCTCAGATTCTATATGATATATTTTTCCCCCTGCCCCAAGTCATTTTTTTCTAAACCACATTGTTATGAAGATAGACTCAGAAGTGGATGGGTCTATGCCTGGTAAAAAGGTCCCAAGAGAATATATATATATATATATAAAAGGATTTCCATTAATAATAATTAATTGTATTACCTGAATCAAGCTTTTTGGTTCACTTTCCATAATCCAGAAATAACCCAGTTTTAATTGTCAAAGGGTCTGGTTATGTTAGCACATTAGTATTAGTGTTAGCAATTTAGTATTAGGACTCCTCAAAATTATCGTTAGTCCTCATAAATTGGATTAAATTTGTTAAAATTGTACTTATGTCACAATATCTGACACATGGACATGGCCTGTGGCAAAACTTAAGAATTGAAACTTACCAAATACTTTTTTGCTTGAATTTTTCAAACCTTGGAAGCCTCTCAAAGTCAGCTTCATTTTCAGTGCAAGCAAGCAAAGCAAAGCCAAAATGGCTGCCATTCCTCTTCAAATTAATGGTCTCTTGCCATAAGGAGAGGGAAGCAGCAGGGAGAAGCAGTGTTTGCTGGGGAAAACACTAAGATAGCACAGAATTCTGGGAAGTTTGGGAAGGCAAGGAGCCCTATGCCAAAGAATTCAAAAGGCCCTGGCATAAACTACATTTCCGAGAATTCCCAGAATTCCGCTCAGCATCAGAAAGCCCCAATCAGGAGAGGGGTAAAGATTTGTCCCTCCATAACAGAGGCCAGCCGGAGTTTGGATAAATTGTTGATTCTGCAAAGAGGAGGAATGACTGATAGTAAGTAAATCTCTGTGCTCTGTTGGGAAGAAATCCCTAAATGGAAGTTCTATTGGTTAATCCGAGAGACATTAAATGAAATAGCAGTTGTGGCTTTTTTAAAAAAAATGTCAAAATATTTTTTAAAATCCCTAAAATCAGTAGATGTATTATTATTTCTGAAAGTTGGGGGGAATGATCCCCTGTTATCTTGTGTAATTGTGTAGAAAATTCAAGGTAGTAGTTTTTTAAATAAATGTTGTTTATAAAACCTTTGAAAATTCCCTGAAAGTCCATGGATAAGTTAAAATTTTTGAAACTTGGTGGGGTAACAATGCTAACTGTGTTCTACCATAGAAGCAAGTTTCACCCCAATAGCTATAAAAATGTGACAGAATTTTCCCCACTTGTGCAATTACTATAATGAAAATGTAACAAAATTTCATTAATCTTGTTAGTGGTGAAATTTTCACTAACGATACTTTAGAAACATTTTAGAAATGAAATGCTGATGCCCCCTAATTTTGTAATGAGTTTTGAAGCATTGAGTGATAACATAAAATAGAATACTTTTGAAGATTTGTAAAATGGTATTAATTGAATAGAAAACAATTGTATGTCAGCCTGTTCAGCCTGTGATTGTGTCTGATGTTTATGATGGAACTGGGGATGATGTTCCTGATGGTGAGCCTTGATCTGTTGCCAATGGGAATGAGGGTTTTCCTGGACCTGAGTTAAGCTCAGATGAGAGGCCCGAGCTGTCTCAGGAAGATTCACAAGGTCACATTCCTGAAAGAATCTTTCTACGGTCTTTTCCAGAGGAACGTCTGAGGATGATTTGTTAGGTGCAAAGTCAATGTGAATGTAGAGAGTGAGGCTTCTCTAAACAGAGACAGAGTGCTCGAGTACAAAGAAGATCCGTTTGTTTACAAGAAAAGAGAGATAAGCAACCCTTATCTGAGCCTAAAGTCAGGAGACCCAGATAAGGGTTTTGGGACCTGGAAAAGTTTTATATTGATTCATGGGAATTAGTGGCCTCTGTTGGGTCAACATTGGAATTTCAAGATGATCTTGCTTTCAGATGTTCTTAGTTTCATGTACCAAGTTTTTGCCAATATTCTCTTTTGTTTATCAGATGTTTTCATGCTGCCTTGATTAATAGATTCTTGTACCTTATTTCATGGATTTTTGTATCTTGTTTTGCCTTGAAGTTCATGGATTATTCTCTGTTTTGGAACTTTACTATTTTTGCTAATTTTATTGCTTTGCCTACATATATTCTGCAATAAACCGCTTGCTGATTTTACCAAGCTGGTGTGGTGTTTAAGGTCAGAGAGGGGTTCCTGCTCTGGGGTATGATGATTATAACTACAGGGGGCATTATATATTTGCTGATTACTTCACATTTTAATTTATAGTAGTTGGAAGAATATTTCAAAAAAATCAGAAAATGGCAAAAAATGTTTTTGAAGGTTTGAGAAATCCTTATAAGAAGAATCTTGAACTGATGTGCACCTTCCCATTTTTGGACCTATATTGCACAAAGTATTTTTTGCCACAAAATAACATTTCCCATACAGGAAAAATAATCTGTGTTGAAGTATTATTTTCTTTATTGGAAATGATGTTTTGCTACAAACCAGCTGTTCAAATTTTGCACTAAAAATTGAACAGACTTAGAAAACTATGGTTTTCAAAGACTTTCTCACAGTAGTAAGAAAAATGTTAACATTACTTATTGGTACCTTGGAGGTGAAACTTTGTGATGAATTGCATGCCTGCCTCTTTCCCCATCACAGTTGGTGGCAATTCACCAATTTGAGGAGGTATGGCTGTCTGTCATTTCTTCCCCAGTCTTTCTTGCATTCATTTATCCTATTCAGTTGCACACCATTTTTGCCTGCAATGAAATTTTGAGGTGATCTTCAAGGCTTCAATTATATCAGAAATGCACTTTTCTGAGAATGGAGCAATGTTGTCAAGGGAAGAAGCTATAGTATCAGCAGTTGCCACATGCCCTTGATTTTTCAAAATGATTTGAGTAGAAAAAGAACAAGTGCACTCTGCACTTTTTTTCACAGTGAAGCACTGATATTATCAACGGAGGCAACATGACATAAGTATATCCATAGTTTCAACACCATAATCTGATCCCTTTGTACTTTTTTCAAGCTTTGTCTTCAGTTTGAAATTATAAGGGAACATGAGATAAGTTCTTTTTTATCATGGGGTCCAGAAATTCCCAACCTCCTAATTTAGCCAGAGGAGTACAAAGACACTGCCATGCCTTTCATACTTTAAACTAAACTTGAACTGAAAATGGTGGAATATGTTACCATGGGCCTGGGAGAAAGAATTGTTTGCAATCAGACAAAGTTGGAAATCTCACTCAGAAACAGGAGCTTTTGAACTTAAAATCGGACAAATCCCTTTCAAAAAATTGTATTGCCTGAAATATCCCTTACACTAATTAAACAGCATGAGGTCGAAGAAGCACTGCCTTTCCTGCCAGTTGGGTGGCAGGCTAATTGTAGAAGTCTTTATTCTTGTCATGAATGAATTGGCTGTCCTCAATGTCTTTCAGATGTTCCCATCTAAGGAGAGAAGTCTTGTTATTCTCTCATTTGTGTTGATGTGTCCAGCAGCACAATCTAACTCTGCAAGAATGAACTCAATTAGACTTTGCAATGGAGAAGTAATGAAGCTTCAATTGCCCAAAAGCATATATGTTAATGTTCAAAGGCATGCTATTATCCTTATTTGATAGGTGGGACAGGGTCACTTGCTAATAAAGCTGAATTTCCTTCATATGCCAGAAGTTGAAAGAGGGATTAAGGAAACGAGATTCAGTGGCAAAAAGTAGCACTGAATGCTCTTTTTGCTTTTACTGCCAAGTGAATTGTCCCCATGGGGTAAGCATGCTAGTGATTATGAAGTATGTGAAAAGTGATTGCTCTTGCAACAAAGTATGTGAAATGTGTGCATGGCTGTTAAACACAACAGTGCAGTTTTGTCTTGTTTCAAAAAAGGGAGAGATTTATCGAATGGGGAATGCAATGTAAGAAATGCATCATGGAGGAGGAACAGTTCTTACATATTTTCCTCCCTCCTAGCTTTATCTCTTGTAGAATGATACTGACAGGCACTTTAGGGGTGAGAGTTTGTATTTTTTTTGTTGTTGCTTTAAAAAGTTAGCCTATAGATAGACTTCCAGTTCTGTGAAACTTTGATAACAGTAAGCCAGAGCTGACATGTTGGGACCTTTTTTTCCTATAGAGGGGAAGCATAACTTATCAGGTCTTTCTCCCTCTTTTCCAAATGTAATTACCTGCTACATTGCAGTACTGTTGGGAATCTTCCTTTTAAACAAGAGATATAGGAGAAAATACGATAATTCAAAACTTAGTGGATCTCAGAGGGAAGCTGAAACCAGTCCTACATTGAACTATGGTTAGTGCTGTAACTAGAGTTGTGTGATTTGGCTAAATGCTGTGCTGTATCTGGATTTCAGTCTAGCAGCCGAAAAATCTGTTTTTACTTGAGAAGGATCCGGCTCATTGATGACAATGGGGAAACTTCCAAGACTCCCCCTGCTCTCATCTTTGGGTCATTGGTCTTAAGAAACCACTCTTTCTGGGATCACTTCTCTGCATATCCTTCAACCAGACATGGGTTAAGGCATCAGACTTAAGAAACCACCCATTCTGTGATTGTTTCCTCTTATATAAGACATGGGTTAAAGCATCAGACTTAAGAAACCACCCTTTCCAGGATTGTTTCCCATTATATCATTTAGCCAGACTTCAGAAACCATCCTTTCTGAGATCCTTTCTCCTCATATCCTTCAATAACACTTGGGTTAAGGCATCAGACTTTAAAAAATCATCCTTTCTGGGATCATATCTCCTCATAGCTGCCATGGCTACTAGATGCTGCATTGTTAAGACTTGATAAACCTTTTGTCACTTTAATTAGTAATCTTGCCCATTGACTGCAATGTATTGCATTACAATCTGAACTTCATAGACTCTTGTATAACTTACATGCACTTTATAGACCCTTGAGACCCTGTTTCCCATGCTGCTCCCTAGCCCCCTGCATCTGGCTTTTGTGTTTGCACTTTGTGGAATTGGAGGGGGGTGGGGGGAGTTGGAGGGGTCTGAAGTTTACAGGGCAGGTGAGGGAAATGAGTGAGGAAGAGAACCAGTTTCCAATGAAGAGTCTTAAAGCCAAACAACTATTGAGCCATGGTCTGAGGGTGGCAGGGAAAGGGGCGTATTGGGGGAGGGGGTGTTCCAGTGGTGGGGCCCCATAGGAGTAGTATTGGGGAGGGGGAGATACAGGGAAGGGAGACCATTCATTCAGCCTAGGGAATGTGAGAGAGTACTTGCAGTTCCAAAACTATTTCCTGACATGGTAAAACTGAGTACCCAGGATGGCATTCTTTCTGAATTAAGGGTGGTGCTGTTGAATGCCAGTTCATCCAAGATTTAATTCTGGATGAGTGTGCAAATCTGACATGCATAAGGGAAACCTGGCTGGATGAAGTTGGAGGAGTTAATCTTACCCAGCTTTGCCTGCCAGGCTATTTTGTGCAGCACCAACTGAGATCTGCAGTGTGTGGAGGCCGGGTTGCAATGGTCTATAGGAATTTCTTCTCCTTGACCAGGTGCCCCATCTTGCAGTCAACCACTTTTGAGTGTGTCTGATGGAAGGTGACCAGGACAGAATAAGGATTCTGCTAGTGTACCAACCACCCCACTGCACTACAGTCTCCCTGCCTGAGCTAGTCAGGGTAGTCTCAGGCTTGGTGTTTGGAGTCTCAATGACTGGTAGTGCTGGGGCACTTCAACGTCCATGTGGAGACCATCCTGTCAGGAGTGGTTCCAGATTTCATGGCCACCATGACCACCATGGAGCTTTTCCAACTAATATCTGGCCCTACTCACAGAACTGGGCACACACTAGACTTGTTTTTCTGCCCGGAATGCAAGGAAGGTGGTGGTGTGGAGGAGCTGACCATCCTTCCATTGCCATTGACCAACCATCACCTGATCAGATTTAGGTTTACTGTGCCCCCTAACCTCTGCAGAGGTGGAGGACCAATTAAAATGATCTGCCCCAGGAGGCTTTTGGATCCGGATGGAATTTTGAAGGCTCTTGGGGAATTTCCCACCACCTTGGTAGGTTATCCTGTCAACACTCTGGTCACTCTCTGGAATAGGGAGATGACTAGGGCAATAGACATGATTGCTCTGGAACATCCCTTCTCGAGTAACAGAGCTAAATAATTTCCTTGGTTCAATGAGGAGCTGGCAGCGATGAAGTGAATGAAGAGGAGACTAGAGCACATGTACCAAGCACAATGAGTCGAACTGAACATGGCTGTGTCTCTGTCTAAGGGCATGCACTGCAGCAAGACACCACAAAATAGCTCTTTTTATAACCAATATTGCATTTGCAAAAAAAATAAATAAATCATCCAGCAGAGTTGTTTTGAGTGGTCAGAGGGTTGTTAAATCCCATCCAACAAGATAAAATCCCTGACCACTCAGCAACTCATTGTGAAACATTTGATCTGGGGTTTTTTTGTTTGTTTGTTTTTTGCAGACAAAGTCAATCTGATCCATTCGGACCTGGACACCATGTTAACAGCAGTCACTGAGGATGTAACATGGGCACCTGCTTGTCTGGTTTTGATGGATTCATTTCAATTGGTGCAGCTTGAGGATGTGGACAAGATCCTTGGGGAAGCAAGAGCAACCAAATGCTTCCTAGACCCCTGCCCATCTTGGTGATAAATGAAGACAGAAGGGGTTTGTCAGAGTTTGTAAAGGTGGGAGTTAATTCCTCCTTACAGGAAGGCAAGATTCCAGGCAGCCTAAAAGAGGCTGTAATAAAACTGCTGTTGAAAAAAAATCAATGAACCCCACTCAATTGAACAACTTTCAGCAACTTTCCAATCTCCCCCTTTTAGGCAAAGTTTTGAAATGTGTGGTGACATCGCAGTTCCAGGTGTTCTTGGAGAAAACTGATTATCTGGATCCAGCACAATCTGGCTTTAGGCCAGGTCATAGAACTGAAACAGCCTTGGTTGCCTTAGTGGATGATCTCCATAGAGAACTTGACAGTGGAGTGGTCCCTGTTGGTTCTCCTGGACCTCTCAGCGACCTTTGATACCATAGACCATGGTATCCTTCTAGGATACCTCATAGACATGGCTCTGGTCCTTCCTAGAGGGCCATTCTCAGAAGGTGTTGTTGGGGAATGTCTGTTCAGCCTCACAGCCATTGTCCTGTAGGGTTCAACAGGGTTCAGTACTATTCCCCATGTTGTTTAACATCTACATGAAGCCACTGGGAGAGATCATACAGAGTTTTGTAGTTTGATGTCATCTATACACAGATGGTGTCCAACTCTATCACTCCTTTCCACCTGCTAGTAAGGAGGCTGTTTCTCCTGAACCGGTGCTTGGCAGCTATGACAGTTTGGATGGGGGCGAACAAATTGAAATTGAAGCCAGACAAGACAGAGGTACTCCTGGTCAGTCGCAAGGCTCAACAGGGTATAGGGTTAAAGCCTGTGTGGGATGGGGTTACACGCCTCCTGAAGACTCAAGGTCACAGCTTGGGAGTGATCCTGGACTCATCACTCAGTGTGGAACCCCAGGTTTTGGCATTGTGTTATGTTAATAGTCTAATAGGATGGGCAAAATTTCCCATTGTATGAAGCTTCTACTTCACTTGTGGCATGGAGCCCACTAGCTCCCATCCCACAACATTGATCTACTTCTGGCCGAGCTCCATGCCATGAGTGATGTGGGACTGTGGTAAGCCACTGCAGAGGCAACACGGGAGGCTTCCTGTGTTGCATAGGCAACAATAGGGGCAAGTGTGGTAGCTGGTGTTTCCCCCTATGGGATGGGGTGAGTGGGAAGCCAGGCTATGCAGGGCATGGGGCGATGGGTTCCCCATCCCTAGACCAAGCTCTGCCAGATTTGCCACAAAGTGTGGTGAATCCCACCTTTAATGTGATGGGGCGGGTTCTATTTCTAAGCCTGCACTGTTATAACTTGCTTTGATAACACATTTCAAGACATTTTGATGCCCATTTGATGTCACTCATAAACTTGTGTCCCATATAAGTGCCATTGTCATTTCTTTTTTTTAAAAAAAATAATAATTCCAGGGCTAGGCCAGGCTCAGGTTAAACTCTGAACAAAATTAAACCTTAATCAAAAGTAGGTCCTAATAACTTGTTTAAATGATTTGCTCCTCTTCTATCATGTTTATTCTAAAGTCATGCTGTTTATGTAACCTAAATCATTTCCTCAGAAATTTGGCTGGTTTTTCACCACCTCAAGATGTTCAACCCAGCAAGATGCTAAATACCTGTCAAAAAGACAGAAAGGAGATAAAGGCTGAGGCTTGCTATTATTTAACTGGATGACTTATGTGGACAAGATTGATGGTAATAGCTTCAGTTTACTTCAGCTTTCTAATATTTTTCTTGCCTTCAAAAAGTGTTTTTCAGCTATTTTGATGGAACTGTTGCTGCAGGAATTCCCCCCCCCCCCCCGTTCTTATATCAAATTGAGATATACACTTTTGGGAGACACTTTTGCCACCACTTCTGTCATCTTTAAATGCATATCCTGTTCTTAAAAACAAAAACCCTTGAGATGCCTCTCTTTTTTTTTCCTTCTTGTGCATTTGTCTTAAAAAAAAAAAACCCTTTTCACTTTATTGCCAGGAATGTGCTACTAAGTATCTCATCTTCTTAAAAAAAACTTCTCTATTCCAAAAAAAAATTAACACATACATTCCCAGTGAAATCTTCCAGAATGTCTCACACATCTGTTGGCAGGATTTCTCCTGTATGCATAGAAGAGGGCTTTCTGAGAAATAGTGGAAGAAATCAAACTTAATTTGAAGAACATGTAATCTTTTTCTTAGGGATCAATTCTACTATTTTCACAGAACAGAAATGTCAATCTTCTAAGTGAAACATGCATGAGCAAATTTTGCATAAACAAGTCTGAAATTCCAGCATTTTCTACTTATCCTCTCATTTTATTTAATTTCCTACACATAATGCTGTTTGTATTTATTTTTATTTTTATACCAAAGCATGTGCTGAGATGTTCTTCTAAATGAGGAAAGTGAATGTTGTGTTCACCAGAATGCATAGAAGAGTAACCATAGGTGTTTCTCCTTTTCTTTCCCTACATAATTGTATGACCACTTTTTTCTTCTAATTATATTCTGCTTTTCAAGGCAAAGCTTGCTCACTGTGATTTATAAAACACAATGTAAACCATACAGTTAGAGTTAATGCTTTTTTCTTGTTTTAATTGTTTCTCTTCATTTGCTTACAGTATCTTGTTACTTTAGAACTCTATGGATGCTTGTACTAGTGTATGTGGGTGTGTGCATAGGTGTCTATGGGTGTGCAAAGGAATAAAGTTTGACAAGCTTCTCTTAGAGCTTACCTACGAAAGCCACAAATTCCAAATTGGGCTGGTAATCACTTCTGGGCATCCAGGTCAGGTCCAAGAACTTTCAGCCATTCATACTGGAAAAAAACTAGTTGCACGGTGTTAGTAGAAGTTAAGGAATACTTTGGAGCTTTCCTAATGCTCCAGAAGAGACTGAGAATTTAGAGTGGTGTAAACCGATAAGCTGGTTATAATTTGAACTGGTCCACCTGTTCACACAAGTGAGTGTCATCATCCCATTTTCCCTCTGTACTGTGGCAGAAGAAAAAGGAGATGGCACCTTTGTTGCTTTTTGTCATTGTGGCGTTGGCTACAGAGCTCTAGAAAGCTCTTGGCTGTTGCTAGGTATCTTTGTTGATGTCAGCAAAGGTGTCTATGGATACTGGGTTGGGGCAACCCCTGTCTTTTCTCTAAAATGTATAGTTGTCTAGTTGATATCAAAAAGATTCCTGGCAATAGCCTGAAGGCCTCTGAAGCTCTGAGACTGCTGCCAGCAGGACAAAGAGGTAAGCGTGACCATCCAGTGGGACTGAAATAGGTTCAACCTAACTGGGCAATCAGGACTCCTTCTTGCTGCCCTAGCTGGATAGAGACAGGTGGTATAGCTGCCACTGGATAGAGTATTGCCTCTGGGGACCAATCTTGGATTTTGTGACCCATGGATCCTGCATCTACACTTTTTGAGACACCCAAATAGCACATGAAGTTCACATTCTTCAAATTGGCTAGCAGCTGAAAAAGATGGGGGGAAATGTGTGTATCTGGAAACTGTACATAGAAAATCTGCACATTGAAAATGCTTCCCAAACACTCCTCAAACCCATTTGGTACATGTGATTTAAAATATGCACAGACAAATGTTGTTGTTGTTGTTGTTGTTGTTGTTGTTGTTACAACAACAACAACAACAACAGCAACAACAATAAATGTAGTTTAATAGCAGGGCCATTTGCAATCTCTACCATTGGGGGTCTGGCCTACAGAAACTATAGTTATGATGGCTGTGATTAGCCACACCCACTACTTCCCTGTTTGCATCACCATTGTTAAACATGAGATTTTAAAAATTCCCTTGCCTTTACCAAAGTTGCTTAATGGTTGTGAAAATTAAAATAACCTTGAGAGACATCCGAACATTATAGAATATTTCAAAAAAAATGGTAAGTGGTTCAAATTCAGATCCCCCCCCCCCCACACACACACACACACACCTTTCCTGCATGGTTCAAAACTGTATTGGATGTCCAAATTGTATGGGAGATTTTTTTTCTGGATTTCAATCATTTCCGAAACACCTATCCAACCCTACTGGATACAGAGGACTGATTATTCCCACAGTGCATGCCTGCTCATTAGCCAAAATGGCTGAAGGACCCAAAAATAGCTGCCTGTAGCAGTTTTCGTCTAAATATAAAATAAACTGATTGAATCTACAAAGGTGTCCAAAGAAGGCAGTAAAGCAATAAACAACTTTTGCAAAGCCAAGAGAACATAAACTGCTTAAAAACCAATCATTTTACTTTTGCCGGATTGCCAGGAACAAGGCACTGGGCTAGCCAGTCACAGCCAGCCAGCCAGCCCTATACAGTCAGTAAGTAATGATAAAATAAAATGATTGATTGCATCTGCAAAAAGGAATAAACTGATGGATGTGTCTTGAGGGTCCCCTCCAACTCAGTTATTATTAAAATGTTTTTTTTTTATAAAAACTTTGAAAATTCATCAAAAATCAGTGGAGAAGTCAAAGATTATGAATGTTGGTGAGCTAACAGTGCTCTACCACCATAGCAAATTTCATCAGGATTGATCAAAAATGAGGGAGAATCCCCTGAAGTTTCCCCAGTGCCAGTGCTGTTTTTCCCTACTGCGCATGTGCATCCACATTAACGAATCAATTTGGAAGTTTCAGAAAATGTTGAATTTTTTTTTTGAAAAATCCAGAAGTGATTTTAGAATTGAACCACCAGTGCCCCCTACATCCTAAATGTGTTTTGGACCATTTTGGGGGGATCAATGAAGCCTAGCATCCACAGGTTCTGTTTTAACAGATTGAACCAACCATACCTTCAAAAATAATTGAGGAAATACATTCTAAAAAGTAAATATTGATTTTGTTGCCAGTTTCTGTGTGCTACTGTAGCCTCCCATTATTCTACAGATTTCCTGGCTTTCACCAACACTTGTTTTGAGGTGTTTTTTTTTTCAATTTTATATAAGGGGACACCATTTTACCATGCCTAATGGAACTTAAACATCCACACATTTTAATATCCACTGCGGATAGTTGATTCAATCCCTAGAAAATACAATATCTATTCTGTTAGAAAATAAATTAAAATCATAGAGCCAATGATATGAAAATGCTATGGAAACAAACATGTATTGGATACTCAAAAGGGGGCATCTCTGTGGATGAAGATTATATAAATGTAGTCCCCAATTTTAAATTTCTCTACAGAAAGCAGAAAAAAATACCTGTAGAAAATGCTCAATCATAAAAATTTTACATGGGGGTGGCTAGTTTTTTAAAAAAGAAAATGTTAATTCATTGCTGGGAAGCATAAGATTTAATTGGAGCATTGTCATTTGCACAAAATCATTCCCATCTGTTTTTAAGCTTCTCTAAAGCATTATTTTTGTTTGATACTTCATTGCATTTTTAGTTATAATCCTTTAATAAACAGCAAGAGAAACTGTTGACAATGCAAAATACTTTCCTTTCATGTGCAGCAAAAGAAATGCTCACATAGCTGAGCACCCAGCAAAGCCCTAAAAAAGTTGATGCAATGCAGAAATTATAAATGGTGTTAAATCTGAGCACTGTCAGAAGCACAAACTGAATAATCTCATTTTCAATTAATTTCTTTGAAGTGAAGCATCCTAGAAAAATTGTCATCCTAGTTATGTTTGTGAGACATTGTGACATGAGAGCCTGAATGTTGGACAAGGTCTCTATAAAACCAAGTTTCCAACAACTAGAAAACCCACCTAGGCCCCTTCTACACTGTCATATAAAATGCAGACTATCTGCTTTGAACTGGATTATATGCCACTGTAGACCCATATAATCCAAATGTGGGGGTGAGCAGAAATGGCCCTGGAGCTGCTGGGGAATTCTAATCCCTGAAGTTTCTCAACTTGGGGTTTTAATACTCTATGCAGTTTCCCTAAGTAGTTGCCCTGGTTATGACTCATGAGGTATGCAGGGAACCCAGATGTGTCTCATCCAAAGATAGCAGAGGAGTGAGTCTGGGATGACCACTGCTTCTGCTCACACAACATCAATTTTAAACCCCCACTTTTAGATGGTTGCAATTCATGAAGAAAGTTTAAATAGGCCACAATTTAATAAAACAAAAATGTCCATATATATCACAACACAGTTGTCTGGCCTCATTATTTTATTGATGAGTGGGCAAAGGGGAACAAGTCACTATTATTCACTCTTGGTTTTGAATATTAATTCAGTTTTATTATGGATACAGTCAAGGAAAAGGATGTGTTTTTCAGCATTGTTTCTATAAGAGAAAATTTGGTATCAGAGGCAGAAATAACATGAAAAGAACGGGAATAAGTTCCAATACTATAGAAAAGGCTTCAATATGTTTTATTAACAATACGCACATGGGAAATGAAACAACCAGGTCAGGTACACCTTGCATAAGGAGGCAAAACATTTTGAACCTTCTAGTAACCACTTATAATAATCTTCTCACATGTATAGAGAAATGTGATTTTTCGCTCCTTTCATCAGCTCTCATTTTCTTATGTTTTGCATTTTGGTGGCAAAAGGTATAGATTTGTTCTATTTTAACATGCTGAGGATAGCAAATGAAGTAGCAGGGAGGGCAGAAATGGAAGCAGCCTCATTAGTTTTTTCCCCTTTTCTCTTTGTTTTCATATTCATGATCAGTAATGCGTCATCTACACTGCCATATAATCCAGTTTCTGATTCCAGATTATCTACTTTGAACTGGATTATATGACAGTGTAGACTCACACAATCTAGTTCAAAACAGATAATCTAGATTTAGAAATGGGATTATATGTCAGTGTATATCAAACCCAATACAGGGCTAAAGTATGATCACCTATAATACAATTTTGTTATTTCTCAGCTAATGTTTAGTTGCATTATTTACTGCAGACAGATTGCTGCTACGTGGTAGTAAAAGTATGTTTCTCCAGCAGTCCTTCATAACCCTTTCCATACTACTAAAACCCTTTCCATACTAGTAAAACAGGGAATGGGAACAATAGAAGGGTTGGATGGGCATTAAAAGGTTTTGTAAAAAGGGAGTTTCTTTGTTGGAGATTGTTATGATAAGGGTTGCATACCACTGACTAATATTTAAGGATATGCATTTTCTGTGCCCTACAGTTTTTTTTTTTTGGTATCCCTATTCCTTCTTAGCAGATGGTTGTGTTAGATACACATTTTCTTAAATTTTGTACAGATGTGTTCTCTTCTACTAGGCTCAAAACAGAGGATTGTATGTGCGCTGGGAGAATAAACCCAGGGGTGACTTAAACTATATTCTGAAAATATTTTTAGCATAGCAATGGAACATAAATGTGGAGGCTAACCTTGAGCTAACTGACTAATGCAATTAACATAGGATCTTTATATATTCATCTATTTTATATAACTGTAAAGTGATAGCATTTTTCACTAACTAACATTCCACCATAAGGTCCATGTTGAAAACTGCCTCTTGTTTTCCTATATATTGGTTTTATTAAACAATGTTGTTTGTTGGTGTTGTTACTGCTGTTTTTTATTTTAAAAAAACACTTTAAAACCCACCTAAGAGCAAACACTCTCCACCACTTGCTACACTTACCTATTAATGTTAATGCAGACGCTCGATGAAATTCACTGGGGGGGGGGGGGTTCTACATGGGCCCAAAACCCATGATAGATTGCGGGTTAACCTGAGGTGTCCAAACAATGCCTCACGTTAATCCAGATTGATCTAGAGTAAACTGGGATTTTCCAGTTCACTCCAGATTAATAAAACATCTGGAAAGATCTGGATCTTACTGCAAGTTCTGGATCTTTACAGATGTTGGGCCTGTGGGGATTGACTTTCGGGACCACCTTGCATGATCCAGGGGTCAATCTTCATTGTCGTCCTGATTCTTAAAGCATTAAGAGCCTGAACAAGTGGAATAACACCTCGCCCTCCCCTCCCAGCCCCTCATTTTCCCACTAAACCTATCAGAGTTGATGGTCATGGTTATCTATTTCCCACTAAAATCTTCAGGCTCCTTGGAGAAAGCTCCTGACATATCAAAATGATGTGTCAGGAGCTTTGAAGAAGGGAGGGGGCTTTCTTTGAGGGACCTGAAGATGCAGCCAGGCCCCTCCAGTAAGTTTAGTTGGAGAACAGGGGTCTGGGAGCTGACTAGATGTCCTCCTGGATTAACCTCTGGTAGACCGGGGAGGGTATATAGCCACCACCTCAGCAAAATCCTGGGGTTTAGAGTTGGTGTGGGGCCTCAATCCTGTGAAGAACTGGGATTTTGGTCTGTGTGGAAGGACCATAGGTCTTAGAAGAATCCCGTAACTTGAAAGCCTGCCACTCCATGTTTATTGTCTCCTTTCCCAATTTTACTTCTTTCCTCTACTGACTTCTAAATAATGCCTTCTAAATAAAGCTTATTGTACAACCGGTTATGGTGATAGTAGACAACATTTACTGAGATCATCAGCAGGAGGCAATATTGTTTTTATGTCTTACTTATGGATTTTCCATATCAAGACAAGGTGCAAGACAAGATAGCAGTCATCTCAAATTCAACACACAAAATGTTTGTTGAGTTGCTGGTTGGATATAGACGACTGGTATAGCTGGTTGGTTATAGATGACTGGAATATGACAGGCTGTGTGGCAAATACATGTCCTTTTTTCTACCAGATCAGAAACTCAGAAAGAAGAGAGAATGAACTGCTGTCACTGCTCCCTCACCCAGCATCAAATACATGAATGGTTGCCTTGTTCTGTCTAATTATACAGAGGTTCTTATCCTATAACCATCTGATTGAGTGGGGATGATGATATTTTAGACTAAATAAGACTTTGGTTCAACTTTCTATAATGTCAGATCAAAAGAAACAGTAGATCAAGTCTTGATTTATTAAATTGTAGTAGTAACAGAAACATTTTTTCCAAGCACATTGGTATTCTCAATTTCAACACAAAATCTCATCTCTTAATGAGTTAAGTATCATTAAAATGGCAATTAAATGAAAACATTTAGATGTGCTTCGGCTAACATAATTGTAATTCATTGGTGACATTTTGGATTGAACCATCAGAGACAAAAATGGACATTCCTTACTCTTTTCATTTCCTTTCATACATTGAAAATTAGTTATCTGTGCCTTGACTTTATACATTGCAACAAAGAAAACTATGGTTTCATCATCAAAACCCCTTCAAGTTAAACATTAGTGAAGCTCTAATGAAGATAAAGCAACCTCTCTAATTTTCTAATGGACATTTTTTTCTAATCGGCGCGCACTTTATGTATCTTTAATAATGATTTATTTTAGAAAATTCATAAAGATGACATCACTTGCTGTGCTCAGCTCAAGATAAAGCTGCTTGGCTCTCATAAAGAAGAGCATGGGCACATACAGGATCAGCTCAATTACTGTAAACTACCTCCTGCACATGTAAAAACTAATTATAAGGCAGTGTGAATAGCTAGATGTGATATAAATAGTATAAATGGTTCATGTATTCCCAGCATGATTCAGTTTAAACACTTAAGCTATGAATAACTGAAGAAGGATTTTTATGATACCGTTGAGAAAGGTGAAAGTTGTTTGTCGAATTGCTTCCTTGAACAAGCACATACACACAAATAAAGCTAACATAGAAATCATAATATACTTGAAATCAAAGATTCTGTCTCTTTCTTCCACAAAGAGTGAAGATCTATTTCTATCTCAACATAAAATTATGGATGAGCTAGTCAAGTAGAATTGAAATAGGTCACTATTGAACTATTTTATATAAGTCTCAGGAAAGCTTACGATATATGTGTTGAGAAGGGTAAAGGGGAGCTGCAGTTTGTTTTTGTTCTTCCCTCTGTATTAAAGTATCAATAGATAGAATGAGCTGGGTGTTCCCTCATCCCCGATAAGTAGCCAGAGATATGGAAGTGCTTATCTCAAAAAATATTGTGAAACAGTTGGAAAGATGGAGGAGCCTCTCAACTACCTTGTAACCTCCTGCAAATGCCACTGAACAAGACTCTTGAACAGAATGATGTAGAGTCCAGTGGAAATATGGATGTGAGTCTATTATAAATTTTGGTGGAGTTGTAGGCTGCATTGAAAATAGAATTAGGGAGCCTTTGAGTCCTTCATCATAGCCACTTTCTCCAAAATTTGATATATGGGTGCATTATATATATATATATATATATATATATATATATATATATATATATAAAATATAAAGCAAAACATTTGACATACTTAACTATTTCTGCATTTATTTTACACCATTTCATTTTTTATACCCAGTGTAACAAATAAATTACCCATGAAAGGACATCTTCAAATAAGATGCCTGAAGCTCACTATGGATGTCATCATTTCTATTTATCTTTCTTTCTCCTGTCAACCTTTGTTGGCCAATGTTCCTCCAGTGAAGGCCAATTGCTTTCCTGCCATTGAGGCAGTATATCCATTCTGCCTGGGTAAATTTTTAAAGAAAGTTCGGAATTCTATCCCCATAGTAAGTTCAACACGTTGAATTGATCTTTTAAAACCAGGATTGAATTTAGGAACTATTCACTGCTACACTGACATGGAAGATACCAGCTGCCACTGAATCAGCAAACACACAATGTTCCAGTCCTTGATGTGTCCTTGCAGAAATTATTGGGATAATCTTGCTTGATGTAGGGCCAGCATCGGTTATTTTGGTGTCTGAGAGAGAGCTGCAGATGGTGCCCTCTCACCCCAGTCCAGATGCATAGTACCTCAAACCAAGAAAATTATTCTGACTCATGGGACAGAAAATGCATAAGCATCTCTTCCCACCCCTATAATTGAAATAACAAATAACTAACTTTGGTAGTGTTTCATTGCATTCATGACTGGCTTCCTAAGATAGCCACCTCAAAATATCTGGTGGTAAGAAAAATCAGTAACTTTTGTGACCAATGAATACATTCATTCATTCTAGGTTTGCTAGGGTTTTTCCTGCTATCAGGCAACAGGAAAATGCCAAAGGCCTGTGTGATAAAGGCAGGGCCCTTTTAAGGCAATGTCTTCCAGGTGTGGGAGAATAAATGCATTATAGCCCCTTGGTGTTAATTTGCTGACTTGGAAGTGCTTTCTAGCTTATTTACTTAGTACAAAAGCAATGTGTCAGGAACCACATCTTCTCAACTCTTACTGTACACTAGGCAATTCAGTTAATCTTCCCAAACTAAGAATTAGTTGCAGAGTTAGGACCTTATCACATTGACATACACTCAGTTTATATCATTGTACATCCCATATTTTTTAGAACTGGATGCATACTGTATTCAGAAAGGAGGCATGCAGACCCCATAACACCCAGTTCTTACAATTTGAAAATAATGCACTTTGTCTCATCATGGAATAGAATGCTAGTTCCTCCCAATACATTCAAATGCCTTCCTACATCATATTTTTTTTCTTCTAATATTATGCAGTGGCATAGCCTAGATGTGCCGAACCACCATTCCCATGAGATTTTAGCTTATTGAATGCTGCTTTTATGGTCACACATAAAAGGAGCGCCCCAGATCTAAAAATATTATTAGATGTCTATGTGCAATTATTCAATTTCTGTGACATTTTATAGATGGATTCCAATAGATAGATGGATTCCAACAGATTACTGATGGAATGTGAGGAACATTATGTACTAGGACCAATTTGGAATTGCATTCAAAGAGTCTCAAAAATGGAGAAAATTGGAGAAAATCCCAATGTGATTATGTTCTGATAAGTATGAATAATTGTGGTGTTTTTTTAAAAAAAAACATTAAATGAACAACATTGGCAAACTTATTCATAAATTCTGTGTAGAGTGCCTGTGTAAGTCTAGGCATTGCAGTAAAAAAGAATCCTAAAATTCTGAATGGGTCAAAGTAAACATTGTATCTTAAGTCTTATATAAAAAAAGAAGCCACTTCCTTCTCTGATTAAATTGGCAAGAATGTAATTCTTCACAGGAAAACCTAAAAGAGGCACCAATTCATCTACTATCTCTGATATCTGGCCCTTTTTAATATTTGAGCAGAAACATGACTTCAGTGGCCAGGGATGACTGGCCCCCTGAACTGTGTTTGCATTTTCTTCTCTCCACAGAATGACCCTTACCTTATCCATGGGTGACATCAAAATCCATACTCTTGGCCTGACAATCTGCCCATAGATTTGGTTGATTTATACTTGAACATATATGGCATTTAAATTATTATTATTATAAATGTGAGTGTAAAAGAAACAAAACTTGTGAGCCCATCTACAGACTTTCTAATGTCTGTTTTTTCAGTTTTTATGTATGAAACCACACTGATTGAATTGAACAACATTTGACCATCTTTCTACCAGAGTGCAGGCAATTTCCTAGGGCACAAATCTCATAGCTCTGGCTTTGAGAAGCATCACCTTGCACCCATCCACTGGACAAGTCATAGAACAAGTAGCTTGCCTGAATCGTCTTTCTACCACCTACTTTCTGCTACCACCATCTTTTCCTTCTTTTTCCCTCAACATTACAATTATCACCTTTTCCTTCATTACTACATGAGTCAAGCCATTAGAATTGTGGACATTGATGTTATTGGATTTATACATACGTGCATTTGCTAACACTACTGAATAAACTACCATCTTTCTTTTTCTGCATTAGGCATATTAATATATCGAATCCATATCAGGACCATTTACACACATCAGCTGCTATTAAAGACAAGAGATGCTAAGTGGCCTAGGAAAGGTACCAATGGCCTCACATAAACCCCAACCAATTTCATGGGGCTCAAGAAATATGTCACTCAAACCATGATTATCAACTTATGGAAAAGAAAGAGTATTTCAGTTCAGTTTCTTAATGTGCCAAAGTTCAGCAAACAGGCAGTTTCACCCATTGTTACTACTAAAAATGTGCTACTTGATTAATTGTGGAATTGAACTAAGGAGTCTTTCCCCTCCAATAAAAGTTTCAAAATAGAGTTAAGAAAGAAATGTTTTGATTTCTACATTTTCTTAAGTTAGTTGGTCTTCTCCCTCTTTGCCTCCTTCTCTCTTTTATTCATAATAAAATAGCCTTTATATCACATGCCCTCATTTAAAATTAAAGGACATTTTTTTGAAAACGTTTGGAGAATATCACCTGCCACATGTATCCTCTGAGAGCAGCCCAATCATGTCTAATTAAACATTTTACTAAGATGGCTTTTGCTGACATCACACAAACTGTTTTATTGTCTTTCCTGGGGAAATTGAATTTTGAGGCATTTAATTTGCTTGGATCCATTTTTTCTACTCTCCAGAATTTAAAGCCAAGATTTGTTAAGGAAAATTGCTTACATTCATATAAGTATCTTCCTCACTGGGTGACTAAGCTCTTGATTTCCAATAAGTTCTTGCAGAAAAGTCAGGGAAAAAATGTATTGTCGAAGGCTTTCATGGCCGGAATCACTCAGTTCTTGTGGGTTTTTTCGGGCTATATGGCCATGTTCTAGAGGCATTTCTCCTGACGTTTCGCCTGCATCTATGGCAAGCATCCTCAGAGGTCTGTTGGAATTAGAACAACTGGGTTTATATATCTGTGGAATGGCTGGGGTGGGGCAAGGAGCTCTTCCCTGCTGCAATTAGGTGTGAGTGTTTGGCTAATCACCTTCATTAGCATTTGAAGGCCTGCTAGAACCTGGGAAAGCCTGTTGCTGGGAGGTGTTAATCTGTGCCTGGTTTCTTCCTCTCTGTTGTTTAGCTGTTATAATTTTAGAGTTTTTTAATACTGGGAGCCAGATTTTGTTCATTTTCATGGTCTCTTCCTTTCTGTTGAAATTGTCCACATGTTTGTGGATTTCAATGGCTTCTCTGTGTAGTCTGACATGGTGGTTGTTGGTGTGGTCCAGCATTTCTGTGTTTTCAAATAATATGCTGTGTCCAGGCTGGTTCATCAGGTGCTCTGCTATGGCTGACTTCTCTGGTTGAAGTAGTCTGCAGTGCCTTTCATGTTCCTTGATGCGTGTCTGGGCGCTGCGTTTGGTGGTCCCTATGTAGACTTGTCCACAGCTGCATGGTATACGGTAGACTCCTGCAGAGGTGAGAGGATCCCTCTTGTCCTTTGCTGAACGTAGCATTTGTTGGATTTTCTTGGTGGGTTTGTAGATAGTTTGTATGTTGTGTTTCCTCATCAGCTTCCCTATGCGGTCAGTGGTTCCCTTGATGTATGGCAGGAACACTTTTCCTCTGGGTGGATCATCATCTTTACTCTCGTGGTTTGTTCTTGGTCTTGCAGCTCTTCTGATGTCTGAGATGGAATATCCATTGGCCTGGAGAGCCCAGTTGAGGTGGTTCAGTTCATCTTGGAGGAGGTGGGGTTCGCAGATTCTTTTTGCACGGTCTGCCAAGGCTTTGATGGTGCTTCTTTTTTGACTTGGGTGATGGTTGGAGTTTTTATGTAGATATCTATCTGTGTGTGTGGGTTTTCTGTAGACGGTGTGACCCAATTGTTGATCTGGTTTGCGGATGACTAGGACATCTAGAAAAGGCAGTCTTCCTTCATTTTCTTTTTCCATGGTGAACTGGATGTTTGGGTGGATGCTGTTAAGATGGTCCAGGAACCTGAAGGAAGACTGCCTTTTCTAGATGTCCTAGTGTCCTAGTCATCCGCAAACCAGATCAACAATTGGGTCACACCGTCTACAGAAAACCCACACACACACACAGCATATTATTTGAAAACACAGAAATGCTGGACCACACCAACAACCACCATGTCAGACTACACAGAGAAGCCATTGAAATCCACAAACATGTGGACAATTTCAACAGAAAGGAAGAGACCATGAAAATGAACAAAATCTGGCTCCCAGTATTAAAAAACTCTAAAATTATAACAGCTAAACAACAGAGAGGAAGAAACCAGGCACAGATTAACACCTCCCAGCAACAGGCTTTCCCAGGTTCTAGCAGGCCTTCAAATGCTAATGAAGGTGATTAGCCAAACACTCACACCTAATTGCAGCAGGGAAGAGCTCCTTGCCCCACCCCAGCCATTCCACAGATATATAAACCCAGTTGTTCTAATTCCAACAGACCTCTGAGGATGCTTGCCATAGATGCAGGCGAAACGTCAGGAGAAATGCCTCTAGAACATGGCCATATAGCCCGAAAAAACCCACAAGAAATCAGGGAAAAAACATCTCTACCTACATTCTGTCCTCTGGAGTATTATCTATTCCTAATTTTTGTGCCAACTGCAAATTTTATAAGCATGCCCTCTATTCCATCATAGAGGTCATTGATAAAGGTATTGAATAGCACTGGGTCTAGCACAGAACCCACTACTCACCATTGTTAAACATCCATTGAAAAATCAATTTAAAAACATACAAAAATTTAATGAATAAAAAATATCCCTCACCCTACCCCCACACAAACATGTTAATTAAAAGTCTGCTTAAACAAACATGTATTTGCCTATTGGTAAATGGAAAGCAGGGAAGGGAAATCTAGGTGTCGAAGAAGAAGAAGAAGAAGAAGAAGAAGAAGAAGAAGAAGAAGAAGAAGGGAATTTCGTGCCTTACAGACCTTAAGATTCCATACAATTGAATCATGTCAGCAACAAAAGAATCAAACTGTTATAACTGTATTGTGTGAAAGAGATCATCACACCTACTATCAAATTGCAGCAAACTGCTAGAACCTAATCTAGTCTTTCTTCCTGGAAACATATTAGGGCAGTTTTGTCCTCTTCCTTTTACATTTTGAGAGCTTTATACATTTTAAGGCTTGACCCATTGAAGTGATAAATCTGAGGAGCTTTTTCTAAATTTTCATCAGGCAGTACCTGGATATTCTAATAAAATTACTAAGAAACATTAAGTATGTAAGATTTTCAGAGTGAAAAGAAGAAGAAAAATGAAAGAAAGAAAGAAATGCTGAAGAAGTGAATATAATTCCATTTTCTAGTTTTTACAAGCACAGTAAACGTGAACAAGAAATACAGGTATGAGATAGAATCCAGATGAACAGTAGCAAAAATCAATAACAGTTGGGCGTCTTCCTTATAGATTCTTCCAGTCTGAAAGGCTGCTCAACAAAAGAAATGTCACAGATATAGCTAGGTTTCAGCAAGTAACTAGTATTTCATTATCTCTCTCACTGTGATACATTTTTCTTTGGTTTCATATATCAGATAGCCTTTGATGATTGCATGAGAAAAAAATATAAGTAGGCAAGGAAACTGAACATACCCATTTTGATCTTCTTGCTTTAATGTTCAAGGGGGGAAATTCTAATGATTGACTAAACACCATGGGCTATAGGTCAACCACCCCACAATTTTTCTAGACTTTTTGGTCAAAGGAATCAAATAGAAAGGTATAATTATCAACGCTGTATGGAACCAACCTTTTCTTTCTTCCTTTGCTTGTTCCATCACCCTTCACTGACCCACAAAACGACAGAAAGGCATACACGTGTACTTTATCACTGTCTTTCTCTAGTTCTGTATTGGCACAAAAGAAAAAGAGATGGACCTTTTTCTGAGCTTTGTTCTTTTTGTTTAATTCTCCTTCCAAAGCCACCCTTTCTATTTTGGCCTTCAAGGTGAACTCTTCTTTTTAATTGGTGATTCCACATTTCTCATGAAAGCACATGCAGTTCTTCAATTGTATTAGCAATTATGTTCATCGGTAGCATCAAAAAGATTTGCTATGTTAATCTACAATAAAAACGATAACCACTACAGTCAGATGTCCACATTCATTGGGGATAGAGGTACATGACTCCTACAAAAGTGGAAAAAACCAAAAGAATACCTCTTTTGGCAGTCTTCAAGTGACTCCATGGGAAAGTTAATAATAGAATCGCACTGAAGTATGAATAAATCCCTAGAGAAATCTCCTCCTGAGGAATATCTAGGTCCTCCAGCACAATTTTTGAAGTCAACAATGGAGTTGTGCCGTAGGAACTAGAAATTTCTACAGAGTACCTTTGAATAAGTCCAGAAATAGTCAAATTCACAAAAGTGAAATGTTGAGGACTGATTGTATTATACTTATTCTATCACTTTTATTCTTACTTTTCCTAAGCAAGAACTTATATTATCAAATATATATTTAAGGGCAGTACTTATAAAACAGTGATCTGGAAGAGCTGAAGGAGCTGGCAAAGGAGATATAGTCATCCTAGTCTTTTCTGGCTTTTCTCATTGTTGGGTTAATAGCTGTCATTTTTTTTTACAAAGCACATTTTGCAAGACTATTTTCTCCTTGAACTATCAGTCTTCCAAAGCCTAATGAACCAGAAAATCCTTTACATGTCTATTGAATAAGCCACAAAAAGGCACTGTTGCATGTTCCCACTGGATTTACTTGTGAGGCTGGTGAGACAGAGTGAGAAACATTCCCAGAAGATCTCAAAATATTGACAAGTTTATATGGGATGGTATGTTCTTTCAAATAACCTGAATCAGAACTATATAGGGCTTCATACCCTACTAAGTTCCTTAGCTCCAGATGGCAGTGCCCTGATTTCAACTCCAACATTATGTACTGGTCCTGGGCAAAAATCAATGTTAACATTTCTCTCAGGCTTTGCAATGCACATTCACCCTTGAGATTTGGACTTTTTAAAAAGATTTATTTTAGTACAATGTTTTTAATGGATTGCTAATGGTCTATTGAAGGCTCAGAAATGGCTTTGGCCAGTAAGAAAACTTTCAGCAACAGCTTTTAGAAAATGAACTCTTTGTAATGAGAAAATTGCAATTTAAATTGGACCTTTATTCAGGCCATTGTGAAGGTTAGAAAAGTGAGGATTTGGAAGACACTGTGGGAGCTGTGGAAATTGCAGGAACCATTTATTATAAATTTTGTTTTGTAAAGAGAAAACCTTAGTAACCTTCTTAACTCTGAATGTTGCTATGGTTAATAGGCAGGGGACAGAGAACAGAACTTTCTGCTATGCTTAATAGTAGAATTTACATGTGGTAATTTTCAAAGTGATAATTTTTAGTGTAGAAGTGTGACCATTTACAAAGGTTTCTTTCTTTCTTTCTTTCTTTCTTTCTTTCTTTCTTTCTTTCTTTCTTCTTACTCCTCCTCCTCTCCCTGAAAATTCTGCTTTACTATCTCTCCATGCTATCTTTATTCACCAATCTTATATGTTGGTGATACCACACTACTACTACTACTACTACTACTACTACTAATTCTTTCTGTCTATATGCACATGAAGGCATGTTACACATGCACATGTCTGTTTACTCTGCAGATTTCACAATTATAACCTGGTGAAATCACACTGCATTGACTGAGACCCCTACCACACTGCTATATAATCCAGATTATTAAAGCAGATAATCCACATTATCTATTTTGGATTATATGAGTCTACACTACCATATAATCCTGTTCAAAGATGATAATTATCATCATCATCTTTAATTACTTATTAATCACCCTCCATCGAGAATGCTGTAGGCGATTTACAAGCTTAATTGTAAAAGATAATATACATACATACATACATACATACATACAGAAATTAAAAAATGAACAGAGATCGAATGCTCTAGTAAAAAGCCAGGTCCTAAGTGCTAGAGTAAAAGGTCCTAAGTCACGCATGGCTCTCAAATAGGGCGGCAAGGAATTCCATAAGGCAGGGGCAGAAATAGAAAAAGCTCTGTGTCTGGTACTTTCCAAGTGCACTTCTCTAGGACCCGGTGTATAGAGTAAGTTGCATTGTGCTGGTCATTGCAGCCTCCGATGATGGGAGAAGGAGAGGTGATCCTTAAGGTATGATGGACCCTGGCCATACAGAATTTTAAAGGTTAGAACTAACATATTATACAGCCCACGGTACTCAGTTGAAAGCCAATGTAAATGCCGCAGCACTGGTGTTATATGGCATTTCATGGGCATTCTTGTGAGTAACCTGGCTGCCGCATTCTGAACAATACAGAACTTTCAGGTCGTAGACATCAGAAGGCCAACATATAGGGCGTTATAATCCACTTTATCTGCATTGAACTGGATTATATGAGTCCACACTGCCATCTAATCCAGTTTAAGATGATAAATAGATTTTATGTGACAGTGTAGAAGGGGCCTGAAAGTTCTGTTTTCCACATAAAACTTTTTTTTCTTGACAGTAATATTTTTTTCTATGAAAATACAATATGTACTTGTGCAGAATAAATCCATAATTACTGTATTGTCTTTGCAGGTCTCAGTTTTTGGGGAGCAGAACAGTTTTCCTCTCCCCAAGAAATGGGGAGAGAAAAAACATTTGTCTGCCTCACACGAGGCAGGGAGGAGTTCTGGAGGAACCCTCCAGAACATCCGGGGGCGTGGCCTGCTAACACAGGCCAGGCCCTCCCAGGCTCATTCCACGCCTGGAAGTTGGGGAGAGAGGTCGCAGAGAAGAGCGAAGACAAGAAGCCTGAAGAGGTTCAACAAAGAAGAGAAGAAAAGAGGTTAAGGGGATAAGAAGAGCATCTACAGGTCTGTACAGGGGTCCTGGGGGAGGTAGGCTTCACCCACCCCCCACCCCTCCCGGACGAAGGCTGGGCCCTTCAGGGCCCTTCACAGAGGCCTTGGTTATGGCAAACAAGGGCCCACGTGGCCAGGGGCCTGGAGCTGGGCGGCTTGGCATGCGGCTAGCTCGCAGCGTCAATTTTGGTCGCCGTCCGGGCCGTTGATGGAGGCCATTGTGGGAGATGGGGCGGCCGCCATTTTAGGATAGGCCCAATTTCGTTTGCCACATGGGGCAAAATGAAAGTGAAAGTTATTTCAATTACTTTATTTTGGGCCGGATGCGTGTTATATGTAGTAGGTATGATGTTAAATATACACAGGTAATAGGGGAGTTATACCCTTGGCTACAGTGGTTGCTGACCTAAGGTCGATAGTTCTTATTTGGGAGCAGAGCGAGCTCCCGATGTTAGCCACAGCTCCCAAAAAATGGATCAGGGAGAGAGCTCCTGCTGTTAGATCCAGCTTCTGATACCAAAAAAAATGGATCAGGGAGAGAGCTCCTGCTGTTAGATCCAGCTTCTGATACCAAAAAAAAAATTAAAATAAAATAAAAAAAATTATTAGTTTAAGGATCAGAGGGGGAGCTCCTGCTGTTTGATCCAGCTTCTGATACAAAAAAAAATGGATCAGGGAGAGAGCTCCTGCTGTTAGATCCAGCTTCTGATACCAAAAAATAAAATAAAATAAAATAAAATAAAATAAAAATTATTAGTTTAAATAGGATCAGAGGGGGAGCTCCTGCTGTTTGATCCAGCTTCTGATACAAAAAAAAATGGATCAGGGAGAGAGCTTCTGTTGTTAGATCCAGCTTTTGATACCAAATAAAATAAAATAAAAATTATTATTTTAAATAGGATCAGAGGGGGAGCTCCTGCTGTTTGATCCAGCTTCTGATACCAAAAATAAAAATAAAAATAAAATAAAAAATTTTTTTTTAATAATAATAATAATAAAATAAAATAAAAATTATTATTTTAAATAGGATCAGAGGGGGAGCTCCTGCTGTTTGATCCAGCTTCTGATACCTAAATAAATAAATAAATAAATATTATTATTTTAAATAGGATCAGAGGGGGAGCTCCTGCTGTTAGATCCAGCTTCTGATACCAAAAAAAAATAAAAAATAAAAATTATTATTTTAAATAGGATCAGAGGGGGAGCTCCTGCTGTTTAATCCAGCTTCTGATACCAAAAAAAAAATGGATCAGGGAGAGAGCTCCTGCTGTTAGATCCAGCAATGAAGTCAAATGGGAAGGGATCAATAAGCCCTGTCGCGGGCCCTGGCCATAAGTATTGCAAGCTCCTGATGGGAGCCTTAACTTATGTGACCTCCCAATGGTACAGTCTTTGCCAGTTGCTACAGGTGAGCTCCCTTGGTTAGCCCCAAATTAGGTTGGCCTTACAGTCGGCCTGTATACTCAAAAAGGAAAATGACTAGAGCAATAAGCCCAGTGGCAGGCCTGGGTTGGTATAGGGGGGCGAGCTCCCGCGGTTAGCCTCTACTTATGTAAACCTTATAGTGGGACTAATTGCAAATGTGAGTAGATCAATAGGCCCCAACGATAGGCTCTGGCTACTGGGGTGCGGGTGAGCTCCGGTTGTCAGCCCCAACTTGTGATAACCTCACAGCAAGACTCAATGCAAATGGGAGTAGATCAATAGGCCCAATGGTAGGCTCCGGCTACTTGGGTGCGGGGCGAGCTCCTGATGTCAGCTCCAACTTGTGATAACCTCACAGCAAGACTCAATGCAAACGTGTTGCCCTATATGTTTAGATATATATAAGGGACAAAGTCTTCGTCAATTTGTTATACTGGCGCTATATACTTATTGACACAGTCACTGGTTATTTTCCTTTCAGGATGGCGCCGAAGAAGAATGTGGGCGGCCCTAAAGGATTACAGGGCCAAGGCCTTGTTTAAATATCAAAATCTAATATATGGGGCATATGTCAACTACACTGGTCAGGCGTGGCTTGTTTACGATAGCCTCTTTTGTTCTGAGGCTGCCACGATGCCTAACAAGCGATGGGACCTCATCGACAGTCAATTGTGGATGGAGGTAATGAATACAACCAGAGCAGTTTCTGGTGAGAAGGCCGATAGCGGCCATACTATACAAAACACTAAAGAGAGTCAGCCCTTTCGACAGGGAGGCCCAGCACAACAGCTGCAAAGACAAAAGGGTATGTGAAAGATCAATAGGCCCAGCGATAGGCGCTGATTACGTGGGTGTGGGGTGAGCTCCTGATGTTAGCTCCAGCTTGCGATAGCCTCACAGTGAGACTTAATGCAAATGTGAATAGATCAATAGGCACAGCGATAGGCTCTGATTGCTTGGTTGTGGGGTGAGCTCCTGATGTCAGCCACAACTTGGGATAACCTCGCAGCAAGAAGCAATGCAAATGGGAGTTCATCAAGATGCCCGGTCTAGCCTTGGCTTCCCTTGCATGACATTTTGAGAGCTCTGCCTTTAGGTAAAGCAAACACAAGTAAATAGCATATTAGTTGCTTGAACAGTGGGTCACTTGAAGGGCGAGCTTAGGGTGAGCCTCGGACTATTACGTTATAACTATATAAGAGTCGGTTAGGCACAGATTTAAGCAGTTATGCATTGCCCTATATATATAAGTGATAAAACATTGTCAATTTGTTTTACTGGCGCTTTATACTTGTCGGCCCAGGGAGCTTGCGCCCGCGATGACTGTAAATATCAGCACGCCTGTGCAATATGCCAGGGTAACCACGCAACCAATAGTTGTTACAAGGGAAAACCCACAAGAGGTGGGCCAAGAGGCGCCCAGTTCAGTAGAAGGAACCCAGGACAGGTTAATGTTCCAAAAGGGCCCCAGCCCGATCAAAGCGGGTCCGCTTAGTTGCTGGCTGGAAAGTTAGCCTTACAGAGCTGCAGCAAATTACTTGCGTTGCGGCTTTAGGAGGATTTTCAGATCCCGGCCCTTGAGCCATGTTCCCCACACATCATATTATGAATAGTTTTTATATCAGGCGGCGGCGTGGAATGCACGTTTTGCAGCTACGCGTGAGTGAATTGGTGACATTAGCCAATAACGATACCTCACACCGCGCATTTTTGGTTTCCGACATCAAAGTTTTTTAAGATAGTGTGGAAATCAGAAGTAGAACTTCCAAAACAGACCAGAAGTTACATACGGTTGGTTTCAGCCTAGTTATCATTACCGTCACAGGCCACGCAGGGCTGGCATATAGAAGAATGGTACTGGTCTGCGGACACAGTTATGTCTTCTGGGCAGTGAGGGAGGCCCACAGGACTGCCTATGGCCAGCACTTGGGTCTCTCTTCCACGGCAACGGTGGAATGGAGAGGCATGAGAAGCCTGCGTTGGGACGGTTTGTGCCCCTTTGTTGTTTGATGCCGGGAGTGGTTTTTCCTCCTGATGTGTTGGTTATCCACCTCGGTGGTAACGATGTGGGCCTGTTAGCAGGCAAAGCCCTCTTTTGGTAAGCACGGGCGGACATTCGAAGGATTTGTTGGTCATGGCCCAGGGTGCACGTCGTTTGGTCTGCTATCATACCTCGTTGCTAGTGGCTGGAAGGAGGCGACGTGGGAAGGCTCGAGAAAGCCAGAAAACGAGTGCACTGGGCCATGCGACTGTTCACGCAGGGCTGGCACATAGAAGAATGGTACTGGTCTGCGGACACAGTTATGTCTTCTGGGCAGTGAGAGAGGCCCACAGGACTGCCTATGGCCAGCACTTGGGTCTCTCTTCCACGGCAACGGTGGAATGGAGAGGCATGAGAAGCCTGCGTTGGGACGGTTTGTGCCCCCTTTGTTGTTTGATGCCGGGAGTGGTTTTTCCTCCTGATGTGTTGGTTATCCACCTCGGTGGTAACGATGTGGGCCTGTTAGCAGGCAAAGCCCTCTTTTGTAAGCACGGGCGGACATTCGAAGGATTTGTTGGTCATGGCCCAGGGTGCACGTCGTTTGGTCTGCTATCATACCTCGTTGCTAGTGGCTGGAAGGAGGCGACGTGGGAAGGCTCGAGAAAGCCAGAAAACGAGTGCACTGGGCCATGCGACTGTTCATGATCCAGCGGAGGGGTCATTACATTGAATACCCAAACATCACACGTGACGACGAGAGGTTGTATTGTGGTGATTGAGTACATCTTTCAGAATTGGGCAACCAACGATTTTCATTAGATTTACAGGAAGGTATTAGAGGGGTGTTAGAGGAATTGGTGGGGGATGGGGGCTAAATGGACATTTGCCCCCAATCCGTGGCGTAAATAGATAGGGAAATTCCTTTAGTCGGTGTGCACCTAGGGCACCCCTTTAAGGGGTGAAAGGCCCTTAAGTTAAACACTCACCTACAGTGTAAAGGGTGAGGTGTGTTAATGGCCTTTATTTGGAAGGAGTCTCGATACAAGAGCTCTGGAAGAGACTCCTCATTCCTTTCCCTTGATGGTGATACGGTTTGATTACCGAAAACCAGGTGCTTCGCCCGGAAATTGTTATTGTCGGGTAGTGATGCTACCTGGGTTAGGTTACACCAGTTCCTTACACCCTTGAGTTAAGTTAAGAAATTAAATAGGTAACGTTAAATAAAAGTTGCCCAATTTGAATCCAAAACATTGGTGTTGTGTCTTCTATTCTCGTGCGTTTCTTCGTGGGTTGGCAGACAAAATATTGTTTTATGTGCAAAACTCATATGTCAGAAACAACAGGCATTGTTTTTGAATGGCTAAGATTCTTATTAGTCCAAGCTTCTTGATGTTTTGGGGAAAGTGCCCTTATTTCTGAAAATTAGTGACCCCCCCCCCCCCCAAAAAAAAAATCAAACCAAAGATTTGGAAGAAACCTGGGAATTTTCTCTGTTCAGTGAAGACTCACAAGGTAACTGAAGAACTACTGGCTCATCAATAAGTAAATGGCACGTGTCTCCTTTATACCTGGTCGCATTTCTTATGGATTAAATAAGACATAAAAGTTCTTCCGTGCATCTGCACAATAGAATTAATGACTTTGGACACAACTTTACCTACCACGGTCTAATCCTGTGGAATCACAGACCTTTAGTTATACAGGTTCTTTAGCTTTTCTTCCAAAGGGTACTAAATTAAAACTACCATGATCACATAGTATTGAGGGATGGCAGTTAAAGTGGAGTCAAACTGTATTAATTCTACAGTGTGGACACATCCCTTGTGGCTTCATTCCAATCTACAGTCAGTGTCTCAGTAAACAGTGCCTATAAAAGGCATGTGCATCATCCTGCTAGGCTTATTAATTACTTATTTATTTACAGCTTTTACATTTCACCCTTCTCACCCCGCAGGGGACTCAGGGTGGATTACATTCAATGCCAATTTTTGACATACAAACATATACAGACATAGACAGAGGCTATTTAACTTTTTCTGGCTGCCAGGGGAGCTGTCGCTTTCATCGTCCAACTGCAATGGTGATGAAGTACTTCCGCATTCCCCGTATGCTTCCCCGCTGGAGTGCTTTGCTGGAGTCTTCTTTATGGCCTCATAAATTAGTTAATTTAGCCTCCCCACACTTTAATGTGGTACCTAATTTTCCTACTTGACAGATGCAACTGTCTTTCGGGCTGCAAAGGTCGACAACAGGCTACACAATTGGTTGGAAACCCACCCCAACTCGGACTGGCTTTGAACTCATGACCTTTGGTCAGAGTGATCTTAAAGCAGCTGACACTCAGCCAGCTGCGCCACAATCCCACAAGACTTGAAAATGTTTTTGCATGTTGCCATGGAAAAAGGACACAGAGAATATACTCTAATGCCACAGCTATAACACATGAAGAAATTTTCACCTTTGAAGAAATATAACCCCCATTTTACAGCTCAAGCCAATGGAAAAAATGAGTTCATGAATTCAATGGGACTTACAAGCAAATGGATACAGATCTGAAGATATGGACTGTTCAAATCATGCTTATTTGGGTTTTAATTAATAACCACTGTTGGCTTTGCAATATACTGGCAATTCAGATAGTTGCCAGTCGCAGCTAAAGGGGAAATCACATTACCCATTGAAATGGAAATTTTATTCCCTCATGAAAGGGGAAGCAAGTTAAGGGGCTTGGAAGGCAAACATCAGAGGCATAAATGTTTCCAGAAAACAGCCATAATCTATTGCAATTTTACAAATCAGGTTAATGCACACTTCAAACCTGGCTGCCATTTATTACTCTGTTAACACACAGACATTTGTATTTCAGGGGATTGCTTTAATTTTAGTTTTCTCTTAGCCCACATATTTGTTCAGTTTACCACTATTACGAAATTTCACACTGAAAAAAAAGAACCAGAGTGTGTTTTAACTGGACTTGCCTGTACGTGGCAGCCTGGTTATCTCTCTTTATGCTTGTTAGAGGATAAAAGAACC
The DNA here is from genome assembly GCF_037176765.1 of Anolis sagrei. NCBI lineage: Eukaryota > Metazoa > Chordata > Lepidosauria > Squamata > Anolidae > Anolis > Anolis sagrei. Next base: position 94,978,162 of record NC_090024.1, read on the forward strand.
ACCCTTAGTGATTCACACATACCCTGTTCCCACATATAACATAATTTAAATTGCTGGTCCTTTAGAACATGCTGTTTGATAATATGTGCAATGCAATGTTCGTTTTTAAACTACAATAACACTTGTGTAATATATGGCCATAGGAGCCACATCACTATAATACCTGAAAAACAAGTTTTTTTCTTTAGTGAGCGCACTATGCCCTTAGCATCCAATGGGGTGCCCCCGGTCCCACAATGAGTTAAACCCTTCCTTCCTTCCTTCCTTCCTTTCTTCCTTTCTTCCTTTCTTCCTTCCTTCCTTCCTTCCTTCCTTCCTTCCTTCCTTCCTTCCTTCCCTCCTTTTTCTTTCTCCCCCCTTCCTTCCTTTCTCTTCTTTCTCTCTGTCTTTCCTTTTCCTCCTGTTTCTCCATTTTAAAAGGGACCTTCTCACAATATCTCCATGGTGCAATGGTTCTGTTCGTGACTCTTTCCTTCTTTCAAATACGGGGAATGGGATGAGCTCCCATCTGTCAGCTCCAGCTTCTCATGCAGGGACATGATGGAAGCCACCTACAAGATGGTAAAACAACCAGGCGTCCCCTGGGCAACGTCCTTGCAGACGGCCAATTCTCTCACACCAGAAGCAACTTGCAGTTTCTCAAGTTGCTCCTGATATGATAAAAAAGTCCAGTAGGGTTTGGTGTCAAAATGCCTCATGGATACCAAAATCTGTAGATGCTTAAGTCTCATTACACACAATGATGTGGTAAAATGTATATAGAGCTGCATGATCAAGGCTTGGTTTTTGGACTTTGTTCGTTTATTTGGAACTAGTTTATATTCCTGGTTTTGTCTGGGTGTCAGATAGGCCTCTCCCCTCACTTTTCCTTCTTCTTCTTTCCCTCCCCTCATACTTCCCCCTTCCCTTTTCCCTTCCCCTTCTTTTTTTCCTTCCCTCCCTCCTTTTCCTTTCTTTCCCCTTTCTTTCTTTCTCTTCTTTCTCTCTGTTTTTCCTTCCCCTCCCTTTTCTCTCTTCTAAAAGGGACCTTAATCACAATATCTCTATGGCAATATGGTTCTGTTTGTGACTTTTTCCTTTCTCCCTCCTTTTCCCTCATACACTTCACCTTTCTTTCCCAATGACATCACAGAAGACCACTTCAACTAGCAACAGCCAATCCAGTTACATCAGAAAAGGTCACAGCCTTTGTGGTACAGACAGACAGATCAGAAGACACACTTTGAGTTGTATATGTAAATATATAGATATGTTCAAGTCATGGATGGTTCCGTCTCTGGATAGAGAATCAGTGGATGAGGAGGGTTTACTATATACATGCATTATTTGTCTGCTTCTCCCCATAAGTATTGGTCCCCCATAGATTAGAACATACAGATCTATATTATACTACACTAGCCATCCCCTGCCATGCGTTGCTGTGGACCAGTCAGTGTATATGTGTTTTGTGTGTGTGTTTATGTGTGTGTATATATTTGTGTGTGTTTATGTGTGTGTATATATTTGTGTATATGTGTATATAGATGTATGTGCATATGTGTGCATGTGTATATATGTGTATATATTTGCATATTTGTGTGTTTAGATGTGTATATGTATATTGTGTATATGTGTGTGCATGTGTATGTGTGCATATGTGTATATTTGTATTTGCATGTGTATAGGTATATATGTGTATGTATGTATAAGTGTGTATATGTATATATTTGTCTATATATTAAATCACACTTTTGTAATTTCTTTTGAACTAGTTTGCTAATGGATCGCACATCCATAGTGAACATATTGCATCAATAGTTGATGAAATTTCATTGATTCAATGCATCTTCTCTGGTCATGAAAAGAAGCCCCACCTGCAGCCTAAGTCATTGGGGGGGGGGGAGGGGTTGAGATCCGACATCGTTGTGGACGAAAGACTTTACCAGCCTCAATCATGTGGCAAGGAGTAGAACAGGAACCTGTTTAAGGCAAGCTGCCCTTCATCATTTCCTCCTTCTTTCCTCCCATTCTATACATTTTTGTGATTTGTGGATCTGTAAAAGGGAGCTTCCCTTGGGACTGGGATGAGGATTCCCACTCGTAAAAAAACTCTGTGGTTTGGAAAGGAGAGCCCTCGGTATGGTCTTCTAGTTAAAATCAGCCAAGATGTTCAGCCAAAGATTTTTGTGTGATCCTTGGGATCTATGGTGCTCACCCAAGTATATCCTCAGAAGTGGTCAAAGGGAAAAACACCTAGACCAGGGACAGTTCTCACTGGGTGGCTTAAAATCCAAACAGTTTTTTCCTTGCAGGCTAATTTAACATAAAAGTAGGTTTTGTTCATAGGTTCTTGCAGAAATTCTACAAAATAAATAAATAGGTCAAGAAATGGCCCTTTACATCAATTTTCTTATGTCTGTCTCTTTATTTCATGATGGTAATTCAATAGGATGTAAACCTTTAAATGCTTAATGGTCTGCAAACATTGGCCAGGTTTGCATTATATAATACCAGGTATTGATCACACCCTGCTCATAATGGTCTCCATGGCAACTTTATAGATACCTCTTGTGATTGGATCTAGCATTCCCTATTACTGCTGTCATTATCTCACATGCTCATTTGAATTCCCATAATGAAATAAAGAGACCAGACATTGGATCTAAGGGGCCATTTCCTGACCTATTTATATATAAGAATTTACAGAATAACCTGTGAAGGAAAAAACACAATTAAGGGGATTTAATACGTATGACTTAAATTATGGTGTATTAGTCACCTAGTGAGAATTGTCCCTGGGTCAGATGTCACTCCATCTGAGCACCTCTAAGGACGTATGGGCACCTAAGATCCTGAAGGCCACACAAAATTATTTGGCTGCACCTCTTAGCCAATCATAACTGGAAGGCCATGCTGAGGGTGCTCCCTCTTGAAGTTTTAAAAGAGTGAGAACCCTCATTCTAGCCCCAAGAGTAGCCCTTTTTCAGTCCCCTGACCTTCCAAACATATATGAACTGTTATGGAAGTCCACCCTTCACCCCCTAAAACAGAGGGGGGTACCATGGTGCCCATCAGAACTATTTCACCTTTATCATGCCATGGATCTGTCAGGAGTAAATTTCTGATGGCATGAAGACATCACAAATTCCCTCTGTGACATCCTGACTGAATCATCCTGGCTGAATCAATTCTCTCTCTGTGACATTTTGAAACCAACAGAGGGCATTGGAAACCTAGTATTGGAACTTGTGAAGCAACAAGTTCTAATAAGGAAACCGAGAAGAGGAGAAGATGGGCAGGAAAGGTGTATAAAAGGAAGTGGTGGTGGGAAAAAGTGAGTAGTGTCTTTCTTTGCTGCAGAAATACAAGCAATATATTCATTTCAAAGCAAAATGGCTTGTGAGAGGTTATTTAATATTTCTTTATAGATCCTACAGTCTGACTTACTCAGGGAAACCTATTGAAGTGACTCCACCCAAAGCCAATTATCACTTCACTTCAAACAGCATTGGGTAGGTGAAAACCCCTACGAGGAACACTTTGGTCAATGGGGGGGGGGGAATTACTACCAACCCCAGAGAGAACGGTGGGGGACAGAGCAGCCTTAAATACCCTGCAACTCCACCCCTGTTCTGTGATTGGGACCAGTGAAACAAGTCAGTCCCAGTAATTCTGGAATCCTGTATGGGGGCCTTCAAATCTCCCCCTTGTAGGTGTGCCATCTTATTTTCTGCAATTCCTATCATCCCCCATATATGTGTGGTGGTAAACCTTATCACTTGACTCTCCAGAGGTATCTGGACTTCCATGTCTATTGTCATCCATCATTCTCTGTTCTCATCCTGCTCCTATTGGTTTAAGTGGCATATTGGTTTCCGCTAATACACTATTGTTGCTGCAGTTTTCTCTTTCATGTGGCTCCAACTCCCATCAGCCCAAGACATAGTCAGAGCCTTTATGTTGGACTGCATCTCCTAACATCCAAAGGTTGTATGTGGCTGGACTGCAATGTCCATTATTCTCTATCAGCCCTTCTCCCTACACCTCAACAGTATTATAAGTCTGATTATGAAAGATATGTGTACCATGTTCGCTTCAGATCCATTATGAGTGGCCCTCCAGATGTGGTGCTACTACAATTACCATCATCCTCTATCAGTCCCCCCCCCCACACACACACACACTTCACAGAATCATAGAATCATGGAGTTAGAAGAGATCTCGTGGGCCATCCAGTCCAACCCCCTGCCAATACCTCCACCAGTATTGCTTGTTGGATCATTAAAGCTATGTGTACTATGTATGGTCCATATCCATCAAGCCATGTTAGGAGCCTTTGTGATGTATACAAACATACTTTTCAGATAGATAGATAGATAGATAGATAGATAGATAGATAGATAGATAGATAGATAGAATATGGTAAAAGTGGTAATTAAAGGCATTCCTTCCTGATGATCTTATTTATCTTAGAGTGAGACTTATTCCCACATTAGCCCCCAGGGTTTCAGGTAAGCAGCTTAGATAGATAGATAGATAGATAGATAGATAGATAGATAGATAGATCGATAGATCGATAGATCGATAGATCGATAGATCGATAGATCGATAGATAGATCTAAGTCAGGTCTTTCACCATACATAGTGTGAATCTGAATATGCTTGGTGGTTGACAACAATATTGTTTTGTTTACCTGGTTGGTTGGGTTTTTGGGGGCCTGTGCCATAAAACATAGTTATCAAAGAGAAAGAAAACTGTTACTTTTGCAGTTCAAGTATTTACTGCTGAACAAAATAAATAATTGTAACAGCAACATTTAATATGAATTTAGAGAGGGATAAATTGGTATTTATCCTTCTCTCCTAAAAACAAAAGGAAGAGTTTGAGCAATATCTCTCAGAATCTCTTTAATTCCTAAGAGATTTCAAATCTATTTGTTGCCAGTGTGTAGTCTCTTTCCATTTTGTAAATATGATGGGGGATTCTTTGCAGTAACACAGTATATTGTCAGATGTGGCATATTTCAACAACCATGCTTTTTGAGAAAACAGACAAGTAAATAACCCCCAATCTCCCACTACTTTGCTTAATTTGTTTCCGCTATCTTGAAACAGACTATTACTGTGTTTATATATCAAACCATAATGCTTCTTGACTGCATGACAATCTTGGATGGGCTGAAAAATTGGATATTTGTGTGTGGGTAGTGGGAACTTCAAAGAAATATGCACATCTGCCAGATAGAAATAAAGGCACAGCTATGCACAGAAGTGGCAGTTTGGAACTATCCATGCGATTTTCAAAGCAATGAATGCTGAAATCACTACTATGCAAAGCTGATAAAGATGTGACAGTGCTGCTATATACACACATTCTTTCATGAAACAGGTGGCATCATGATGCAAGAGTAGTAAGTTGCAGGTCAAGCTCCGGCTACACTGTAAAACTCACTGAGAAGCCATGGTCATCTCTCCACCCAACCCGAAATGTGTTTGGCTATAAGAGAAGCTAGAATCCAAATGAACACTGACATTGTTTATCTTTATGAGAGCCTATACAAGGCCCTTAAACCTTTTCACCAAAATAAGATCAGCACTTTGGCAACATTTTGTGAAAGTAACAATATACACTTGTGAAATGAAACAACTGGGTCTGATAAGCCTTGCAAGAGATATGCTGATGTGTCCCTCAATAAAAATGAATTTTACACCCCTGTCTTGAAGAATTGAAGCAGAATAACTGAAAAACAAAAGAAAAACTGTTAACCTGCACATTCTTGAGTTGGAAAGGAAGCCTTGAAAATGGCTGAATGCTACATCCTGTTTCTCTAAGTTTCTTTTTCCACTGAAAACCTGTTTATGTTGTAAATTGGCACATTTTCGTTCAGATAAATTTGTTGTACCAACTCCCCCAAATTAATTTTCTTTCTAATCCTTCACTACAGATAGAAAGATAATTCATAACTACATGTTAACGTCTCATTGCTGGTTTGGCTGATGCTAATGCAAAGCTTTTTTCCCTCTACCAAGTAGCATGAAGTCCACTTTTATTGATGCCCAAAATCCATGACAAAAATAATCCTTTTTTTCCAAGACTCTGTTAACTGATGCATGGTTTTAATGATTAAAATAATTAGACATTATAATTATGCCACATAAGGCTGTCATTATCGCTCATTAAATTGCATTCTTAATGCAACTTAGTTTTTCTAAAAGCTACTGCAAAGAAAAAGAGAGAGAAAGAGAAAAAACTACTTTGTCCTTTCAAATAATCGATGGTTTGGTAAAGCTTTCAAGTGAGTACAAAAACCAGAGTGCTAAGTCCTGCCTAGTTTGTGTATCATGAGACACATTATTTCTGGTAAAGGTAGTCATTGTGCATTTCCCACCTGCAGAAAGATCAAGCAGATAGCACTAGATCAGCATGCTTCACAGTTCTGCTTTTGTTGTTCCATGTGAATGTAGCCTCCCTATTCTGTCTCTTGGTTCATCATACCCTACAGGTGTAGGAGGACATTGCTGACATAGGCCCCTTCTACACAGCTGAATAAAATCCCACATTATCTCCTTTGAACTGGAATAAGGCAGTGTGGACTCTGATATCCCAGTTCAAAGCAGATGTGGAATTGTGGAATTTTCTGCTTTAATATTCTGGGATATAGGGTTTTGTTTAAGGGCACATAGATCATATGGAAGATCAATATAATGGCTTCTATGCACACTGCATATATTAATATTCAGAACCTCACAACTCCAACTGTAAAATAGGATACTCTCCAGAGGAATTTCCTGTTCCCAAAAAGCTGACTTTGTTGAGCATTAAGCAAAGAGATATATTAGAGCCTGTCCAGAAAGGACCTCTATTTCAGGAACTCCCACAATAAAGGAGGGGCTGTCCAGACAATGTTCTGGACAGTCCTGTATTAATTTGTTACAAACCAGGAAAAGCCTGGTTTGTAGTGAATTAATTTGATAGTGGATTTATTCTGTGCCTTCTTAGAAGGTGCAGGATAAATCCACTATCTCCTATAGTCCAGACACCATTGCCACACTTTACTGGGCTTTTGAAAAGTAAAAGGAACTGAATAGGCCTGCAGTCCCCCCCCCCCCTCCCGGAGCAGTTCTCCCAGCACATAAAAATGACGCGCCAGGAGAATGGAAAGAGGCAGTAGAAGGAAATTTGAGAGCTGCTCTGGGGAGAAACTACAGGCCTGGTCAGTTCTTTTTTACTTTTCAAAAGGGTCTGGGGCTTGGAAGGAGGGGGTAAGGCCTCTGGACATTCTCTCAGCCTAGTCCAAGAGAACATCTGGACAACCCACCCAAGAAAGCACCATCTTTCTGGGGTGGGTATGGACAGTCCCCCAGAAACACCCACATTATTTTAACGCAGATGCTTCTGGGACAAGGGCCTGTCTTGATCCGGCCCCAGACTAACTTGGCTATGGCTGAATTTATTTAGCATTAGCATATACTCCCGGTGTTGCCCAGTTGTCAGAGGAGCCATGCCACCTTGCTTTCCCTTCTTTCTCTTTCCCTCCCGTCATGCCTTTTCCTTCCTTCCTTCCTTCCTTCCTTCCTTTCCCTCTCTCCCTCCCTCTCTGTTTTAATTTATTTCCTTCCTTCTTTTCCAGTGAAATCACAGACAATCCGTCATGTAGCAACATCCAATCCAGTGGCATTACAAAGGATGACTCCAATGACATCACAGAGGAACAATCCTTCACCTATCAATAGCCTTTGTGATATAGACGAACTTGGACTTTTATAAATATATCATTTACATTCTCCTCTTGTGCATTAACTCAGATATAGCTTAAGCGTTACTTTAGTATTTCTAAATTATTACACAAAATTATTTTAATATTGCTTTGATTTATTTATTTATTTATTTATTCTGACATTTATTTGCCACCCTTCTCACCCCGAAGGGGACTCAGAGCGGCTTACTCTCTCTCTCTCTCTCTCTCTCTCTCTCTCTCTCTATATATATATATATATATATATATATATACATACACACACACACACAATACATAATACCATTAGCACAGTACAATATCAGCACTATGCATCACTATATTGTACTATACAATTATACTGTAATATTATTAGTAATATTACATGTAATATAAAATATATCATTATAATATCATATTATTATTAGTAGTAATATTATACTGTATTACATTATAATATTATAAATATTATATGTAAATATATTATATTATATTATATTATATTATATTATATTATATTATATTATATTATATTATATTATATATTAGCACAGCAGAGACAAGGTGGAACTGTCCCCTGGCCTCCCCTGTCTTCACTCTGGCTCAGCGCGGTGGTTGGTGCTGGGGGAGGGGTCTCCAACTGATGACATATGCAGGAGACAAGGTGGAACTGTCCCCTGGTCTCCCTTGTCCTCACTCTGGCTCAGAGTTTTCATACCAGCTGGTGAAGATCAGTATTATCATCCTCATCTCTTTGAACATTTAGCATATGGGTCATAATTTGCATCTTTATGTCTCCTATTTACACTTCTATACCGCAACATTATAGCTCTTACATATCTATTGCTGTTCATCTACTCTCTCATTACATCTGAAGAGGTAAATTTATAGCCCCAAAAATCTCACACTGAAATAAATCAATTATTCTCAGCAGTATTGTTTGCTTCCTCACCCTTCTTCTCTTTCTATTTGATGCTGACACAGACTAACATGGCAATCTCTTTAAGAACTGTTAATATAGGTCAAGTTTACCACACCAAATGGTATCAAGCCCCATTGAACAAAGTGGGATTTATTTTTGAATCAACATAAATTGCAATGTTCTGTATTAGACATATCAAAAGCAAAATGATTGTGACTAATTTCTATTGTTTCCAGTGAGATTCAAACAAGATTAAATTTAGACAATTATGGGAATAAAGAAAGTCAAACTTATTTTGGTATTTTTTTTCACAAATTAATACAGTTACATTCTAAGTAGAAGAACTGAAAATATTCTCACCTAGAATTCTGGTAAGCATAATAAAACTATTTTCCCCTTCTTCATGTAACAGGCACCTTTTGCATTTCATTTGCTCAGTAATGCTACCGCGTTGCTTTTTTAAAAAAACCAAAAGATGATGGATTGAACATTAAAATGATGAATTCTATCTGGCATCAAGCAATTGAAGAGTATGTTCTAATTAAAATTTTCTGGAAAGACAACTACATTATCCTTCTATTAAAGATTAATGCCCTTGATAATCCTGGTGGTTTAGCAGTCTGCAGTAAATTATTAAGATACTTGAAAAGTAAATTGATATGAAGTTTCTAAATAGAAAAAAAGTTATTGCACTCAAGCAACAGGGAAAAGTGTTTACTCTTTTTAAAATGCTGATTGAATTTCCAAAACTAAGGGCAATGAAACTTTTATGAAAACACATGCTTGGGCAACTCCTATAATGTGCTTCAAAGAATGTGCTAGTGACATGTGATTTAAAACTTTACATTCCAGTGTGGTTTTTTTTTTACAACTAATACCTACAATTTAATGTTGGGAGAAAAAAATGGGCTAATTCTTTAGCAGGGAGACTTAGAACCTCATCAAACCTTGGGACAGTGGGGTAATCCATGGGGAAGTGGGGCAAACTGTGGGGCAGCCCATCACTTTGTCCCCTTATCTTCACATCATGTTTCCCTCTATATGGGATGTTTTCATATACCAGGACACTAGCTCCTCCCTCCCCTAAATGCTCTTGGACATGCTACAATGTTCTATGTTGAGGGTAAAATATATAAAAAAATGAATTTAATGTTCAATAAAATAGATCTATCTTCTTGTTTTTCCACTAAAAAAAGAGGTAATGTCTTTTATTATTTTGTTTATTGTCCTTTTCATATTCCTGAATTTTTCTTTAATAAAAAAGTTAATTTATGTCTCTGATTTGTCTTACTTTTTGTATCCATTCATTTAAATCTGGTATTTCCTTTTGCTTCCAATGTTTAGCATAACTAATTCTGGCAGCTGTAGTCAGATATGTAAATAAAATGTCATCAGTAGAGTCTAGTGTTATGTCTGAATCTGTTATGCCTAGTAAGTAAAATTCTGGTTTCTTCAGGTATTTTATCTTAAGCATTACTTGACATTCTGAGTGTATCTTCTCCCAATTTTTTTTGCCTCTTTATAAGACCACCACATGTGGGAAAAGCTACCTTCCTGGTCCTTACATTTCCAGCAAAAAATCAGGAACAAGCATAAAAAACCAGGAAAAAACTAAGATCAAGAAATCCTGTGATATCTGATTGCAGGGACACACAGGCAAGTGAATATTCAGACATTCGGCTAAAAACCAAGATATTCCCACAACTGGAAATCTCGTGTTTTGTTTTGTTTTTTTTGGTTTTTTGCCTTTTGGTGCAATTGTTTCCGGATTTACTGAGTACGGCATCTGGCTACCCTCCTCATTGCTGTGGGGGCTCCTGGGATAAATGTACTGTCTGGATGGGCCCTGAGTGTGGAGTTAAGCAACTCACTTCTGAGAAAATGGCATGGTGGGAGCAGAATTAGCATGCAACAGAGAGAGGGATTTCCTAGAAGCATTTCTGAAGAATAAACAAGGTAGGAAGGAGTGGGAATGTCAAGATGGTGGCTATAGCATACTCCCTTCTTCACACCTCATAGGTATGAGTTCAAGGAAAAGGAGGTGTATCAATGTGGGGGGTGTTACCTATTTGGTGCTGAAGGAGATTTCTAGGATAACGATAACACTAATGAGTCTCATGTATTTGCTCAGTAATGAAACACTCGCCTCTGGCCAAAAGTGCCAGCCATATGGCCAGAGGGGAGCCTTTGAATCTCACTGTCGATGAGACCAGTGGTCTCTTCAGACTGGCATTGCCACCAGTCTGCAGCAGGGAGGGATGTGAGGAAGCCTTCTTCAATGTTAGCCTCTCCCCACCATATTTGGTTCCTGGCAGTACTGGGGCAAGAAGTGGAGGGAGACCATAGATTGGTTTGTACCCCTCCCTTTTGAGGTGAAGGGGGACTTTTGGGTTGATATCTATAGGTTCTAGGTTTTAAGAGGTTCCCCAAAATATCTCCTTTGGGGCTTATCTGGGAGGCTTACCTCTCACCTATTGGGTACTGGGGCATGGCTGGGAGACCCTTCAAATGTCCTTCAAAAATAACTAGCCAGAATAGCGATCCATCACTGTGGAGTGCACCCGGGGTCAGGTCCTTCAACCAGAGGTTAGATTGGCAGGTAATCAGAGAATGATACCTGGCCTCACGCCATTGCCCATGTTCCAGTGCTTCCCACACAACCACTTACTTAGGTGCATTTACCAATAAATGGCCCATTATTTCTCTTTATCTTTGTTCTGGTCTCTTTTTTCACGGAGGTTATTCGAAAGTATTGAACACTAAGGAAGGAATAAAAAGTATGGTTTTAATGGATCTTTTAAGAAAGTTATGGATTTCCTGGGGACTTGAAATGTTCAAAGGGCTATCTGGAAGGTTCAGAGTACTATGAGCATGTATGTGTGAAGTGGTTTTGTAAGTAGAAAATTGCTAAATAAAGAACATATAAGAATTATGATTATGCATGACCCAACCTGTGTATATTCTTCTGTTGTTTAATGAACAGGTGGAGGCAGTGACATGGTTTCAACATAGATTTCAAAGATTGTATTAATTTCACAGAGAAAGGCCCCTTCTTCATTTATGTACCTCCATATAATGAATAACATATTATTTCATGTTGAGGGCAGCATATGGCAAGATCATGTAGCATGGGTCCACAAGATGGACACAGAATGCCAGTCATCCTTTGCACTCTTCCAATTTTCTGTCTCTAGCTGACACATTTCTTTTTCTTTCATTCTTTTTTCTTCCTTTTGAGTCACTAATTGCCATCTTGGTTGGACATACATTTCTGACTATATCCAGCACTCTATGTCTCCCTATTAGTGTTTTTCATTCTCAGATTCTCCATTGGACAGAAGATTCACATAATAGATTTTTTTCCTAAAAATTACAGAAGATGAGGAGAGTTCATTGATGGAGCTCAAAAACATTTTGGGAGCTTAATGTGGAGGTTTGCATGTTCTGTTTGATCATATGAAGAACAGGAACAACTTATCAATACTATTCTTCTCTTTGTTTTAAGATAGAGCTGTCCAACAAAATAAAAAAAAAAATCTTAGAGTTATAGAAATGAAAAGGTTCTTGTGTATTTCCAGCTAAAACATAGATGCGAACTCATCATTCAAACTTTGTTTTAATATGCATTCAATGAAGGACAATCTAGTATCTTCTTAAGTAAGTATCCCACTGTTAAAGAGGTCTTACCATCAGAATACTATCCTTAAACTTTTAATTGACTTTTCTTTATTTAAGTCCATAAAATTGGGCTCTGCCTAATTGTGCAAAAGAGAACAACCTTGCTCTGTCTTTTCCAGGGCATCTCTTCAGAGATATAATCCAGCTATTGTATTTCTTCTGTATCTTCTCTTCTCCCTCAAGCTCCTTTACTATCCCTCATTGGGTTGGGTTTTTAGGGCCTTTTCATCATCTATGTTGCCCTCTTCTGGACATGTTCCCAGCTTGTCAATATCCTTTCTAATTCATGATGCTCTGATAAGTGATTCATGTGAGGTCTGACGAAAGCAAAATTGTGTGGTGTTATTACTTCCTTTCCTTCGATTGATACGGACTAGAATTCTATTAGCATTTTTCTCAAACTGCTAACCCATATTTAGATTTCTAGATCCTTTTCACATCTACTCTGTCAAGTTTAATTAGTTAATATTAGTATTATTATTAATATTGGTATCAATGCTAATATTAATTATTAATAATATTAACATTAATAGTATCTTACTTATCTTACTAAGAATTTCACAGATGACCTTGTCAAAACCCTTGCTGAAATCAAGATATATTACATTGACAGTGCTCTCAACAGCTACCAAGCTTGCAAATCTATCAAGGAAACAAGTGATACAATTACTCTGGCATGACTTGTTTCTTAGAAATTCTTGTTGGCTCATTAGGCACAGTACTCTTTTATAAGTGCATGTAAACTGCCTGTTTACTATGTTGTGAGGCTGACAGTAGGCAACTCCATGTGGTTCTTTCTTCCTTTTTTGAAGATGGGGACAACATTTGTTCCCTCCATCTACAAGGACCTTTTGTGTTCTCTAAACAATATTGGAGATTCTAGGCCAAGGCTTTGCTCTTAAATTTGCAAGTTCCTTTAGTAGTCTTGGATACATTTTATTTGGCCTTGGAGATCTGAATTAATTTAACATAGCTAAATACTCCTGCACTATCTCTTTATTAGTTTAGGGCTGCAAATCTCTCACTAGTTTCACCAGTCTAAATATTGTATAATTTCTGGCAAAGACAGAGAAAAGTGCATGTACAAAATGCTTACCCAAATGTGTTAATTGCACAAGACAGCTTTAGGAAAGTGTACGGGGGGAAATGATTCAGCACAAAAAATCCACATAGTAGCATGAAATGCATACAAAAATATGTTTTAAAAAGCCTCTATGGGTGAACAAAGCCTCTATGGGAAGGATACTAGAGACAAAGTTGAAGTACTTTGGCCACATCATGAGGAGACAGCAAAGCCTAGAGCAGACAATTATGCTGGGGAAAGTGGAAGGCAAAAGGAAGAGGGGCCGACCAAGGGCAAGACGGATGGATGGCATCCTTGAAGTGACTGGACGGACCTTGAAGGAGCTGGGGGTGGTGACGGCCGACAGGGAGCTCTGGCGTGGGCTGGTCCATGAGGTCACGAAGAGTCGGAGACGACTGAACGAATGAACAACAACATGGGTGAACAGACTGGTGTGGAACTGAATGGAATCAACTTGACAATGTGGGCAGGACATAGAAATGAAACATATGCACTTCCCATTTTTTATCTACACACGACTCATCGATTCCTAATTTGAACTCAACTTTGAGTTGAAGATAATCAAATGATGAATATTAGACTTGTATGCGGATCCGTTTTAGCCATTTTCCTTTGGCTTCTTCGGCTTGGTCGGATGGCTGTAACAGCAAGGGCCCAGCTGTTATGTTTTTTGTTCATAACGGGAACTAGTGACAGTCTATCACTGCTCCTCCTCCCCTTTTCAGGAGCATGTTGTGTAGGGAAGTTGTGGTGAGCTCCTTGCATGGGTTTCCCTGTGAGCCCTGCCTGTTGGGTCAGTTGGAGTAGAAGAATGTCATGACATGTTTTATGCAAACGGTGTGTATTTAATGCCTCCATTGCTCTCAGTTGTGTCCTCATGCTTCACTCTGATTGCCTTGCCTTGCCGCCACTTGCTCTCAGCTTGATTTTTTTGGCTTGACTTGACTTCTTGAATCTTTTTGATTTTCCTTTATTTTCTTAATTATTTTTATTTTGTAAAAATAATTGGGAGTTGGAAATGTGTGGGATGGGTGGATAGTGTCACAACTCAGGGTAGTTTTCACCTTGCTCAAGACACCACCACACACCAAGGCTGTAGGTTTTGTAATTTATTGAGAAAAAGCAAAATCAAAACAGAGAAATAAAGATGCAAAAGTTCAATAGGCAAAACAGAGTCTTAAATGCAAAGGCAAAGTTCCCAAGTTCCAAAGGCAAATAACATGTAGCATAATCCCTTAGCAATGGTTAAACAAGAGTCCATGATAGATAGGTAAAATCAGGATCAATATCCAAGTCTCAAAGAAGCCAGAAGCGTTCCACAAAAGCCAAGGTAATTCCACAGAAGTTCACAGGGAAAGAGCAACATTGGACTGACAGAAAATGCCTGTCGGCTACATCATTAAATAAGTTTCCCTGACATGAAAGCATTACGTTGACCTTTAGCTTCACGCTTGCTAGCAAGACGAGTGCTTCTGCGAACTCTTAATTGTAAATTATCCTGTCTACTCATTAATTCACCATTATCTTCAAGGCTGGACAACTCATTATCTTGGCCCAGCTGGGCCTGATCACCCTGGGAACCAAAAAGAGTCAAAGGAGTCTCCACCTGCAGTTATGGAGTTTCACTATCTTTATCTAAAGGCACATTCCTTTCTCCGGGGAACAGACTTGCTGTTTCTTCTTCAGAAGCCACACTATCAGCCTCATCTGGAACATGTTCAGAAATCTGTAACCCATCAGACTTTTGCAGTTCACCTTATATCCGGATATCCGCATATCCACATCCTGCAATTATTTTTTTTAAATCAGGTTTCCAGCAAAAGTCCTGACTCATCTTGAGAGACTTTACATTTCATAAGAAAGCATGACATCTGAACAACAGAGGCAGAAATCCCAGGACCAACAGGTGTGTATGTGGACTTCTCCTGAAGTCCTAGGATTTTTTGTCCCTCATTAAAGTCCACGATAAAGTGCTGTCTGGAACCACCCTCAGTCATCTTTGCCTCTCCACCAACCTCCCAGGTATTTACCCCACTTGCATACAGCATTCCTCTTTGTAATAGGAAGTCTTTCAGTGGGATAGTCTTGGGCCCCTTCTATACTGCCACATAAAATTCATATTATCTGCTTTGATAATCTGGATTATATGACAGTGTAGAAAGGGGCTTAGTTTTGCTTTGGATTGACCTCTCTGCAGTTTGCTTTTCTGACATTCTTCCTTAATCCCTATTTTACTGGATGCTTCATGATCATCTTCCTTCATTGCCCTTTTCGTCCTTTTGTTATTATCCCCTCACAACTCAATCCTTTTTACACTGCTACACAAAAGACCTAAATAGCAGGTGGAAATGGAAGTAAATGGTATTAGACATTTACTTTATATGGCAGCATCTCTCTTGTCTTGCAGATGGACTCCTTCTCATCTTCATACTGTGTTTTTTCCTTTGTCAGCCACCCATTCTCTACCCCAATCTAAAAGCAGAATTCTTCACTCTCAGAATTGTCTTCCTCTAGTTTCCCTTCACATATATCTGCCATCAGCTTGTTACTATAGCAAATTAGCTTGCAGATCTGCAAGCAGATTTGCCTGCTTTAAATAGGCTGTTTTATCTGCACTCTCAACTTCAAATGTAGAAGAACAATCATGCTGTGACAATGCCTATAAGCTACAATGGCTAACCTAATGCCTATAGAACAGAAAGTTTTGAATGCTGTACATTTCCAGAACAACATACAGTGCTGCTTTGAATACATGCTGAGGTTCATACAATAGACCAATCTGCTTTAACCTGGTTGATCAATTTACTGTGGGGTCAGCTCAAGAGTTAAGTGTCAAGAGGCCTTTCTAAAAATATACTCAAAGCTGCCAAATGGTGTTGTGCTGAACTTGATCAAATGAGGTCATCACTGATGCTTTGGAGAAAAGGTTGTTAATTTATAGCAGCAAGCACTATAGCTTTGAAAACTTCACTCTCCTTCAGTCCTTAAAGAGACGTCTCAGTGATAACCCATTTTTTCCTGTGTGTGAGAGTAGAATATATGACAATGGATGAGTGTCATGAATCTATGAATATATGCAAGTCATGTATATCCATGGATGGTCTTCTATTGTTCAGTTCCTAGCCACCCAGGAAAGAAATTTGGTGGATCTTCTATTACTCAGACAATCAGATCATGTGTAAAATTAAACATCCTTGAGAGCTTGTTATAAAGCAGGAGAGGGGGCCCTTCCACACAGCCCTATATCCCAGAATATCAAAGCAGAAAATCCCACGTTGTCTAAGTGAGGACAGAGGGCCCTTCCACACAGCCCTATATCACAGTATATAAAGTCAGAAAGCCTCATATTATCGGGGGGGGGGGCATCCAGACAGTACCTTTATTGTGGTAACTCCCACAATAAAGAAGGGGCTGTCCAGACAACATTCTGGACAGTCCCGAATTAATTCACCACAAACCAGAAAAACCCTGGTTTGTAGTGAATTACTTTGATAGTGGATTTATTCTGTGCCTTCTTGGAAGACACAGAATAAATTCACTACTTCTGGTGTGTGGACTGAAGTCCAGACAGCATTCCCAGAGTTTTCCAGACTAAAGTAGTCTGGAAAACTGTAGGAATACCCTCTTCCTCCCCCACAGCCCCCAAACCTCTTTGAAAAATAAAATAAACTTACCTGGCCTCCATTACAGTCTTGGAGCAGCTGTTTCTCTCTCTCTCTCTCTCTCTCTCTCTCTCTCTCTCTCTCTCTCTCTCCCCCCCCCCCACTCTCCTGGTGCATCATTTCTATGAACTGGGAGAGCTGCCCCAAGACTGTAATGGAGACCAGGTAAGTTTATTTTACTTTTCAAAGGAGCTTGGGGGCTTTGGGAGAGGGGTAGGGCCTCCATATGTTTTTGCGGGCCAGTCCCTCAAGAGCATCTGTACACCCACCCCAGATAGTGCACACTTTCTGGGGCGTGTGTGAACACACCCCCAGGAAGATCTGTGTTTTTAAAACGGAGATTCTCCTGGGATAAAGCCCTGTCTGGGACCGCCCTGAGTGTGTACTCAGATATCCCAGTTCACAGCAATTGTGGGGTTTTTTGTCTTGATATTCTGGGATATAAGGCTGTGTGGAAGGGCCTGAGGTGGATTTTGATCTATTTAGACTCTGGGCTGATCTCTTCTCCACTTGCAAAATTCCATCTCTTCTGGAAGCTCCAGGAACAGCAATTCAAAGTCTGAATAGGCTGTATCTCTCTTCACCTGTTAAATATCAACATGTAGATGGACTTTTGTCAATATCAAGTGTTCAGTTTTTAGGAGTGTTTTGTCATGATTTGCAATCCATGTAGTTGCGAGGTAAAAAAAATGGTTTTTTTTTTTTTACCAATGGCACTACCTATTGAAGTTTTTCATCCTTATTTTGGCAGTATATAATTAGATATCTTATCAGTGAAAGACTACTGGTGCACAATACTACTTGTGTTTGCTGAATTTGTATATTCAAATGTATGTAGCCACCACACTGGAACGTTGGCTTTGTATTGCAATAGGGTTGTATCACCTTCCATGGTTCTTATTAACTTATATTGAAAATGCCTGCACCCATACTTGTATATCTCCTCCAGTTTTGTCCCTCAATATCGCCTCTCAGTATTTTTAAACAATGATACAGTCTAAAAGTAGTTATGAAGTGGATGTGGAGATCCCTATTGACACTATTAGTTCAGCACAATACATTCCATTTGAGAAACATTCTGCATTACCAATTTTTTAAAAAAATAGTAAATGCATGAAAAACTAGGACAAAGTTGCAGAGAGGTCTGGATAAAAAGTATGTATACACAAAATATTGCTTGATTTTAAAGAAATGCTTAAAGGGAAAATGGTACAAATAAATTACTGTAAAATTAGCATCATTTTTAGTAATTGCAGTGTACATATATTGTATATATTACTGGCACTATACAGTAGATACTAAATGTAAATACAGATTGTTAAAACATTTTAAACATATGGCCTAATGTTTGAAAGGAGCACTTGCCATTAGACAAACTGACAATCTGGTCAGCTTGGTCAGCCTGTCACTGTGCATAGTAGTGTGTGTGTGCGCGCGTGTGTGTGTATTCATTGAAATGCCAAAAATTTCTCCAAAAACGATTGTAGGGGGAACTGTGATCAATGAAAGGCCCCTCTTTATCTTTCAATGGCACATAGCCTGGACTTCTCTTCCTTTGAAGTAAAAACTATCTTTTCTAAAATAGGACACAGGGTTAATCTAGTCTAGAAATTCTTTGCTAATTTTATTCTCAAAGAAAGTAATGGATAATTTAAGCAATTTTATTCCCACCAAGAAAAAAAAGACACACCTATGATTACACATGCTTTAAATATTGTTTCCTGTACAGATAAATGTTTTCTGAAAAAGCGGTATGATTTTGTGCAGCATGTCATAAACTGCAAAGAATCATGTCATATCATGTTTCTTTTCACCAGTGTTTTCCAACCCATGAGAACTAGGTGGAAGAAAAAAATGCTATAGAGAAACCAACAACAGGGAAGCAAGAAATCTTCTTTTTAAATGAATATAGGTGTGCATTTTAAAATAAAGGTTTCCCCTCAAATTAAGTCCAGGTGTGTCTGACTCAAGGGGGGTGAGGGGTTGATGGTGGTGGTGCTCATCTCCATTTCTAAGCTGAAGAGCTGGCATTGTCCATAGACACCTTCTAAGGCATGTGGCCAGCATGACTGAATGGATTGCCATTACCTGTCTGCTGAAGACCTATTGATCTATTCACATTTACATGTTTTTGAATTGCTAGGTTAGCAGAAGCTGGGCCTAACAGCAGGAGCTCACCCCACTCCCTGAATTCAAACTGCCAACCTTTCAATCAGCAAGTTCAGCAGTTCAGTGGTTTAACCCACTGCGCCACCAGGGGGCATTTTACACTTACATTTAGAGTAGAGATGTAGTTTGGTGAAAGAAACTATCCAATTATGTAAATGTTTGAGTATATTTCTGTTTATGTATGTATAGGCAGTGTTGTTTCCTTTATTTGTGTTTTTTTCTGTTAAAAAATCCAAATGAAAAAGAATCATTGTTTTGAGTATTTTCAAATATTCATGTTGTCCCTACTCTGTTTACACACCAATAAAGATTAGCAGTAAGTGGATTGAGAAATAAAGGACTAACGCATCTAACTAAAAAAGGTTCCTAAAGTATAGTTAGTGAGGTGAGAGGTTTTGGGTATGTGCAACAAATATGCAGGTGTGTTGCTATTCTAAATAGTTTAATACTGAATGATATGTATGCACACGATCATATAGAATGTTTCATTTGTAAGAAATGGTTCTAAAACAACACAAAGGCTACCCCACCCTCCAATAATCAACTAATAGTTCCCAACAAGCAGTATATGATCTTTAGTTTGCCCATGATTGTATTTCTATAATGATACACTTTTTTCCCCATTTGGGATTGCCAGTAAAACATTTTTTTAAAAAAAATATTGATTCAGCCCTCGTAATATTCACACATTTGAAATTGCTTCCGTTGAAGCTTTATGATTACTTCAATACAGGAAATTGTTTTCCCCATTAGTTACTAGCAAACTTTTTAAAAGATTCTTCATTTATCTCCTATTTGTAGGTTGTTCTCTTTCTTTCTCTTCAATTTGTGCTCTGCATGCCAAGATTTTGCTTATTGACATAAAAGAGCCATTTCCACATGCAGAGTTCTACTCAGAGTTGAACAATCCACTGTGACGTAACACGAATTACATCTGGAAGATTATTCGGAACAATGCATAGCACTTCTCCTGGTATCAAAAGAAAAGAAAAGAAAGAAAAGAAAAGACAGCCTCACAGAGATTAACTTGATGATAGCGATCAGTTCACTGAAAATTACCCAAAGAAACAAATTTCACTCTCCATTAGCCTTGGTACAGGCAAGCAGAAGAGACAGACAGTATATTTACAGTAATTCTTCTCTTCAGATGGTATTTTACAAAAGTGTTTCTCCTAGCTATTCAGCCATTATATACTCTGTACATCACACCAGCTAATTTTATTTCTAGGTCAAAGATAAACCAATCTTTTATATTTGATGCAAAGGGGAAATTTGGTTTTCTTGCTAAAATAGAAACAAACCTTTCAAGGACCTCAAACAGAAAAAAAAAGATCTTTCTCAAGTTTTCTTTTTCTGTGCACCCAGCTCATTGGCATCTAGCTGGGGAATATTCAAGCCATTTAACTGAGGTGGTTTCAAAAAGAAACCTAATGTAATACCTGCTTGGTAGTAGTTATAACAAGGATTACCACCATGTCTCCTAATAACCTAGGTAATAATCTGTTTTAGTCATTTAGAATTTCCATCTTTTATCCAAGCACACTAGGCTTTCCTCTCTGCATGGTTCCAACAATAATGTATAGTATGATATACTGGAATATGGCAAATTTTGAACCAGACTTTCTAGTCCTTTTGTGGAATGTTCTGCTCCTGTTTGGAACTTATTTCTTATTGTTAAGCAGCTTGGTGTGTGTGTGTGTGTGTGC
Source organism: Anolis sagrei (assembly GCF_037176765.1). Taxonomy (NCBI): domain Eukaryota; kingdom Metazoa; phylum Chordata; class Lepidosauria; order Squamata; family Anolidae; genus Anolis; species Anolis sagrei. The sequence continues at coordinate 94,999,098 of NC_090024.1, forward strand.
ATGTACACACACCTGACTACCTCTGAGGATGCTTGCCATAGATGCAGGCAAAACGTCAGGACAGAATGCCTCAAGACCATGGCCATATAGCCTGAAAAAAACCTACAACAACCCAGTGATTCCATCCATGAAAACCTTCGACAATACATTGAACATCTCTACAGGGAGAAAGTGTTCCAAGACTCACCTCACTACCTCTGAGGATGCTTGCCATAGATGCAGGTGAAACGTCAGGAGAGAATGCCTCTAGACCATGGCCATATAGTCCGGGAAAAAACTACAACAACCCATGTACACACACTTCATCAACCTGCAGAAGGAAGGGTGTCAAAGAATGTTGATGAAAACAGAAGGTTAAGAAGAGTGAAAACAGTTTCCCAAGACACAATGCTGAGACTTTGGAGCTCAAGAACAAGGGAGACCAAGACCTCTTTAGGGCATTCAAAGACAATAGATCTTAATAGAGGATGCTCAGGGAGGCTGATTAGATGTGTGGGCTATAAAAAACCAAGAGTGTTACTTGAAATTCCTTCTGGTCACTGAAATAAGATGGGATTACCAAAATATTTGTATTTATTCATTTATTTACTTTATTTATATCCCGCCTTCCTTCTTGAGGGGACTCAATGTAATTTACAGTCACACATTTCAATCAATTTAAAACAAAGCAAATACACATATACACACATACACACATAGACATATATATATATAGTAGCCATCCCCTGCTACGTGTTACTGTGGCCCAGTCTGTGTATATGTGTTTAGTTTGTATATATGTGTGTTTGCGTATATATGTGTGGTTTTGCGCATGCATTGTAAAGTAATTGGCTTTTTTGGTTTTTAAGTTTCTTCTGCTGTGTTTTTCAGTTTTGTTTTTTTTTTTTTTGAGTGATGGTCATTCATTGGCCTGATAGATGTTTTGTGTCCAAACTTGGTGACAATTCATCCAATGGTTTTTGAGTTATGTTAATCCCACAAATGAATATATATGTATAAGAAATACAGTTAAAATACAATGAATACAATTCAAATGCATTTCAAAATACCCAATCCCCCTTCTTAAAAAAATCCCACCACAACCTCCCCAGCAACATGCACCTTATCCTTCATCAAATGCCTGCAAAAAAGTTTTGACCTGCTTTTGGAATACCAGCAGTGATTAGGCCATTCTGGTCTCTCTTGCAAAGGTGTTTGATGGTCTGGGAGCTGCTCCTGAAAAGGCCCTCTGTCGTGTTCCAAGCAATGCACTTGAGCGGATGATGGGACAGAGAGATGTTCCTCCTCTGTTGATCAGAGCTGTATCAAAACCAACACTTTGAATTGAGCCTAGAAATGTGTTGGCAGACAGTGGAGCTGCTGCAGCAGAGGAGATCTCTGCTCCCTGTGGCCAGCCCCATTTAATAAGCTGACTGCTGCTCTTTGGATCAACTGTTATTTCTAAGCACTTTTCAAAGCCCGACCCACATAGAGAGCATTACAGTAGTCCAACTGGGATATAACCAAGGCATGTACCACCGTGGCCATGTCTAACTTCTCCAGGAATGGCTGCAGTGAGCACACTAACTTGAACAGAGCTGAATTCAGGAGTACCCCCAAACGGTGAGCCAGTGTATTCATGTAGAGTGTAACCCCATCTAACACAGGCTGAATCTCAATTCCCAGGTAAGTCTTCTGTCTTGTCTAGGTTAAGCTTCAATTTCTTGTCCCTCATCCAGTCCATTACAGCTGTCAAGCACTGGTTTAACACAGACACAGACACACATATGCAGTGTCGTCTGCATATAGATGGCACTGTACTCCAAAACTCTGGATGACTTCTCTCAGTGGTTTCATGCATATATTAAAAAGCATGGAGGAGTCATGAAGGACCCCCACATTCTGGGAACGTCTCTCCAGGAAGGGAGCCAGTGAAGAGCAATACCTCCAAGACCTATCCCAGAAAAGTGACCCAGGAGGATACTATGGCTGAGGCTATCAAAGCTGTTGAAAGAGCCAGGAGAACCAGCAGGGACACACTTTCCCTTTCCAGTTACCTGTGTAGGTCATCCATCAAGGCAATCAAAGCTGTCTTTATCCTATAACCAGGCCTGAAACCAGGCCTGAAATTGATCTAGATAATATGCTTCATTCAGCAACCCTTGGATATGTGAATGAGGTCCGGGAAGATAGCAAACAAACTTCTCTCCAGTATAATATACTGGGAACAGGATTAGATAGAAATAGGGGGCAATTTGCCCTCTAGTGCAATAGCACTGCAATCAACTATAGCCTTGCAGAGTTGCATTACCAATACATTGACAGGGTCCTGTGTTTTTATTTTTCCCAGGGGGAACAAAGCTATTTATTTGCATATCCTAAATTTATGTAAATATTTTTTTCTTTTCACATTCTTTAAAAAATCCAATGAATTAATATAACTGAGATTATTAATAGACTCATTTCATTATCTGTATCCAAAAAAGAGACTTGTCATTACTTTATTGTGTGCTATTAAACGGTTGTCCACATCAGTATGTTATAATCATACATTGGATCCCATGAAATAATCTGATCTGTCCCTCTCAGACTAATCTGTGGATTAGTGCTCTCCTTTGGATTGCACATTTTATCAAATGTTATGACATAATTTTAACATATTGAAATGTGTTAAAGCTATTTAAATGTCTTTTGAGATTAAATGCACTTCTTTATGCAGTTTAGTAGAAAATTCATCTTCAAATAAAATAAAAATGAATGGAACAGTTACTCTAGAAGTCATTTTGGCTGAATTACGGGATAGAAACACTCGAGAGAAAGAAAGATAGATAGATTATAGATAAGCACATATGATAGTGGTAAGCACAGGAAATTAAGAGAGATATCAGCCCTTATAAACTTAGGATGGACCGGGGTTGTAAATTAGAAACGTAAATCTTGAAAACTTTTTTTCTTGTGGGAAAGAATATACTGTTTAATCTGGGTTGCTGTGAGTTTTCTGGGCTGTATGGCCATGTTCCAGAAGCATTCTCTCCTGAAGTTTTGCCCACATCTATGGCATGCATCCTCAGAGGTTGCGAGGTCTGTTGGAAACTAGGCAAGTGAGGTTTATATATCTGTTGAATGTCCAGGGTGGGAGAAAGAACTCTTGTCTGTTTGAGGTAAGTGTGAATGTTATAATTGGCCACCTTGATTAGCATCTAATGGCCTTGCAGCTTCAAAGCTTGGATAATTGCTACCTGAGGGGATCCTTTGTTGGGAGGTGTTAGCTGGCCCTGATTGATTCTTGTCTGAAATTTCCATTCTTTTAGTGTTGCTCTTAATTTATAGTCCTGATTTTAGAGGGTTTTTTAAAATACTGGTAGCCAGATTTTGGGAAATCAGCCATAGCAGAGCATCTGATGAACCAACCTAGACACATATTTGTGAACACAAAAATGCTGGACCACTCTAAAATCTGCCATGTCATACTACAGAGAGATATTGCTGAAATCACAAGCATGTGGACAATTTCAACAGAAAAGAGGAAACCATGAAAATGGAGGAAGAGGAGGAGAAAGAGAAGAGCAGGAGAAGAAGGAGAAGAACAGGAGAAGGAGAAGGAGGAGGAGGAGGAGAGGAGGAGGAACAGAAGAGGAGAAGAAGAGGAGAGGAGGAGGAGAAGGAGAGGAGGAGGAAAGTATGAGAAGAACGAGAGTATAAGGAGATGAGAAAGAGAGTAAGAAGGAGGAGAGGAGGAGGAGAAGGAGAGGAGGAGGAAAGTATGAGAAGAAGGAGAATATAAGGAGATGAGAAGGAAAGTAAGAAGGAGGAGGAGAAGGAGAGTAAGAGAAGAAGGAGAGGAGGAGGGGGAGGAGGGGGAGGAGGGGGTAGGGGAGGAAGAGGTGGGGGAGGGAGAGGAGGAGGGAGAGAAGAAGAAGGAGAAGAAGAAGAGTGGTTGGTGGGGACAAGAGAGAAGGCCTTTTCGATGGTGCCCCCCCCCCCGGCTTTGGATGCCCTCCCTAAAGAAATCAGGTTAGCCCCCACCCTCTAAGCTTTCTGGACCCAATTGAAAACTTGGCTTTTTATAGAAGCCTTTGGGCCATAAGTATCTTAACCACAAAACCCGAGGACTTAGTTGTTGTAGTAAGTTCTTTTCAGTTAAGCCCAATGCAGAAGACACAATAACATTGCACCCAGGCAAGACAAAAAAGAACAGAAAAACTTTACTCTTATCAGCAGAGTTAAAACATAAACTTGCAATGTTGCAAACAAAAGCAAACAGTGCAACAAACTTACATAGTCCTTGTAAGCAATACAGAATAAGGCTTCGTCATCTTCATCCAAATGAGAGAGCAGTAGAAATGGTTGAGCAAAATGCCTGAGCAAAGGCTCCTCAGAGCAAAGCTGAACTGTATTCTAGAAACTATACAGTTATACCCCACCGGGCGTGGTCCAAACTTACTAGTTGACCTACATTAGCAGGGAGACTCAAAGTGGTTTACACATAGATAATGGCAAAAATTCAATGCCTTACAACTACAATATTAAAACCATAATTTAAACATAAATCATATCAAAAACAGTACATCATCAAATATCAAAACAGTTATTAAAACCATAAAACAATCTCATCAGTTGAGTCGCCGTTCCAGTCCTTGTCCCACTAAAAGCTGCATACATCTATTGTCCGAAGGCCTGCACCCAGAACCATAGTTTAATTTTTTTCTAAAGGTCAGGAGCCAGGGAGCAGATCTTACCTCCTTTGGGAGTGTGTTCCATAGGCAGAGGTCACAGCAGAGAAGGCCCTGCTCCTCGTCCCCGCCAGCCACATTTGCACTGTTGATGGGAGCGAGAGCAGGGCCTCCCCAGATGATCTTCCATTGCGAGGTGGGACGTAGGGACAGATGCGTTCAGACAAGTAAGCTGGGCCTGAACCGTATAGAGCTTTATAGTTCAAAATCAGCACTCTGAATTGGGCTCGGAGATGGACCTCACTGCATCTGTTTATCTGCAACTCACTGCATCTGTTGGATTTTAAAATTGGCAGGGTTGTATTAGCATGCTGTTTTATGTAAATGTATGCTGTTTGTTGCAACACTATGGTGTGCTTTGTGTGAACCACCAAAAATCCCTTCAAGGAGATGGTGGTGGGGTGTAAATAAAGTTTTACATTATATTATATAAAAAGAAGGAGGAGGAGGAAGAGACAGCTAGCTGGTGAAACTATATGAATTGACAGAACTAGACAACATGGCATTGTTGATTGAGAAAAAAAATCATTGGAATTTATTATTTACATAAAGTCAAAGTGAGGATATATTTCAAATTTGGCTTTTGACAGATAATAAAATATGTAATAAGTAGAGAAGCAATTAAAATACCAGTTAATGGAAGTATAATTTTATATATGAAATATAACATCTGATAGCAAACAATGAAGATATGTTAGCTCTACCTGAGTGTGTAGGGTGTATAAGTTTGTAGTGTTGTCAAACAACTGTTTTATGTTATTTGACAAAATAGGTGTTTTAAAATGTATCTTTTTTAAAAGTGGGTAATTCATTATTTCTATACAAAATAAGAACAAGTATCCAGCCCCCAATAGAAATCCTAAGCTATAAAGATTTTCATTCATTTGTTTAATTCTTGAAATGCAGGATGGCCTTGGACACAATGCCAATGCTTCCTGTTAGGGGGAGGTCTTATATATATATATATATATATATATATATATATATATATTTGCAATACATTTGGGGGGGGGGATTGAGTTGCCACAATCTTTTGCAAAAAAAAAATCTTTAAAAAATAAAATAAAATGTTTTCATCCGTACGCAGAAAATACAACTGTTTTTGCTACTGTTAGTGCTAGCAAAAAGAAAAGAAAGGAAAATATTTTCACTTTCTTGGAAAGTAGAAAAATCTTGCAGTAGGAAACCTTTTTATAGGTTTCTCAAGGCCCTTCACAAGCTCTCTGTGTGATATATGTTGATCAGCCCCCACCTATTCCTTGGTTATGGTCCATGTCTATCACGCCAGGGGAATGCAGCTTTTCTTGCCTAATCTACCCCTAGATCTGGAGATGAATGCACATGCCTATCAAAGCATCATGAATATTACTCATTGACTAGGTTCCCAGGATCCAAGTGTCAAGAAATAATGGTATTCTTCAAACTTGCCCACTTGCCCAAATTACTAATGGAGGGAAATCATGCAGAAGGATACAAAACTAAGCAGCGCCAGGTTTCCTTATAGATTTGGGCTTTGCATTTAATTCATGCATAGACATCAAAGTAGATAAGATGAAAAGAACAGTTAAGACACCCCTATATATTTATAAGAAAGATAGAAAGTCTGTTTCTTTAAGAAATGAAGAAAATGTTAATAATAGCTGTATTACATTTGGTATTGAATATGAAATTCTATATAGTATTGAAAAGAAGAGAATATATATATATCTTTCACTCTTCCAAGAAATTGTTTTTTTTACTGAAGTGCTACCATTTACGTTTCACCTTGAATTATTGTGTTACTCATTCTTTTTTTAATTATTCTGAAACTTAAAAGTTCTTTGCAATAAGGATTACAATGGCTCTCAAATCTCTGTGGAAACTAGCACATCAAAACTCAAACTATATTTAAATATCTTAGCATTTGTCTTACAAGTTATATAGTGAATTATAGACACACACTGAAAGAGTTTCTTTTGGTAGATCTACATAAACACATAAGCCAGGGATGATCCAGCATACAGCATGGGGAGATAAAGCGGTATATAAATAAAGTATCATCATCATCATCATCATCATCATCATCATCATCATCATCGGAACTGATCTAGAGTGATGAAGCCCCTCAAATGGTTTTTACCATCAGCCCCCAAGTTGCTGAATAGGCAGGATGGGGTTCTTGATTTTTCAGCAGTACTGAACTTTGGTCAGTGCCATTGGATGACCACTGTTACGGTCTCCTTCCTGTTCTCATCATCCTGGCACCCTGTATATGGAACATTGTTAATGCAGGTTGTTATTGTCTGGAGTGATGTCAGCCTGGGAACCAAAACAATGGGGGAGCACGAAAAAGGGAATCACCCCTTGTTTCATTTCCCCTTCTTCTATCACCTTCTTGCTGTGGCTAGTGTCACTCCAGGTATTGAGTACCCAGCACTAGCCATGTTCTGACATCTGACAACCAGAAGAATGAGAATGAAGGGAAAGGAAAGTGACATGTCATTCCTCTTTTCTGGATCACCCAAGCTTACGGAATATGGAATAAGTGTGTGATTGGTTGCAGCCAGTTCCATCTCAGGAGATAACCACAACTGTTTACATAAGCCCAAAGTCATGGTTTGCTCTGCATTCTTGAGAAGAATTCAAAGCAAGTCACAACTTTGGTTGGAGCAGTTCAAGGCCATGTTCACCCAAATCAGCTCCGAACATAATTTCTCCACCTCAAAGCTGAAGCTGCCCTTTAGGATAACTAGTCAGTGTGGATGTGCTCTCTGTTCGAAAAATATCTCTCCATAAGTCCCTTTCCACAATTATATAAATAAAATTATATATTTATTTCTGTGTTCTGCATCATATAGAGATTGGTGATCAGACATTCATCAAATTTGGTGTGGATATTTAGGTCCTGTAAGTTAACGTATAAAATATGGGGCATACATACATTCTAATCAGAATGACTATTCTGATTAGAATGGGCTCTCTGGTTCTATTTGATATGAAAAAAAAACCTGACTGATATAACTGTCATAAGGTCTACAGGGAAGAAAGCATGAGAGTGAATCAAAACATATCCACACTCTGGCCGTAGAATTAATTTTGATCAACTTTCAGAAAGAAAGGGACACCATTTTTCAACATAATCTCCCTGCTTTTAATACATTTTGTCCATTTGTCAAAAAGCTGTAGGATATCCTTATTTAAAAATATTTTAGGCTGAACTACAAACCATGACTGCACTTCTGTCTTCACCTCTTCATCAGACATGAATCTTCACCCTTTTAGGGCTTATTTCAGGGGTCCAAACAGGTGATGGTTGATGGGGCAAGAGGAAGAATACTTTAATACTTCAAAATCAAGTTTATGGAGAATGTTGACAGTATGGCAGTGGAGTGCGGAGGTATATTGTCATGTAACAACACAACACAACACACCTAGACAGTAGTCCTTACAAAATACTTGTTCCATGCTGTGTACAAAGTCTTTAGTAAACATCAAAATCAGACACACCATAAGGCAACTAAAAACAAATCATTGATTTTATTTTAGGCAAATCACAAGGGGGGGTTACCATTTTTTCTTTAACTGCCAATTAAACTAATCACCAATTAAACTAATGTAATACTTTCAAAACTGCATAGCAGTGGCTGGGGAGGCAAAAAGCACTGGTAAGACAGTGTGGCCAAAAAAAAGTTTTAATATAATCTGAGTGCAGATAATTTTTGACTCACCCTTGTATAATAAATTTTAGCAGATGGGTTTTAACATGAAGACACAGCAAGGAGCAAAGTCAGGGTCCTGAAAAACATTTTAACTGGACAATTCCAGGACCAACACTTCCAAACTTATGATGGAGTACTATGGACTAGGATATGCCAAAGCTAGGTAAGGCAAGGGGAAGATGGATCCCCAAAGAAAGAACAGAACTGAACAAACTATGCAGGTATGACCCATCTCTTATCATAATGATTATAAGAATAGTGCAAGAAAGTTGATAACAGGGAGGTTAACTCCTTTGGATTATTCCCAGCTGCCTCTATATGCTTGAACTCTCAGACACAAGCATACACCATATAATAGGAAAGCTCATGAGGTGTTAAGAACATTCACAAATTGTCTCATTCTCCATGAGCAAAGTTTTCCCCATCTGTTTCATCACATTACAACGGTTTTTGCTTTTTTAGTTCCATTTCAAGACTTCTTGCAACTTTTCTTGGGCAAGCCTCCAAGTATTTTGCAGGAAGTTATTATATTTGCATAAAATACAGTGTGTAAATTAAATCCATAAATGATATTGACTAACAAAAATCGTGAATGCACAAAATCATCAGAACATGATGATCAGCATCTCATCTAGCGGGGAGGAAAAAAGTTTTGTTTTACTTTTTCTTCATGACAACAAAATAAGTGAAGTTTTACATGCCCAGAACAGAGAATCTCATTTATTGTTGTGTGGAAAATTGTGACGAGCAAAAATAAGAAAATGGCATTCTTCCATTAAGTATTTTGCTTCATTTTTATTTACTTTTTTTGCAGGAATTTGTAGCAGGCTGCCATCATGAAAACTTCTAGTGACCAAAATAATTTCCTACAAGAAAATAAAAGTACTTAATGCCTTTGCCCTTATATTCCTATTATTTTGCCATCTGAGAGTAGTCAGAGGGAAGAATACCAACCTATCATCCATGCTGTTTGTGACAGGATAACAGAAGGCCATTCAAATTTTGATGGAAATCAGAGCTGTCTTGTAAACAAATTGAAACCCATTACCCTTTATTAAGTGCATGGCTGAGCAAGTCATGTACCATTTAAAATATTTTTTCAAATCCAAATGTGTGTTTTAACAGTGCTGCATTTGAAGTGGATTGACTTGGGGATTCATGGTTGATGGTTACAAATGAAATAGGTTTGTGCTGTTGGATTCCCTACAGAAGAACCTAATACAAAAGTGGCGAAGAAATTACAACTGAAACTGGAATATTGCAAGGGACATTTCTAACACTTATTCTGATCCAGTCCTATGTTTTCACTGTAGAGCTACCTTTTCATGGTTGGTTATAACTGGCTGTTAGGAACTGTGGCAATTGAAGTCCAAAACACCTTGAGGGCTGAAGTTTGCCCTATTTCTGAGTTATACTGTTGCCTTGGGGTTCATTTCTGGTATGCCAGCTGCAATGTTTACCAATCAAGACATTCTGAAATGTAGCCAGAATCAGAAGTTGATTTCATTGTTTCATTGACCAAGGAAGAATGCCAGGGAAAGAGAATTTCAAAACAGACATGCCTTCATTCATGTCTATCAGTATTTTATAGCATGTTCTTTCAAACATAATGGAATTTGTTCTGATTGCTTCAAAGTTACAGTCCATTTTCTTATTGGTTTGATATACTTTCATTGTTGTTATGTTTTCACAGTTATGATTGGTGGGTTGTGTATGGCAGGAACTCTAATAAAGCTGTATTGGAGAAAACCTGAATTCATTGCTTTGCTGGTGTCTGCCCTCCCCCCTCCCCCTTCTGTCTGCAGGATCTTTCCAGGCGAAGGTAAGGGTTGTTGATGTCTGATAATGGTGCTAATTATTGCTGATGGATTATCTGGGTGGAATGGCCCTTAGGTGATGCTATTTCCTGGTCCCCCTAAATAAAGCAGATGAGAAATGAGCTGTGGTACTGAGCTTTTGAATCACTTAGGATGAATGATCGACTGCTGACTGACATTCAGATCTACTGCGCTCAGTCCGGGTGTAAGAACTTCTTATTCCCTACTGGTGACCTGTGCCCATTGTGGTGTTAGTGAAAAGGTAAAAAAAAAAGATGGATTTTCCTGTTTTTTTTGGTGTCAGTGGAGCATTGGGAAGTTATCCACCTGAACCCCATTTTGGGGGACTCTAAGTTTTTGGTATGGGCTTTAGAAGAACAATACTATACACAGAAGGGAAGCAAATTATGGTCCCTAGGCTGCACATGGTTCCCAGATACTCTTGGGTCTTCACCATTTCCTACCTTTTCTGCAAGCCCTTTCTCTTTTTCTTAAAAATATGTGGATTTTACTCAACAAATCATACAGAAAACCTTTGCAATGTCGAAAACATGAGGAAATAGCCCCATAAGCACTCAGAATGTCTTCTGGGGCTCCTCTCAAAATTGCAACAAGAAATGTTGTGTTGAAACTTCCTATCACCATTTTGAGAGGGACTGTAGAGGAAAATTGAAGTTTTTGCACTGTGACTCCTGAAACAAACTTTCATGGTTTCCTTTTTTTCTTTGTTTAGATGTTTTCATTAATACAACCATCTGCATGTAAGTGAAAACAAGAACTTTATTTTTGAGTGAGGCAGAGTTTGGTAATATGAGTAACATATTTTATATTTAAAAACTTAGATGAATCTTATTCATAACAACACCAAAACAATAGTGCAAAAATCAGGGGATCCTGATTTTTCATGTATGTCTGATCAGTATTTGGCTGAAAAGAACATTTTGTACACACATTTCAATTTAACAGATAACAATTACGCACCAGTGCAAAGGAGAAAAGCACCAAAAAGCCTAGGATTCTTCTTCTTTGATAACATATGGAAAATACTGGTCTAGTTGATGCACTGAAATTAACCCATCACTAGCCACAATACAGCTGATAAAACCAGTTAATTCAAGAGGAGCTATCTGTGCCCAGTGCCCCAGTTCAATCTTTTGAAAGCTTCCATCCCAGCAATTTTAGGTTTTTTTTCCCCTCCTTTGTTCCCTGTACATTCTGAGTGACATGTTCCCTGATGCTGGCTGGCTAGGACCCCCCCCCCCCCAAATGAAGTAGGGATAACCTTTGGGAAATCATTTTAACTGAGATCCCTTGTTGAGTTCAGAACAAACTTATTGTGCTCAAACTGCTGGGGAAAAAGAACTCATCCAACTACTTTGGCAGCAGGATTTATGAAAAATTGGCTTCTCCCATCTGAAACTTACTCATCCATTTATATTGTTTAGTAAAGCCAAAGGTTTACTAGGATGCATGTTGAGACAATTTATTGACTGATCACCCACCACAAACAGAAAATTTTCAAGGGATCAACCTCCATTAATAGACTCATTGATTCTCTTTTAGATACATGTTTATATTGTTATTAAACCCTTTAGTATATTTATATTTAGTATATTTAAGCATGAATGACACGAAGTTTTAGGTCCTCTATTTATAGCTACTGTTATAAAATCTAAGCATTTGTTGTCAGGAAGCCTGTTGTCTGTAATACTGGTATTACAATTGTTGCACAACTGATCATATTTTCACAGAGAGTGAATAAATGTGAATCCTACTGAAGCCAATCATTCCACCAGCATACACACAGTCTTTATGCACACTTTTTATTTTATCACCACCTTGAGTTCCTTCGGAGAGATAGGAGAGTATATAAAGAAAGTTTTGTTATTATTTTTATTATAGGTGAGGTGATTTTTGAGCATTACATAATAACTTTGTCTAAAATGCTTGCACAAATGTGTGGTCCAACATAGATTCCCCCCAAAGTTCTGTTCCACCTCCATCATAACTGCTACTTTGCATGACAGTGTCCCCAGTATGCCATGTAGACACAAGCACTAATAAGAAGGCTGCAACTGAGCTGACCTCCTCACCTGCTTCCCAAAAACACAGATCATGCATGTGGATAAATGAGGGCCTAGGCTAGGATATTCTTTTTGATGGTGAGAAAAAAATGAGAAGGAAAGAAAAATACTACCTCTTTCTGCAAGGCAGATAACTATGTTGTCAGAATTGGTGACCTTTCCTCCCCAGAGATAGAGGCTTCCAAGTTGATTTATCTTAAATCAGTGGAAACAGAAAGAAAGAAATGTGGACAAGCCATAAGGTCAAAAATGAATTCCACTGTTTTTGGAAAGATGTGCACTACATGTTGAAAAGAAACTGTGAGACTATGGGGTTTTTTTCATGTAAGGAGCAACTTGAGAAACTGGTGCGAGAGAATTGGCCATCTGAAAAAGGACGTTGCCCAGGGAATGCCTGGATGATTGATTTTTTACCATGCTTGTGGGAGGCTTCTCTCATGAGATTATGCTGATGATTTGGTTAAGTTTGGTTTTGTAAGGAACCAGTCTTTTTTTTGGCAGAAAAGACTAAATGGGGAAAATATAGTGATTCCACAGCATTGGCCATGGCAGTTAAAGTGATGGCAAACTACATTATATATACAGTGTAAATGCACTCTAAGGTGGCCTTATGGGTACTGTTTGACTCCACAAATCTATAGTATCAACTCTCTATGATGAAATACTATTTCATAAATTTGAAAGTTTGATTTGAAATCTTATTGAATTTCACTGAAATTTTGTATTAAAGATTCCAAATGTGATAAGCAACCCAAATTTGGGCTAAACCTTTTATTTTTATGTGCTATTGATATTTTTCAAGTTGACATCACATTTTTTTTCTTGCTATGACATTTTATGGGCTAAATTATAGTGTGCCTGTGCAATCAGCAGCATTCAGGCTCACAGCATGTATCGAATTAGACATAGTGTGAGAAAAGGTTCCAGTTCATAGTGAAATATACAATATTACACAAAGCAAATCCATTCATTTAAATGGTCTAATAATAAATATCTTTTTTCTTCATTTTATCAGGCCCTTGTTAGTAGGAAATAAAAGCAAGTAGAAGAAGACAAGAGCAATCGTGTACCGAGATGATTTGAACACACAATCCTTCAGACATATTGTTGTCAAAAACATTTCGTGAAATGAGGGTGGCTGTTCTCCCATCACTCAAGCTTTGTTCATTCTGTGTTCTAAATCTTGTAGAACAATTCATTGAATGAGAGTTGTGGTTACAACTCTGTCCTTACTGAATACACACCTCTTTATATCAACAAGAAATACCTGCGAGTCATATCTGCAGTTCAAATTGTATTGACCTAGAAATCTAATTATAGTTCATTTAATTATATGTTTTAAAAGACTAACTATAATTAGATTGGTTGTACTTGATTCAGAGTTGCCTTTCCATAAACAGAAGGGTTTGATTAATTTGTGGGTATGTGCTACAAGTCAGTATCACCTTTATCTGGAAAGAAGGGAAAGGGGATTTTTAAAACCCTTTTACATGTCGTAATTAATAATTCCCATTATCCACCCCCTTTATTAGAGATTATATTTGTTTTAATGATTTCATACTTAGGGACTTGATATGTGAAAAATTCATTTGGCAAAAAGAATGTTGTGTATGTTCTCAACACCATTAATTTTGCACAAAATCCTCAATTTTATGTATATAAAATATTTTATCACACCCAAGTTTGAAAGTTTTTTTCACAAATCATATTTTTCATGTGTGGGTGTGTGGGGGGTGTTGTAGTAGAGCCTTTAAGTAACATTGCAAGCAGTAGTATGGGTGCCAGAAGGGTACTAGTGAGCAGGAGTCATATGAGGAACAACAAAGGAAAAGGATCTGCGATATACTTATGGCACCTACCGATGAGGACTCATTCGAGGGGTTCTCTGGAGATGAAGGGTCAATGAGTGAGGGAGAGGAAGGAGATACAATGGATGGAAATAGGGGAACAAAGAGGGTTACCTGGGATGAGGAGCAAGAATCGGATGAGGAGCAGCAGAGGGAGAGGGTCCGGGATATACTTACTGATCCCACAGATAAAGAATCATTTGTGGGCTTCTCTGGGAGTGATGGGTTAGAGAGTGATAAAGATGGGGATGACACATTGGACTGGACTAAGGTAAAAGAGATACAAGCTGTATGTGTAGAGCCGACATCCAGTGACACATTTGTGGGGTTCTCTGGTAATGAGGATTGGCAATCGGGAAATACATCTGAGTCTTGGGGGGATCTAAGTCTTGACAGAAGATGGAGAAGTTGGAGGGATGGGAGTAGGAATTCACGTGTGGAATCAAGAACAGCTGCAAGAGATAATGACGGGGCGGAGGTCAGCTCATCTTCTGATGATAATGTGTAAGATAAAAGTAGGCTCTGAAATGGGGAATCTTTGCAGAAGGCAAGGTGTTGGTTTATGCTCGTGCATTGGGTACTTGTTGCTGCCTGTTTCGTGTTGGCATTGGGTCCTGGATCTACAGGTTACTGCTTCTGTTCATATGTGCTTTCAACTCGGCTTGGATTCTCGTGAGTGTGGATTTTCCCTTTCCTTGACTTCGGACTGGTTTGACTACGACGCTGCCTCTGTGGACTTTGGAACTTTGCTACTTTGGATCTGGCTCGCTACGACCTCGGACTTCATTTGACTATGCTTTCTTCCCTGCGGCTCCTTTGTTTTGTCAACTGTTTACATGCTGTGCTGTTTGTGTGATTTTCGGAGCGCTTTGTTTTAATCCAGTTCTTTTCTCCGGATAATCCGGGTTATTGCTTTAGCTACCTTTTTGAACCAGGACTGGTTTTTACCTTTGAGTTTTGACCAGAGAGTCTTTTTTCTTTGTTTAATAAACTCTATTTTGGAATTAACTCTGAGTCTGGCCCTTTAAGGCATCTGTGTTCTGACATGGGAATATTGGGAATCCCAAATATGAAAAATCTCACAGCAGTGCTGGGGTGAGAATATTTGTGAGTATTCCTTGCATCTCTAAAAAATGTTCAGAAACTCCTCTCGTTCCTCTTCCAGTCTCTCTGGTAAATCTGACAGTACTCTATAAATTTCTAAGTCCTTTGAAATAGATTAGTGGGGGGGGGGCAAGAAGTTTGCAAGGGAAAGGATTACAATAAATTGTCTTGCTATACTGAGGTATTGTGTGAGCAGAAGTCTTTGAGTGGGAATATTGTGGTCAAGTAAAATAATAGCTCTTCAAATTCTATGGTTATTGAAATAGAAAAATTCTAATAAACTAATACGAAAGAACAGAAAACCCTATTCAACTATTTTATTCACTTTCCGTCTTCTTATGGTGTTTCAGATTAATTGGACAAAGAAAAGTAGTGTTGAATAGCATTTGCTATTGTAGTACTAGAGTACAATTGTGACAAGCTAAGTACATCTGTAATCTTATATAAATGCCCACAAAACTCACATTCTATAAAGGGAAATTGTTGGGTGCAAAATGCTGCTCTCTTTCAAATAAATTCAAAGCCAGCTTGCTGCAATGTGTATAAAAGTCATGGTGACCAGTAATGACAATGTCAGTAAAAATAAGTGGAGGAAATGTTAAAAGTTTTCCTTAAGTGGCAATGTAGGGGAAAAACCAAACAAAATAAAACAAAAAGGCACATAATCATGTAAAGTGTATTTAGAAACTTTCCATTAAATAGTAAAACATTCAAACAAAATATATGTATATAATGAATTTACACCCACTTGAAAAAAAGAATCTAGACACAGTTTCTAGTAACTTGGACCACTTTAGTAACTAGCTGTAAATGATAAGATCTACAAAGATGTTCCCAAAGAATGTGAATCTTAATGTAACTAGATTTCATCAGATCCCTTACTACAATGTGGAATGCATATCAATGGTCCCAATGGGAAGCAATAACATAATGATGTTACAACCCAGTCATTAAATGAACTTCACCTCAGGTCAATGCAACCACTTAAGTATAGAGACTTTAGTTTCTTCCTCTTCTCATCACTCTCCCCCAAAGATCACAGAAGAAGAATAATCCTCATTCAGATTAGAAGTGCCTATTCAGAACTCACAGTTATTTCTAAGGAGACACCTAAACCCTCATTAACTTGTTACAATGACCATTTATTTTAGGCAGAATCCTAGCCAATTATCCCATATATCTAAACATGCATCTTGATGTGCATTTTTTTTAAAAAAACCTCTTTCCCACTTGGAACACTTTCTGTCAAATGGGAAAATAATTCTACTTCATTGTGAAGCTTCCAGCCAAAGCCTTCACTGGGAAATAGGAGGTACATCTAAATTAGCAAAATCTTAATCAATGAAATCTAAACAATATCAGTGGCAGGAGAAAAGCCTTACTGTCTAGATGTCGGTTGTAGCCATAGTGGTAGCCTTGGAGCTACAGAGAGATTGGAGACGTCTTTGCCAATGTAAGCAAACGCACCCACATAAATCAGAGAGAGGAGAGAGGAAAGAAGAAAATGACCCTTGTTAGAGTCCATTTCTTAAGTAACAAGTAGTATGTGGTGCAAGGATCAAGGCAGCAGGGAGTGGGAGCCAAACCACTTAGTTAACATTGTGTGGTTGCAGCCAGGGTGGGGAAACTGCTATGGGAATAAAGGAGCAAAAGTTCTACTCCTTGCTGTGGATTGTTGGAGTGGATTGTTGTAGGAGTTTGGTGGAAGGAGATAGGAGTTCTAAAAGTCTTGTGGCTCTGGAGAACATTTGGAATCTGTATGTATATATGTTCTTTTCTATAAACTCTGCAAAAAGACAAATGACTGAGTTTGTCCCTTGGCCAAAGGTAAAAGGCTTCCACATCTGTATCTACATTCATCTTCATCACAACAACCCTCCCCTCAAATGTCTGAGCCATGTGGTCATCTTCTTTTGCATTGGTGAGACTAATGGCACCAAGCTCTCTTTAGCTCTGAGGCTGCTGCTATGGAGACAAATGATTGAAAAGGTAAGTACCACACATTTTTATATATACCACAAAGCACAGGAAAACTGAGATGGAGACACTGGTCCATGTGAACTGCAAGGTCACTCCAATTCTGAACCATTCTACTGTTCATTCTACCCAGAAGTATTGGTCTGTTCCAAAGATGCAGGGAAATTTTGGAGTATTCCTTGACTTAGCTTAATGTGGGACACAACTTAGTTACGCAACTGTGCCCTGTGTTGAGGGTAAAATGGCTCTGTGAACCATGTAAACGCCACAGGGCTAATTTATGCCTACTTCAAGTTAAAGTGCCCATGTAGAAATGCATTTTTAGTGCCAGTGCTGTAAACATTAGTTAAGTTAGCATTAAGTTAAAACATTAGCAGTAGTAAAATGCGAAACATTGACTGGCACCTTTTTAATGAATAAAAATAGCATAAATGTAATTTACGCTATCACAACTCTCTCTTTTTGTCATTATGGAAGTCTGAATTCTATTTTGACCTTGTAGCAACCAAATTCCTCCCAAACTACATTGTTAATAACATAGCATGTCCCCAACACAGCCATTGTATAAATATAGCAGGACCAGCAGAGGCCTTTCCATCTCCTACAGAGATCTTGAGAATCCCCAGAAGTCTCTACAAATACCAGTCATGATAAAATAGTTCTATTTGTCCATACATAAACTTGTCCATTGTTTCCCTTTCCTGTGTGGTACTGTGAAAGAGAAAGAGTGTGTGAGAGGGTGATCAACCATCTTAGGTGAGAGGAAGATCAATTTACAACACAGGGCACATCTTGCCCTCCATACACATACAACAATCCAATCTTTTGGATTATTAACAGTTTCTATTGGCATTTGTGATGAATTCCCTACTTTTTTAGGCTCAGGAAGTAGGCCCAGGAAGTTCGGCAGCCATTTTATGAGATGGTGCAAGGAGGCAGCCATCTTAGAGTGCCCATTTCCTAGAGGGGGTGGAGCTTAGGAGCAGCCTGGAGGGAAATGTGGAGAGCTTTGTAATTGGCTGGGAGAGAGAGTGGGCAAAGCTTAGCTGGAGGGAGAGGAAAAAAGCCTTGAAGTGGGGCATTTTAAAATCTGAAAGCTCAGTGAGGATCTGTTATTTGAAGAGTGCAATTAGGGTCTGGGGTTTGAAGAAAGGAGTTAGGTTTTGGGGAGAGCTAGAAGAAGAAAAGTTAGTGAAGCCAGGAGTTGGTCAGTTAGTAAAGATAGACAGCTATTAGGGAGAATAGCTAGTCTAGAGTAAAGACCTATCCAAGGGAAAGGACTGTCTGGAGTTTTAAGGAAGTCTTGTCAGAGGGAAGTCTGCTAGATTCCTGAGGGAGTGGAGAGTTGTTTTGAAGCTAAGCCTTTAGCTATTTTTAAAGTAGCCATACACTTCTACTCAATACTGCAACCGTGAAGATTAAGTGCCTGCATTGTCAAAGTTCTCACAAATAAACAACTATGTTCTTTGTTAAACCACAACTGTCTCAAGAGTGCCTCTATGTGAAATAGTTCCATAGCAGTTTAGAGAAACAGACTTTTAAGAATGGTGCCAGCATTTATCTAAAATAATTCAGAGCCCTGAGTGTGAATCTAGCACTAGCACAACACACTTGAAACCTCTTGCCAAACCAAATGCTTAATATTCCTTTAAGTGTGGTGGTTGCCGGTGATCACAGAACTTTACCTCAGAAAATAGTGTGTTGGTGGCAAAGTCTCAATAGCCTCCAAACACTGAAATGAATTTATTTAATAATCTTTTACATTTTTGGTGGTACAGAGTTGGAATTGTTTGAATAAATCCCCAATCCTTTACCTTTTTGGGGAGCAGCGTTTGGGATTATATAAACATTCTATACAATTGTTGAAACAGCGGTGGGATCTCCAAACAAAGGGTGATCCTCTCCGTGTGGAAGAGATTCTCTCCTTGTAACCTCCCATATTTTTACAGCATTTTGAGTTTTATTAACATTTTTATTTCAAAAATTATGCTATGGCCCAAAATCTCTCATTTTTTAAAAAAATCCATGACATCCAGCCAACAAAAATCTCCTGAAGACAACTATTGCAACTTTATGACTGACAGCAGGACTATCTCTGGATCAATTTGCCTAATTATTATGGTGCTTTGACTGTCCCACAGGATTCCTTCTCTCTTCAGAAGCTTGATTCATCCTTTCATCATAGACTTGCTTATTAATCATGTCAGGAGGGAAGTACAGTACCCTCCCAATCCTCATTCTGCTCAAGTGAATAGTTTTTTAAGTTTGGGAAAATTCTCTACCCACACACATTCTGTTATTACTTTTGTCCCCTTAAAATGTGATTGTAGCCGTATTAGATGGAAAAGTTATTAATATTTCTATAGCTAGTGTTCGCAGATCTCAAAATATTTTCTCCAGAATCTCAGGAGAGGAGTACTACATCCCCAATCACACACACAATGACCCACCCACTGCAGCTTGGTTTGGAGTGGCTGCTAAAGACTCTTTATGCTCTCATCCCCACTATCCTCCTCCTTCCATTTTTGTTTCAAACATCAGCTGGAAATGATCTCAGTGTAGGGAAATATTTAGATGCTACACAACTGTTGCCCCCCCCCCCCCCGCGGTTGTTGTCCTGTTCTTGGTGTGAGGTACATTTTTAAGAAAAAGGCATGGTAAAACATACAATGCAAAGTTTCACTTTCTGCAGTTGAAACAAATCTTTTCTCCATAAGTGTGAACCTATCTAGTTTCTCCAGTTTCATTCTATGGTGTACCTCTTGCCCTACTTAACAAGTAGGGTTCACTATTCTTTGCAGTTTCAGGTATTCATAGGAAAGTTGGTAGTGGTGTCTTGAAACCGCACAGATATTGAAGTCAAACAGTTAGGGCATATGTGATCAATAAAACAATGTTTCAAAAGCTGTGACAAAAATCATTAGTCTCTCATACTAACTAGTAGAAACCAATATTAACCAATTCTATATTTTCATAGAATCCTAAAGTTAGAGCGGAGTCCCAAGAGCCATCTATTCCAACTCCCTTCTTCCAGGCATCAAAACTCTCCTGACAGATGGTCATCTATTCTCCAAATTAATTAATATGCTCCCCCTTTTGAGTTGGAAGGGACCCACAAGGGCCATTCATTTAGACATTTTTTCCCAGCCCAGCATTTATTTATGTACTTGTATTAAAGTATCAGGCAATCCTCCTCTCTGCAGATTCAACCATTTCTTGGAACTCTGACTGGCTGCTGCTAGGAGGGACAAATTTCTCCCCTCTCCTGATTTGGGCTGTCTGATGTGAGCAGAATTCTGGGAAATGTAGTTTAGGGCAGGGCTTTTTGCATTACCTGCTATTGGGCTCATCACCTTCTCAAACTATATTTTTCCAGAGTTCTGTACTTTCTTTCCCAGTGAGCACTGCTGCCTGCTTTCCCTCTCCTAATGGTGAGGTTTTATAGGTAAGTTTTGATTCTTAAGTTTTGGGTGTGGGCCATGCCCGTGCATAGGATATCACCTCATAAGTATGAATGTAACAAATTTGATATGACTTATAAGGACTAATAAAATAATATTCATTCTTCATATTTGCTTTAACAATTCAGTTTGCTTTCTTTCAGTTCTTGATTTCATTTTCCACATCTCTCCCCCCGCCCCACAACACATGCACACACATCTTCTACTTTCTCTCTCTCTCATCCTTCTGTGTCTCTTCCCCCTCCATCTTCTTTTTCCTACTCTTTGAAAATCTGGCCTAAATTCATATTTGCCCAGTTCCTTTCTTTCCCCACTCAGGCCTCTTTACTTTCTTCCCTTCAATCCTCACAAAGCTATTCCAGTCTTCTTTCCCCTTCCCCATTTGGCTAATTTCTCCTTGCTGCATTTGTACTCTCACTGCTTCAACATACATCACCTTCTCTTTCCCTTCTACTCTTAACTTTCCTAAACATCCTTTGCCTTCATGTTTTCAGTTTTGACTTTTTCTTCATTTTTCTTCATTTACCTATTCTGTCGTAATCTATGGAATTTAAAATCCATCCAGAGGAGATATATATGTACATGTAGGCATCATTTGTCTGCATTGCAATATAGTGTGAGAGTGGGAATAATGTATGAAAAGAACAATTAGTTAGCTATCACATAGGTATCTGGAATGAATGCAGCACAATGCATCTTAGTATAGTGGCAACATCACACCTTATTGACTTTGCTCTCATGGAAATACAGCGATTACTGATGCCAGGGGATAAATAATGTGCTTAGCATTCTTTGCAGAGACAGGAGGGTAAAATTTGCATGTGAGGAAAATTAAATCATTTCTGAATTTTCTCAGCCTGACAAATTACCTCTGTTACATCTTATATCTCCATTCAATTTAACAAATATTCTGGTGGTCCAACATTACTTAACTATGATTAAACCCATTTAGAGGAATATTATCTCCCCACCCACCCCCCATCCCATCAACATCAAAGATCCTTTGGGGAAAGTGTAGCATTCTCTCCCATTCTTTCTTTATTCATTTTCTATTTGTGCCATGTTGGATTGTAACCTTGACCAAATTGGCAACTTAGAATCATTTTAAAGAGATGTAGGCCGGTTACAGAGGATGAAATGTCTATAAGGAAATGTCATCAGTAGTTAGACAGAAATGTGAAACCCTGATACCAAAAATGTTTAAAGACAGGTAGCAAATGCATATTTTACACTTTGCCCCAGTGATCATAATCAAATGGAGTTCTCCCAAGACTTGTTTTGCATACCCTTACAGCTAGAATTATGACCTCAATGTTACATAACAAATTGAGTGCATCAGGATAACAGGATAAAAGCTTCTTTTTCCATCTGACCTTTTTCAATTTGAGATAAGATGCTAGCCAATTATTTCATATTTGGCTATGAAGTGGGGAATGAAGAACCTTTCCAACACAATTCTGATCTTGAATTTAATCAGTAGAAGCCACAATGTCTGAATGTCTATGTCATGGTGCCACATGTTGCAAATGTTGCAAATATATGTGTGAAGCTGGATTTAGCAGCAATAGCAGAGAAGAAATACTGTTTATTATAGTAACTTTACAGAAAGATTAGGATGCAACATTAGGTCATGCCTGGAAGAAACAAAAAGAGGCCTGATAGCAGGGACATGGCTTCATACTATGAACATTAGTTTTGAGACAAGAAATAGACAGGATAGAACAGATAAGAGACCAAATTCATGGAGAAAATACACCAGCTGGCTTTACTATCTGTCTCCTCTGCTATTGCCTCCTGTAGGCACACAACCTGGAATATTATACTCCATATCCAGTATCCTTTCTCAGTGATGGATGCACACATTTACATGGGGCCATTTCATATGTACTGGATATAACTTGATCTGCCATTGCTTACTCGGGGCTGTACCTGGGATTGGTTCCTACTTGATTTCTTCAAACATATCTTTTTATACATTCAAATGGCAATAAGGCAGAGGCCATGGTCTTGGGTCAGAACAAAATCATCATTCTGTAATGATGGTTGAATCTCTGAAATCTTTAGATTTTTTAAAAAAGATCTTAGGTAGGAAAAGGTGCATAATGCCTATGACTGAGGCTCCAAAAAGCCACAGCCAATCAAAATAGCCAATAAGATTTCTAGCCATGCATTAGAAGGCTATAAAATAACTATGTTTTCCTTCCTAAACAGTGTAATTCCAGTAAAAATCAGACATCTATGTATTAGTCATAAATAAATAAAAAGATGGAAATCAATTGATATTTATTCATATGTGGAAGAAAACATAAATGACATGTTTTTCTAGTACAAATCCCAGTAGCATATTATATCAGATAGAGGATCATAACATATTGATATGTACATGCTGTAATCATATAGAATGGATGGCATTTACTTTAGGTAGGGCATATTCCAAATTCTGCAAGGGTATATGACTATTCAAAAATCTTCTTGCTTAAGGTTCATGTGCATCAAATATTTTATCATCACAGTTTCTTTACCAAAAAATGAAAGACATAGTAGTATGCCTTGGTGTATTCCTGCACCAACAAACTATTTGCTGAATTAAAAACAGGGTGACTACCATGTAATTGGAAAAAATTCTCCATGGTCTTACAGAAAAAAAAATCAAGATGTTCTTCTCTCACCAGGCTGAGGTGAGATTGATCCCAAAGAGAAGATGGTGAAGGAAATAGATGTGAATCAGGACACACTGTCCATATCAAGCACACATGCTGCTAGTGTAATAGATATTGATGGTCTCCTACTGTGGGGCAATTTGCCATATTCCTTGGCTTCATATTGCTACCAAGAAGAGGACAGAATCTAATTGTTTTCTGTCAACGTATTTGAGGGTCTACAATACAGTCAGTCTCCATAATGGAAAAATGGTTTAAGAAGACATTGCAAGGGGTATTTCACTACACACAAGTATAGACCAGTGGCACCTAAGTCATTGTTGTTTTGCATCCACTCCATCTTTTAGACCAGATTGCAAAGTTGCTATCCAAAGAAATGTACTCTCTTTGGATCCAGGAATTTCAGAAGAGAAAGCATGACTGATTCTCCAGGTGATTAACTCTCCTTTCAGCTACTTATTTTAGCGAGTTGCATATGTCTTACAAAGCAAACAAATGCATGTTAATAATAATAATAATAATAATAATAATAATAATAATAATAACAAAAATAACATTTTATTTGTATTCTGCCTTTCTCACCCTGAAGTGGACTCAGGGCAGATCACAAGTACACATACACGGCAAACATTCAATGCCATTTGTATAGACAGTAAGACAGACAGCACATAAGGAGGTGTTGTTTCAATGCCATGGATGGTTGGGCTCGAGTCCACAGGAGGTGCTATTGCTCCATCCTCTATGAAGAAGAGCCATCAGGACTTCCTCATTCCAGCATTTTGTGATCTTTTTCTTTATGGCATTATAAAACACCTCCCCCACTTTTAGCGGTACCTAATTTCTCTAATTACAGCTAAAGCTGTTTGCGAACTTCTTAGGTAAACAGTGAGCAGGGCTGACAGTCAGCCGTTCATGCCAACCTGGGGCTTTGAACTTGCAACCTTTCCGTTGATAGATCTTATAGTTGCTGATGATTTACCAGCTGTGCTAAACCTTCTCATCCCTGGTGGATAAGGGGATCTTGCTGTAGATCCTCACTGCTACAACTCCCACAAACCTTACAAGAACTTGAACATCAGGTTATTCAGCAAATGGAGGTCAGCTGTGACCAGCAGTGATGGTCACAGTATTTGAAAAGGCACGAATGGAGGTCAAAAGAGAGAAACATGCCAAGAGGAAGGTGCATCAAGCCAATCCCAACCGGGACTGCCTTCCACCTGGAAACCAATGACGTCACTGCGGGAGAATATGCAGGTCAAGAATAGGGCTCCACAGTCACCTACGGACTCACCAGCAGGACATTGTATTTGGAGAACAATCTTACTCAGACAACAAGGAATCACCTAAGTAAGTAAGTAAGTATTCAGTAAATTGTGAAGAATAATGCCACAAAGAGCTTTAGTACTTCCAGCAATCTGTAGAGCAGCTCCTGTGCGACCGTGCCCCCATAGTCAGGCGACAGAAGGTTGATCTGTTGATTCAATAGGCCCAGGTGATCAAAGAGCACTTCCACAATGCTGGCTTGCTCAAACATGGAATACTGATGAGGCCTGGGTTTGTCGCTGAAGCCAAATTCGACGAAATCAAGAGCAACCACTCAGTGGAATCGCTGCGTCAGCCCCTCCCAAATCTTATACCAGTCGTAACTAGAGGTTGGAAAGCCATGCAGGAGGACGGCGATGTCCGAACTGCCAACGGCACCTGAAGAATCTATGTAGAAGATTTTCTGGTTTCTGTAGGTGAAAAGGTGCCCCAACAACTTCCATGAATGCAGCACCAGCGAGAGCTTTGGGGGTGGGATGTGCAAGTAGACAACAATGAGTGGCACGGTCAGCAGCCTCACTTGAATCCAACACTCTCTCATTCTGGGCTCGGAGTGAGGGGCTGCCAGGAGGAGCATCCCATGCTTCTTTCCCGGGGAAAGGAAAAGCACATGTTTACTCATATGCAAGTTATACTGAGTTCAATTACTTTCAATTAAGGGTATGTGGGATAGCTAACATATTAAATGTGAGACTAAAATATCATAGCACCTACTATTAGTCTTTGAGAATTATTTAAAATCATAGAAGCTCTACTACTTCTTAATGTGTTTTCTAAGACAATGTATTGGTTTTTTCATTGTACTTCAAATATTAGAGGGCCAGGAAATACATTGTGGTCTTGGAGCTCATGAAAGACCACTTTCTTCAACATGCACCCATGCCTGGCTCTCTCATTTAGAAATATGAGAAGCTATCTCAGGCGGCAGGATTTGTGTGTCATAAAAAGGCAGTAAAATTGTTAAGAGAGTTTTTTTTTCTTATGGTAGTTTAACTTCTAGGGTAATAAAGAGATATTTATGGGATATTCTGCAAATTATGACAAAATAACTGGACTTGTTTTGCCTGTTATAAGCTTGGGTGTTGATGGAGAAAAGAAGTCATTTTGGCTGATATGCCCTGGGCCATATTTCCTAAGGACATTCTTGTTGAGCGAGTGGGCCTAACAGCAAAAGAACCTCCCCACAAATGTACAGCAAAGCAACTCAGCAGCAGCAACGCAACCCAGTGCTAGTAGCCCAAAGTGACCAAAAGACACAGACCAATGTTGTATCTTCCAAAGAAGGCTTTTCTTCATAGTAAAATAATATAGTCACACCATTTGCAATAACAAGGTTTCCACAACATGAATAAACGAATACATAGTAGCTTTATACAGAAGCAGTCTTTGTACACTGGAGCTCCACACGAGACTTTACTCTCATACAAACGCCTTCTCACATGGACTGACGAGTTCCCTCAGTGAGGCAAAACTAACACTAATAGGCTTTGGTCTACTCACTCTCCTCAGGGCAATGCTAGCTTTGGCCCACTAACAGGCTTTGGTCTAACTCTTTCGGTGCTTTTGTAACCAAAAATACCCAGTTAATATTTTATATTTCTGACAGTTCTCTCTTTAGAAAGCTTTATTTTTATCTTTTGCTGTATTATTTAAGAAAGATGTTGATGTCACATTTGGGGACATCTTAACACTATAATTTTTGTTCTATATCATTTATTCTTTAACATATATTGGTTGGATAATATGTGTACTGTTTTTAACCTGTTTTTGGAACAGCCAAGAGCATAAACTGGCAAAGAAAAGAGACATCCAATGGACTGCTTCCAGATGATTCCAGATGCTTCCAAAATTCTGTGAGTCACAGAAGTAAATGCCATATTGCTGTTATTCTCATGTTTCTCAGCCATTGTCAAAATGAGCCTTCTATGACATGGTACATCGCTGGATTGTCCAGTCACATTCTAAGGCAAAAGCCCTAACTTCACCAAATATGAACTCTGCAATGAATGATAATTCTAATTGTCAGAGCCAAAACGCCAAATTAATTTTTTAAAAGTTAGCTTCTGAGGATAATATGTAAAGTGTCTTTGTGTCCCTTTCCTGAATAGTAATTTCAACATGTGTATTATTTCATAAGCATTAGTTGCTTGTGTATCCTTCCTTTTATTACTTGATGAGTTTCCAAAGTATTGAAGCACAGGCACAGGTATAAAATATACATGATGGGTGACATCAATTAGAGTTATCCACGGTGCATTTCCTAGCCTTTTGTCCAGGATACGTTTTAATGCCTGAGGCACACTGATCACCTGCTGAGTTTCCCAGATTCTCTGCTTGCTGTGTTTACTTTTCAAATATTTCATTTAATGAATTTTATCACTCAATAACTGTTGTCCTTCAGATCCTGCCTCCGGACATGCTGCCAGTCCAGAACTGATGAGATTTCCCTACCCTGTATGTTGCTTTTTTTGGTTTTAGATCAGGGGAGGAAAGATGGATAATATTCATGTATTGCTTCTTTGGAAAATATTTCATGAAATGAACTTTTGTCATAGTAAAAGTAATTATTTTCAAAACATTAGAAAGACTGCATATGTTTATGTTAGCTGGCCCTATTCAAAGTAGTAGCATATGCATGTGAGTAAAAATAGTTGAAGAATTGCTGGTAGATTGTTCAGCACTAAAGTGATCTAACTGTAGAGAGAATATGTAGATTACAAATTAATTATTCTTTGAACATTTGAATACCTCAGAAATTTGTGGCAGTATTCTCAACTCCAACATACACATTGAAGGGGGGAAGAGAAAAGAATCTCTGCTTTGTGAGAATGTGTGTTTTTTATGAAAATGTCAATGTTGCCGAAAAACTGATGTGGAAAATGGCAAAAACAAACAAACAAAAAAAAACCCGATGTCTACATACTTATTAAATTGTCATAAACCAGAAACTGATTAAGCCAGTGATTCTCAACCTCTGGGAACCCAGATGTTTTGGTCTTTAATTACCAAAAATCTTAACAGCTGGTAAACTGGCTGGGATTTCTGGGAGTTGTAGGCCAAAACACCTGGGGACCCACAAGTTGAGCACCACTGGATTCATCTATACTTTGGACCATGGGTGATGCATTTGTGATTCCATGAAAGTTTAACTTAGCGGGTCTTCTTGGCATTACAGCAATTGACTACCATGTGTTACTTATGCCAAATTAAAATCAAAATGAAACAAAAAATGGACTATAATGGTATATAATCTACAAGCATCTGGCACATTGATACACTAATTTAACCAAATTGAGGGCTCTTTAATCCACTGAAATTAGTGACTCTAGCCAAGGGAATCCTGTGGGCAACCATGGCTTATTTATAATGTATGGCAAAGCTCTCTAGGTTTCATTTAAATGTTTGAAACTTCATGAACACAGGTCAATCAGCTGCCAGCAATATGAAAGCTGAATCTAAGTTCATCATCCTAGTTCTTTGTGTCATGCTTGATGAGGCAGAAATAGCTTGTGCTTTGAGACTGTAGTGCACACAATTTTTTTTTGCATTGGCTTGGTTTTCATTATGTGTACAACATTGTCTTAGTCTCTGAGTTAGCTAGACTGTTTTATTCATTACCACCACTTCATATTTGTCTACATTGAATCTGTTCTTTAATAATTAATTGAGGGGGAAAACACTTAAAGGGTTTAGATAAATTTATCTAGCAGTTACATTATGCTTGACATTGGCAATGGAGAAGCTGCATATCTACTAGGGTTGATAGGTTCATTTGGAAGAGCCTAAAAGTCATTAAAAACTCCTGACTTTTACCTTCTGAAGCAGTTTTGAACCATGCAAGAAAGGTGGGAGGGGGAGATCCGAATTTGAACCACTTATCTTTTTTTTCGGAAATATTCCATGATGTTCAGATTTCTCCCAAGGTTATTTTATTCCTTCCTTCTCTGCTCCCTCCCCCCACCTCTTGTCCCTCTGCCTCGACTTGAGCTGGGCCAGCCACAAGAAGAGGGAAAAGCAGAGAAGGAAGGAATTTCCTCCACTTGCTTTACGCTGATTCTTGTCCCTGGCCCAGCTCAAGCCGAGGCAGAGGGACCAGAAAGGGGGGGGGGAGCAGAGAAGGAACAAATTTCCTCCACTTGCTTGTCCCTCACTTCTTGTCCCGGGCTCAGCTCAAGCTGAAGCAGAGGGGAAACCAGAGAAGAAAGGAATTTCCTCCACTTGCTTTTCCCCGCTTCTGGTCCCTCTGCCTTGGCATGACCTGGACCAGGGGCAAGAAGTGGGGGAAAACAAGCAGAGAACATTCCTGTTAAATCAAATAGTTACCTACAAGTTTTGGATTATATAAAATGTGGATTAGTTTTACCAGTCAAACTGTTTATTTTCCCAAAGTTCAAAGAAAATCTGGATGTGGAAAATCTTTGGATAGTGCAATATGGTCTCAGGCAGTATATCATTTTAGAAAAAAGAATAACATGCTAAATTGACATATTGTATGTGTGGAGTGAAATGCAAAGTAAACACATCATTTTTAGATCTTCCTTTGCTTTAGGATGAGGATATTAATGCAATTTCTTGCCAATTTTATTCTCAGAAGAGGCAACACAGAAGTTTTGCTATTTGGAAACTACAGTTTTTGAGAACTATTTGCAGTTTACTAATTCTGAGCAAAAAAAAAAAAAAAGCTCAAACAATGTATCCTGCACATATAATAAAAAGGTGTGAATTTTACACAGAATTTTGCAAACTATAAAAATTGTCATCAATCTAGAATTCTCAACTTTGGTGGCCCTGACTTGAAATCCTTTTTCAACATTTTCAAATATTCTTTCCATCCTTACAGAAATGTGTTGATAAAGTGGTAATCTGAATCTCACATCCCAGCCCTGAACCATATTGAGCTTGCTTACTGTGAAAAAGTAAGCCTATGAGACCGACATGTTCATTTTAAGACAAGAGACTTATGCATAATGTCTCTTCAGGAGTCACAGTAGGCAAATATTTTATCTTTACATCTGCCTCTCTCCCTTTTAGTAAATGTGAATTTTTTTTAAAGATAATGTCTTTTTTGAGTTCTTCATCTAGTAAGGAGATATCTGTAAATTTCATTTTTCCTGCGTGATTTTCAGCTTTTGATACGTCTTTCAAAGTTAACTGACATTTTCCTCTAATTCAAGAGCTAAAACTATGTCTGGCTTTTGTTCCTGACTGCCATATAGCTTTTTTATTTTTTTTATAAGAGACAACAAACTTAATTGAGTACTAAGTTAATTGAATGCATGGAGACTGAAACCTAGACTTTTGAGAGTTAAGCACTCTAATCTCAAGGTCTTTTCACCCCCAAATAAGAAAAAAATAGCAACTTTTTAGATTACAAATTTGAACTGAAAAGAAATGTTTGTGCTTTCTTATTCCTCATCTTACTTATATCCATGCCTGAAAGTTTGTTACTGTGTTGTTCCTAAAGAAGTAGTTAGAGGCTAGGTTTAAATAGAAGTATTTCATAAATATAACAACAATGTTACATGCCTACATTCAGTTTCATACATTTAGCATGTCCATGTTCAAATTTTATGTCAATTGCATCACATACAAATTCTGTACAATTTCAAGCTACATGTAGGACAGTCCTTCCTCTCTCCCTCCCTCTGTTTTGAGGTCAAATCTATAATTTTGACCCCCAAACCTATCCTCAATTTATAAATAATGTCAACTTATCCACAAACATATAGAGCAGTTTATATATAAATCTGGAGATACAATGAAAGCAGAAATATCATGTGTTTCACTTCAGATTTCTTCAAGAAATGTATTGGTCCAAACATGGAAACTAGGAAAGTGACAAATTGTGAATTCTCCAACTCCCAAGTTGGAATCCCCTTGGACCTCTGCACTCATGCAACCTAAAATTATATTCTTGATCTTTAAAAAACTAATTCCTATTTTAGATTGTTTTAGAAAACAAGTTGGAAAGAAAGAAAGTTAATAAAGAAGAAAATTAACCTAGAATATATATATATATATATATATATATAGAGAGAGAGAGAGAGAGAGAGAGAGAGAGAGAGAAAATCCACTGTGGGATTTTCTACCACTATTGGCAGAAGTTGGTAAAGGAAAATTTGTTTGCTTAAAAACCTTTGCTGTTGTCTCAAGCGGGCAATTCAGCTTTTATTTCAGGAACTTAAAAAATGATGTCTAAGAGGCTGATATGCAAACTCTCAAGAGAATCCCTTTCACTGAATATGTTCAGCAATTTTTAAAAAGATATTATATTTTCATGAAAATTGAACTGAAATCAGAAGTATAGAGAACACAGTAGCATAGAAAGATCCAAGCAAAAGCAGGAGACAACTTTACGTCTTCAAGGTGAATGTGTACCTCAAGTAGCAATAGCCATTTCGGGCCAACTCCAAAGTCTAAAATACATTATGCAAGCTGTCAAAGCTTCACTGGCTTCTTTGTCTGGAAAAGATGTTTCAAATCATGCAAGAGAAAAAAGTGGTGACAAAGTTAGAGTCACTGACCTACATGAAACCACTGGGGGAGATCAGAAGGAAGTTCAGATATCTATTCATTCTGTTTATCCCTTAGAGTAGGTCATCAATCAGAAATACTATGACTCTGTTTAGATAGCACTCCCCCTGTCTTTTACATGAGAAAGCCATCTATCAGAGCAACTAAGCCATTTCAAGTGTAAAGAAGTCCAAGTGCACAAATAAAACATTGAATATCTAAAAGAATTGGGACGTATTCAATGGATCAAAAACCTAACATGAGAAACAGCAGAACAGTGGTAATATGAGGGGGGGGGGGGGGACAAATCAAGATGAAACAAAGGCAAAAGGAAAGGATTTGTTGGGAGATACAATCCAGTAACTGTTTACCTGATCTATAACATAGCTTTCATGTTCTAACGACAACCAGCTCAACAAAGCACTAGTAGACATAGCTTTAGTTAATGAAAATAATGAGATGTACTTTCAGAGCTTCCTGAGATAAAGCTTATGCAATGTTTTTTGAACTGGGATCCTTAGAAACATAATGCCAATGTGTGTACAACACACATGATCCCTTTTGATTGGTTGTGTCAGATGAGACTGCTGGAAGTTGTGGTTTTAAAGCACACTCTACTGCATTTCCTAAATGTCCTGACAAACACCTTGGCTCAAATATATACAAATGTAAACACTTAAAGAAAATACATTTAGCATACTTTGAGATATAATTCATTTGGAAATAATATTTGTATTTATATATGGGAGGTCTTCAACAACTTTCTGTACTTTTCAAACTCTAATTATTATAATGTCAAAAACAAATTACATCTTTTTTTACATAGCTGCTTTACTTTGTGGTACATTTTTTCCAGTATTGTACCAGTTTTTTAATGTCATCAGAAAAAAATGGTTTTGGTTGAACATATAGCCATTTATGCACTGCTGCTTTCACAGCATCTGCTTGCTACTTGCTCTTATGCTCCTCTGTCAGTTGCTTAGGCACATACTTTACTGAACTTAAGGCTGTCATTAATCAGGGCATAGGTAGTTAGATGCAACACTCACATTCAGCTTTCCTGCAACCTCTTTGACTATTATTTTTCTGTTTTTGTGAATCAGTTCTGGGGTTCGTTCTTCATTCCTTGTGGTCATGTCTGTAGTTGGATGTCTGGAGAGCTCTACATACTAGGGTTGTGCACAGATTCATTTTTCAAAATGGGCTCTGGCTGTTTCAGCCAGCCATAACAGCACAGGCTCTGCTGACATTTTTTTTCCAGCCACAACAGACCAAGTGGCTGCCAAAAACAACTGATTTCTGTTTCGTTCAGCTACACGTGGAGCACGGAGAGGCAGACACATGCCCACATGGGTTTCTTTATCAGCCTTGCTTGTTGAGCTAATCAGAACAGAAGAAAGCCATGATGTGCCTTTTAGCCAAGCTAGGATTCTGTTGCAAACAGACTTCTGAGAGAGACATATTGTGCTCAAGTCCACTGGTGATCTAAATTCTCAGTGCTGCTCGCAGCTCTGCATGACTTGTTTTGCTTTTTGCCTCAAATAGCAATAAATAAGCAGTTTATTTTCTACATACTTAAACTGTCACCGATGGTGCCTTTCACACAAGGCAAACTTCAAATGTAGAGTAGAAGTATCATACCATTTCTAAAACTGCCATAAAATGAAGATAGATAGATAGATAGATAGATAGATAGATAGATAGATAGATAGATAGATAGAAAGAAAGAAAGACTGGCTACTTATGACTGGTGCCCTAAAAATGATGAAAAGGGGAGCTTCATAAGTTTCCCATTTCTGCCAATGGGCCAGATTTTCCTGAATCTTTCAGTTTCCAGATCAAAAAAATAGATTTATTTTTTTCTGACCAATTTCAGGAGGCTCCCGGAAAATGGATCTGAGAGTCCACAGAAATGTGGATACTGAAAACAGAATGGGTTTTAACTTAATTGCACACTCCTACTACATACATCACACTAGCACAGCCATTTTCAAACATGTCCATCAACTCATAGGTGATTATGAGAACTTCATCCCCACACTGAGCATACATGCAGATGAATTTGTGCTCATGGCACACCAAGGTCAGCTGATTTGCCAGACAAACCAGTTACGTGACACACTCAGGCATGACAAATTTACTCCTATCGCCCTGATAGTTTCCAATGAAAATATAGAAGTGTGGAAACATTATGAAGACCTCTCATACAAATGTTCCCTTTATTGAACAATAAGGCAAAAAAGAAGCAGTCTCTTGAGTAAACATAAAAATGTCACTGAATGGAAACAAACATTTTTGTCTGTCCTCCAAATTATGGCAGCGGGGTTCTTCATTTAGGAAGTTCCATAGATGCCAAAGAGCCTAAATCCAGAAGCACTAATCAATTTCTATAATTCATTGTCTGCAGTCAGCAATCATTCTGTATGTCTCATAGGATCAAGATAATATTAGGAATAAGAAGATGTATCTAAAAAGCAATCCTGTAAAGGCCATCCTCTTTCTTTAAAGCAGGGCCAATTATTCATAATTCACTCTTGGCAGATGTTTATAGCTCCCTTCTACAAACCACTTAAGCAAAGCCCGCTTGCTCCTAATTGGCTCAGGTGGTTTAACTGGAAGTAAGTGGCCTGCAGATTGTAGCCTTCATAACCTATTTTAGTACTTTCATAAAACCTCCCTTGGTAATCTCTTCCATTACCTGACTATTTTTATGGTTATTAAAGCCTTCCTGATATTCAGTCTGCATTTTCTCAGACTTGTTAATTAAAGACCATTGCCATTTTCCTCACTGTCTGTGGCCATAATGGGCAATTGATCCCCATGGCTTTCCACAACGTTTTACGTATTTAAAACAGTATCCCACTTTATCCTTCTCTTTTCTCAGCTTAACCATTTCTTACACAATGTCTCATCTCAGCCCAAATCCTTTAGCTGTTCAGCTACTGTTCTGTGAATCCTCTCTAGTCTTACTCCATATAGGAAGGAACTAAAACAGAGGCATTTTCACCACCTGAGGCCAGAGACTGCCAAATTAAATAGAATAATTTCATCGACTGTGACAGTTTTGAAGCTCCCTCTACTTCTTATTTATACAACAGCATCATATGATTGACTGGGAGGTCTCAGCAAATCTCAGGTTTGTGGTCTCTTGAGCACCTGAAACTTTGATGCTGATGGCAAGGATTTTGAAGTCTGTCTAGCTTTGTGGTTCACATCTACTTTATAGCTTCTCCATTCATAGGGAATACCAGCCATCTACCTAGTGCTAACTGTAATATTTCAGAAATATTTTTTAAAAGAGCAATGTTAGCAAAATAAGACATTTTCTGCCAAATTGAAACTATCACCCACTTCCAAGAAACACTTCTGTCTTGCCCCTGCTGGCCTAAGAAAAAAATAGATGCAGAAATTTGTTTACCAATATGTCCACCATATTGGTGAATTATATATAGTTGTTGTGTGTGTGTGTGTATTCTCAATTTTCAACTTCAAAAACAGAGGCCATAAACGTGAAATCTGAATGTTTTTTCTACCCAATTAAGAACCTGTTTGATTCATATAGCTCCAGTCTCAGGTAGGAAAGTCTCTCAATTGAGATATTTTGGAAGCCAACAACCAGGAGAAGGATATGAAAAGCCCATCAGCCCTTGTCTCTGCAAAAGCGGTGAGACAGGCAAAATGAAGCTCAGTTGCCACAGAAACAAAAGACCAGAGCCAGGTTTATTAGTCAGTCATAAAATCCCCTTCTGTCTAGGATATAAGCCCATGGAAGACATACTAATGGACAGCACTGGAAATGGTTCCTGGAACTCAATATCCACTGTTAGCAGCTTTGTGCCACATCTGTGCTTAGCCTCAATTGAAATTCTCTTAACAGGTTATGCTCAGGGCAAGAGACAACTGTTAGATCAGGTTTGCCACATTTTGCAGCCCTGGGCCTTTGGACCATTCTGTGTCCCCTCATCTATCCAAGAGAACTGATCTGGGGAAAAAGTGTACTGTGAACATGACAAACAAGAGGGATCCATAATAATCTTCCTGTGCCAAGAATTTGTGCAGTCTTTCCTTTAATACCTTGCCCCACAGACAGCATTCTTTAGGCACATCCATAACCCAGGTCACAGTGGTTTATACACTGGAAGATGAGAACACTAGATATGAGAATTGGAATTGTGGGTCTCAAAGAGAGAGGGCCAAGTTATTTCTGTATTGTTTTCAAAATTCAGAAAGGGAGTTGCTAGGCACATGGAATAGTTCATGCTGGATAGCAATTACAGTGGTATACCTTCCCAGACGGGGGTCAGTCCTGTCAGCTGCTCCCCATTTTAATAGCTTCTTGACAACATGGTCCTCTCAAACTGCAGTCATTGTAGAGTTTTTATAAATGAGGACTTTCCAAACTAATTTTCTATATCAGCTGGAGAAAAATCTGAGTTTGGATGAAAATAAATGCAAGAGAAATTGGCATCTAGATAATCATGCATCCCAGTGGGCTGATTGGGGGTAGAGAGTGGATAGAGTGGATATAGGGGTTTGCGAACAGGTGGTCCAACAATGGATCAGAGTGATTGTCAATGGAAACGTATGATCCAGAGTTTACATCCTAACAATGGCAAACTGCAGGTGGATACCCCCCTCCCAGCCCCCCATACTTCTTTAAATCTAAAGGCACAAACACTGAAGTCCAATAAAAGTATGGAACAATCCAATTATTACAGAGTGCTGTCAAAAGTGGTGATTATTTTCTTTTAGTATGAAGCAAGGCCATGTGCATTATTTGTTCTCTGCATAATAGATGGATTACTGAATAATTCTTTATAAAAAAGAGGATTTTTGTACACAATAGCAGCATTATTCTTTCAGAATGCTTAATAAATTTAGATTTCATTATATTGTATACAATGAGATTTTCTGAAATAAGTAGATGTTGGCAGATATATGCAGGTGTGTGTGAGCATGCAGAGGCACACACAAATGTAAATTGTTATTGTAGTCTGCTGGAAGCAAGGGTGTATTGTATACAATTGTATGTGTTATGGCATTCTCACTCATCTATCTGATACAAGTGATTATTTTGCTAGATTGTTGAGCTACTCAAGAAGCAGATGAATGGGAGGAAAATAAAGAGATTTTATAAAGATCTGTACAGGTTGCTTCAGTGAGAAATCACTAAGAATTCAAAGTTAAACAAGCAAGGAGAATTTGTGACAAGGGAAAAAAGGAGAAAGATGGCTAAAAGAATTTCTGTCAGCAAGCACAGTGTGAAAATAATGAAGGGAAAAGGCCTAGGACACTAACAATAAAATGCCAATTTTCTCAATTCAAGCAAGCCAGGAGAAATCCAAAGTAACAATAATTTAGTTCCATTGGTCTGGTTTCTGTAGCAGCTATGGATTAAAATGGTCTAAAATATGCTGTGTGTATACATTTTAATTGGGAGGCAAGGCCTGGCTCACTATGAGAAGATCACTTACAACAAACTTTGAATATATTAGGCTACACTGAAGCTTTTCTTTGTTTTTTAATAGCTTTTTTAGGGTGACAAAATGCTTGTGGCCATATTGCCATTGAAATACCAAATACTTCATGTACTCCTACTGTCTTGAGATTATCTTGATCATCTGGTAAGCATCCTAAATAAAGTACAGGGAGATTAGATTTTCTAATGTCCAAAAGCTTGCAGAAATATAGTCAAATGGTTAGACTAGCAGGGTCATCCCTACCATTAGTCAGAGTGAGGCAGCTCCACTGACTACAGATGCTTAAGAAAACAGAAAGAATAGCCTGCTCTTTGCCCCTTAAGGTGACATAGTACCATTAGGTGTAGTGAAAAATGCTGTTTCCTAAAAATATTAAATAAGATACAGTGGACAGTTTGCTTCGTTTTTCCAAGTGCCTTGCCAATGCGATCATGCGTACAATGTCAGAACAGGGTGCTCATGTTATCAACAAGCAGAAGGGGGTTGATCTATGTGGGTAGCCTGTTATGATAGCAAAAACTTGACAGATAATGAACAGGGATTCACATAATGGCAGGAAATGGTGGCAGTAGTTACCCAGATGACCAGATGACTGTAACAGCAAGGGCCCAGCCATCATGTTTTCCCATCTGTAACAGGACCACGTGGCAGCTGATCATGGCTCCTCCTTCCCTATTCGGCATCACAGTTGCATCCCAACTTCAGTGTATTGCTTGGCTTGCTTTCTGGCTTGGCCTCTCTTGGTTTTTTTTTAAAAAAATCTTTTTTTCCTCTCTCTATTCTTTTTATTTAGTGAGACTGACTGGGATTTGGGAATGTGTGGGACGGGTGGGTGGGGTGCGCGCATGCGTTTGGGGACTTGGAGAGTCACCCCTTTTATCTCCCTTTTCTCCTCTCCTTCTCTCTTTCAGAAGATACTTCTAATAATAATAATAATAATAATAATGGTAATGATAATAATAATAATGATGATGATGATGATGATGCCTGCAAACAAAAAGAAAAGCCCCATTAATAAAAGCTACTACCACCTAGTTCCCTCTCCTCTAAAGTAGAAGTAGCTTTAAGGAAGCATTAAATCCAAAGCAGAAAGATGTGAGGGGGGAAAGGCACCACTCCAAACAGGGCCTGGAGTGCAGTGCAAATCAAGAGAAACCCCAGGGAGATAGCTCCAGGTTGATTGCTCTTTCTTCCCTGGGAAGTGGGAAGCCTCCTTAAAATGCCTTTGAAAGCTGCTTGCAGGGAGGGAGAGAGAGAGTGTGTGCCTGCCTGCAGCACCCATCTCATCTAGAGTAATAACAGATTTAAGGAAGCATTAAACCCAATCTCCTCTACAGACAGAAGGTAAAGGATCACAGAAAGAGTGGTATCTTAACTCTAATGCTTTAATCCAGGTCTTAATGAAAGATATAAGGACAAATGATGCCTATAATGACAAAAAGGGGAGTCTGGGAAGTCCCTCTCACAATGGACTGAATAGGGCACTTCCTTAACTTCATTGCTGAAAACCAGAATCCCTTGAAGAGAAAAAAGTAAAGGGTCCTAGGAAGGGTACTTCCCTAACCCTGTTGCTGAAACCCAGACTCTCTTAAAAGGAAAAAAAGGAAAGAGTCCCAGGAAGGGAGCTTCCTTAACCTTGTTGCTGAAACCCAGGCTCCCTTGAAGGGAAAAAAAATGAAAAGAATCCCAGGAAGGGTGCTTTCTTAACCCTGATGCTGAAACCCAGGCTCTTTTGAAGGGAAAAAAGAAAGGTGTCTCAGGAATGGAAAGGGGAGCCTCGTAAGTTCCTTATTGACACCAACCAGCCGGATCTAGCAGTATTTTGTTGGCCGCAGACTGAAAGCGGCTATCCGGTTACCCCCCCTCCCCCTATTTTCTGGAGGTGCAAGAAAATGGATACAGGGGTTTACCAGAACCCGGCCAGCAGACATGGATCAAGGTTCAACCAAAATGCACAAGCCTACTAGAGACTGACCCTTGCTTAAGTGGCCAGTGGCCATTTACTCCAGATGTCTATACTTTGGGATCTTGTCTGTTCCTCATATCAATATTATGAAATATTATGTTATTTTTAGGTACTTTTTAGAACTGTGTATTGTTTTAGGAGGAGTGAAAGAGAGAAAACTATCTTGGATACCAGATAAAGCTACTGCAGCAGCTACCAAGCAATTCAGGATCAACAGGACAGCTTTCTCTCTTGACAGAGATGGCTGTTCCTCCCATTTATCTCCTTCCTACTGTCTGCAAGCCATTTTACTCCTACATCTACATAATCGCCCATGCTGGCAGAATTATGCAAACCATGAAGATCACAACCCACTAATGCTATTAGGGATTTTTAAGCACTGCCAGTCACGAAATGTGCAGTTCCAAAATAATATTTGTACAGCTCAATATAAAAATTTCTTTCCAAATAAAGTTTGGATGGATTTTAAAATGTCCCTGGTGTGAAGCTTTGACATTATTCTCTTCTAGCATTATTTGCAATGGTACTGTGTTCTCAATCCATTTCTGACTTATGGTAATGCTAACATGGGGTTCTCTCAGCAAGATTGTCAGAGGAGGTTTGCCACTGCTGTCCTCTGAGGCTGAGTATTATTCGCCCAAATTCACCAGTGGGTTTTCAGGGCTGGTCAGATATTCAAACTCTGGTCTCTCAGAACTGAATCCCTCACTCAAAGCAGGGTCCCACACTGACTCTCTTTCTAACATTACTGCAGTGAAAATCTCAAAGCTTTCTGCTATTCTGTGTAACTTGTATATTTCACAGATTGTAATGGTGAGCAAAAAGGTACAGCTGCGTTGCAACTATGCATGACATGAACTCATATATAAATAAGACAAGGCCATCTAATTCTGTGTCTGTCTGTTTCCAAAAAGTAAGAGAAGGACAGGCAGATAGATCTTCAGCCTTCTCTGTAGAAGGGGTTCCTAAGACCATCATAAATATGTGTTTTCTGATGGTCTTTGGTGACCCCTCTGAAATCCCCCTCCTCCGGCCTTAAGTAAATTTAACATTGGCAGTCACAACATATCAATATAATATGTCTCCTTTGACCTTATATAATTTATACAGGAAAGATTTGACTTGTACAGATCAGTAAGGAAGATGGGGGTAAGCACAATAAAGGTGGAAAAATCTGCATAGCTGCACAGTGAACACAAAGTAACTGACAATCAGAGTGTTGTGATTGTTATTTTTCTGGTTCGAAGTAAAATGTTGGCTTGAAATGAATTCACAAAGGTATGAGCATATTTCTTTGCTCATCTTTCCCTTATTTAGATTTCTGATTTTTATAGGGAAACATTTTCCTACAATGGCCATACAGATATTTATCATCCGTGCATTGCATATTATTTATTTAAGTTGATTTATTTGATTTCTATTCCACAGTTCAGTCTAGAGGGATTCTCCAAGATGACTTACATTAAAAATAAATCAAAAGAAAGTACCTTGAGGGTTTTTCCTACCTTTTTCTATCTCAAATGTGCCATACAAAACATGTGGGCCCATCTTTTACTCCCTCATGGCACACCTCCCACACCTGAGTTTGTGAATGAATTAGTCCTGAAAACATAGATCAAGGTCTGAAATGTTATCAGTTCTGAAATTTGAACCAGAATTTGAAGATCTAAGCACACAAGAAAGAGCTGAATTATAAAACAAAGCTATGTTCTCTCCAAAGGTTCCACAGCAATATGACAGGCAGGTACACTATGGGCTTCTCTATGTCATAGCTGCACATACTGAAATCTATCAATGCAGATGCTTGAAAATGCAATTCAACCAATTCCCAATTAGGATTTCCTGTTCTTATGGAATAAAATTAAAATTTCAAAAAAAAAATAATCAGAGAAAACAATCACCTTATTTTCTTTTTCCAGCTCCAGCTCCCAGTGGAATATTTAGCAAAATTTAAAGAAACTATTCCTGATGATAACATTAAGTTGCTAAGATGGAGCAGAGGAACATTTGTGACTGAGTTTTGGTAGTAAAACTAAATTCCTGAATTGACTATGAGCTGAAAAACACATGTTCTTTGTCATCTTTAAATCACTACATTGCATTGGATGAATTTTCACTTCTAAATGCACTTCCCTGGTCATATGGCAGGATTGCCTTTCCCAAGCATTACTCAAGTGCCACACTAACAGGTGTTGTGGTATTGGGCAGGAATGTGTTGGATTGGTTTAGGTCATGTACTCCTTACTCAGGACATTTGCCTATTTTCACATAGCACTTTGGGGAGGCTATGTAGAAATGTTTCGCTATGCCTTATTTGCCTGCTAACATTATTTGTCTATTTATTTATTTATTTATTTATTATTTAAACTTATATGCTGCCACTCCCCTGGGGCTCGGAACGGCTTACAAGACTAGCTAAAATCTAACAAAATTTAAAAGCAATTTAAAACAATTTAAAAACAACACTATCAAACATTAAAAGCCTGTCGAAACAGGTATGTTTTACATGCCCTGCGGAAAGCTGGTAAGTCCCGCAAGGCACGGACTTCGGATGGCAGAGTATTCCAGAGTGATGGTGCCACTGCTGTGAA
Source organism: Anolis sagrei (assembly GCF_037176765.1). Taxonomy (NCBI): domain Eukaryota; kingdom Metazoa; phylum Chordata; class Lepidosauria; order Squamata; family Anolidae; genus Anolis; species Anolis sagrei. Next base: position 95,040,331 of record NC_090024.1, read on the forward strand.
GGCTCTGTGTCTGGTTGCTGTTAGACGCAAGGTCTTGACACTGGGGACTTCCAATAGATCTTGGTCCTCAGAACGGAGGGATCTCTGGGGTTGGTAGGGGGTGTGCTATACAAAGTTGGAGTCCATTGGCTATAGTTTCCTTCATAGCGAATTGCTTGAGTGTTGCTTAAGTGGTCAGTGCAATGTACCCTTTGAAGGCTTTTGAGCAATGTAAAATGATTCACTCATTCCTTATCATTGCTGACTGACTTAGGGAAAAATGTAAGCTAAACTTGTCTCAATATGCCTCCCTCAAGAAAGAGCATAAACCAACAGTATCTATGAGAATATTTTGGGATCATCTTAATCTTCATAAAAACAGGTTAGAATGAAACACAGGATCTTTGCCAGGGTTTCTGGCTCAGAACTGGGGAAATCCAGCTTAGCCAGGTTTTCACATACATATTTGTACACATTTGCCACATGGTAACATTTTTATATATTCTGAATTTGTGAGATTATTTTACCATCTTTTGTTTGCTGTGTTGTCATTTCAGTGGAAGGATAAATAAAAACAATGGTAATTTCTGCAATTTCACACACATTTTAAGCAGATCGCTCAACAACACAATAACAACAAGCAATCTATTGTCTGTGGCCACACTATGTGGACTGCTCCTGTGAACATGTGTGTTTTAAAATTCCCAAAACAGTTGACAGGGCAGTAAAAAAAATGGAACCATGAACACACAGGTGGCTAAAGGAAACAGAGTTGGGAAGCAATTACAATTAGAGCCTACTGTAATCATTCCTTTGTTCTAATCTTTATAACATTAAACAGAGTTTGACTTTAAACTTGGGTGAAGAGAGATAATGAGAAACCTGCTTGTGTGTACATTTAGATCTCTGCATGAGCTCATATGACATCCAGCACATCTTGGAGACATTCTACCGGATGTCCCCCACCCTCCCTCCATCTTGTGGATTTGTAAAATCCGATTCAAAGGAAGGTATTAGGATTGGGGGGGGGGGGGGGCATTTCCTTGGACTGACAATTCTGTGTTTTGGCTTCTTGTCAGGGCCTGGGATTTTTTAATCCACTTTTTAACCCACATTTTGATGATGACTGGAAGTGCCCATAGATAAAAGAAAGGGACAGTTGCTTAGCACTTACTTTTCACTATACTCTGGCAGAGGAATAAGCATCCTTCTCTGTGACAGATTTGATTGAGGGCCCATGCAGAAAGCCCTTTTATTGAGGAAACTTCTGCAATAAAAAAGGGAGCTGCCCAGATGACGTTCTGGGCAGCCCCACATTAATTCGGCACAAACCAGGAAAACTTTGGTTTGTGCCGAATTAATATGTTAGTGGTTTTATTCTGCGCCTTCTTGGAAGGTGCGGGATAAATCCAGTACTTCTAGGTCTGGACTGCAGAATACTGAAATCTAGGCACAATTCCCACAATTTACCTGGTTAAACAAGTCCAGTAAACTGTGGGAATACCCATCCCCTCCCCGAAGCCCCCAGACTCCTTAGAAAAGTAGTAAAAACTTACCTATTTTCCATTAAAAGCCTTGGCAAGCACTCCTAGTACTAGGAATGATGCACCAGGAGAGCAGGGGGAGGAGGAGAGAAAATCGCTCCACCCCCCCTCTCCTGCTGTGTCATTTCTATGTGCCAGAAGAGCTTGCCAAGGCTTCTAATGGAGAATAGGTAAGTTTTTACTACTTTTCCAAGGGGTCTGGGGGCTTGAGGGGAAGGGGAGTAGGGCCTCCGGACCTTCTCTCAGGCTAGTTCCAAGAGAACGTCTGGACACGCACTCCAGAAAGCAGACACTTTCTGGCATGGGTGTGGACACCCTCCCCCCCAAAAAAAAAATCAGAATTTTTAATGTGGATGTTTGTGGGATGAAGGGCTATCTGGAACCGCGGCGACTCATTTGAATATGTCTCATTATAGCATATCTTAAAAAATCTGTAACTAGCTCTGCTCATGTTTTTATTTACCGGGGGAGGGGGAATATTGAATGCTTGTGAAGATTATTTCATAAGGATCAGAGAGTTCAAATAATATTTTTCTTTAGACATGCAGTTGTTGAATGTTGAACTCAGATTTGGAAGATCCAGTGACAAATTGTGCTGAGCTATGAAAGTGACAGGGGAGGTTTCAACTTGGGGAAAATGTGGGCTCTCAATGGAGTGCTAAACTATGGGCCTGTCTACAAAAATAAAAGTATTGTATTCACTAGGGCTGGGCGGTTTCGTTTCGTTAATTCGTAATTCGTTAAAAATTCATTATTTTTTTGATAACGAAGCGATAACGAACCATTCTGGAGCAACTTAAAAACGAAACGAATTTTTAAATTTGTTTCGTAAATGCTTCGGATTTGTTATTGTATTCGTTTTGTTATTGGTTTGAGGTCGTTTCGTTATTATTTCCGCATGTCTGGGGCAAGTTTTATAGTTGTTTTTTGTTTAATTAGTGAAAAAAAATTATAATATCACACCAACAGTCAACAACAGAGGGAGAGGGAAGCTTCAGAAGTTCCCGCTGTCCCATTTGGAGGTTTTTTAGCGTATTGCGCGGTCACGTCTGCCATTAACGAATCGATTCGTTATTGGTTTGTATTTGTTTCGTTAATGTTTCGTAATTTTTTTAACATTTACGAAATTTCGTAAATATCGAACTTTTTAAAAGAAAAAAATTGGAATTCTTTTAAATATCGAAACGCAAAAAAACCCCAAAAAACGAATCGATTTTAGAAACAATTTTTTCCGTTGTTACCCAGGCCTAGTATTCACCTCATAGCTGTCTTGATCCTGACACACAACATTCAATTCCTTCAACAATAGAAGTACTTCCTTTAGAATTTAATGTGAAATAACCAAACTCATTTTTCAGAGCTGACAGTGTCGTATTACTCCCCTCTATCCCCCAACCCCACTGCACTTTGGCCATCCCATACCTTACTAGCTGCATCAACCAATGCCATCAAGTTCTTCTCACCTGAGGAACAGGATTATCACAGAGGTGTGAGAGAATTGGCAATAGCAGCAGCAGTATCTCATAGAAGCTGTGGCAGTGGTTGTAGCAAGTGCTATAGCCGGGAGGGGGGGTAGGGGTTCAACCCCCCCCTGAAGTTTTTCAGGTTAAAAAACCCTCGTTTACTTATGAATTTTAACTGGTTAGACAAATCCCCATGCTAAGTCTATGAGAAGCAAACATTGAATTGATTTTATTAAGTCTATATAAAATATAGAATGATCCATACTATTTAAAATATTTTTTGTTATGGAACTACTCTTCATGATTGGCTAAAAACATATTTTTCAAACCCACCTCCCCCCCCAAAAAAAAAAATTCTGGCTGCTTTACTGGTTGTAGCATCTCCTGAGTAACCCTATAGGTCATCCAGCTGTCTGGGAGTCAGAGAGGAGGAGCACACTGCTACTGTCACTAACCTAACAGGAGGGAGGGGGGAGGTATGACCTCCTAATTCCTAAATAACCAATACTGACTCTATTGTGGTATCAACAACAATACAATTTCAGTGCACTATATTACAGGTAGATATGGCACTAATGGGGTGAATTCAGGGCAGTTCTGTATTACAGTGGGGTTATTGTAGTGTAGACAAAATGATTAAAAGAGCCCGAACTCAGCTAACCAACTAGATTTCTACTCCTTTAAGACAATTTGTTCATGCACCAATAATGGCGTCTTCCATCCACCCTGCAGTATATGTTAAAAGAATGGGCTAGTTTTACATTAATATTGTAACACATCTTTCATTGTTATTGTTAAAAAGAAATGCCATGCATTTGCCTCTCCGTGTCCTGCTTCAAGTCATAATGGCTTTACTGCACCAAAGGGAGATACAAAAGGGCAGTAAAGCAGCAGTAAGAACTCTTGCCTCCTCCTTGAGTCCTGCTCCAAAGTGACACTTAAAAATAATTAAAAGCAAAAATGGGGTATGAGTAGATCTTCCTCCTAGAAGTAAATGAAAGCAAACTGACATCAAATAGGAAAGTTGAAATACAGCCCCTGCTTTTCTGTGCATTTGCCTTTGCCTTTTGCAGTCAGCTATTATGAACTGCTTCAAGAAGCCAGCAAGAAACAGAAGGAAAAGAGAGAGTTCTGGCATTTACCATAACTCACTTGACAATTAGAGGCCTGTGGGAGCTGTACAAAGCTCTTGAAACACTCAGCAGTCACAGAACAACTGGATAGAGAGAGTTTCATTATACAACTTCTCATGGCTTCAGCGTTTGAAGAGAAACAGGTCAGAGCCTTACCTCTGTTACATTGTGGTGAGTTTGGATTGGCCCCATGAAACAAACAAAACTGTGGATTGTCACATTAGTGACAAATGTGAGAATAGAATCTGGCCACCCGCCTATTCTCTCTCACTGCCTTTGCTTTCTTTTTCGGCATTCCTTTCCACATTAAAATTCAATGAGCAGCCCTCCTTCTTTGATTCAGAAGCACACACAAATGCATGCTACCTGAAGCCTAGGATAGCAATTATCATCAGATTAGAAGCCATGTTCTAGCTGTTAGTTCAGAGAAATCAAATTCTATTATCATCTCATCCTCAATTATTTTGAACAGGAAATCAGTTTGACAAAGCTTTACTGGAATATATCTGAGTATCCTTTGATTTCAGCTTCCAGAAGCCTTAGCCAATGCTATGGGACAACAACATCAGCAGCAGCAACCACCACCACCACAACAAAACAACAACTTTATTATTATATCCTGCCACAAATCTCCCCGAAGGAACTCAAGGAGGCTTAAAGATGGCAAAAAGTGCCTTAAAAACATAATAACGAACACAATATAAAATACAGTAAAATAAAACACATGCACATATAAAAAATCAATTCAGACTCAATCAACTATGATAGCTGCAGACCCAAATAATGGGGGTGGGGTAGGCAGAGATTCATCTCTACTTTTGGTTTTAGTTTTAGACCATACACTTTATACACTTTATATTTGAATTTTTAAAAAAGGTTTTGGTCAACCAACTTGAAATGTATAAGCATAAAAATATGATACATTTCTTTAATAGCTATTACATGGAATATGATTGTATGTACACTTAACTATACTGTATATGATCTTTCCATAGAAGTCTTTGCTTTTATATTAGAAATAGAAAGAGAAGCAAAGATGATTAGAAACATGAATTGGGAGCACACACAATTCCTTCCATTGTGGTGTGTAGGCTCTGAGGGTGTAATATCGTGTCTGCAAACTGCCTCTTCACTTCCTGATGTGTAAGGGCTCTCTAAGGGTGGTTCCAGACAGCCCTTTATCCCAGGATCATTCACGTATTAAAAATGCGGATGTTCCTGGGGGGTTGTCTACACCCACCCCAGAAAGTGCATTCTTTCCGAGGTGAGTGTCCAGATGTAGTACTGGGACACTACCCCACCCCCCCGGGGGAGGGGTATTGTGTCCAATTTTCATGTCAATTCGTCCAGTAGTTTTTGAGTTATGTCAATTCCACAAACGAACATTACATTTTTTTATTTATATAGATGGTAAAAGATAGAATTCATTTTTAAAAAGCAACTATAACAAAAACAAATATCTTGAGAAGGGATATCGGAAGAAATCAGTAGATAATATGGAATCTTTTGGTTTGTAGAGGATTTATTTTAAAAAGTAAATGCATTGAGGGGGGGGCATGTAGGAAAAGTGGACAGAGTAAATGGTCCCCACCACAATGGCCTAAGAAAAGTGTTGTTGTTGTTATTTATGAATTGGAGAGAACAGAGTTGTTATAGTAGCCAATATAAGAAATATTGAGACCCATCTTTACACACAGATACAAACAGGAATAATCTTTTTGATGCAAACAAAATTATATTGGTTTTGTATGGCTATAGTCTGTAAAAAATTAGACTGCATACTTTATAGAGCAAAGATGTTTGTTATTTTGTTTGCTTGCTGGTTTGTGTAGGCTACACTGGTGGTGCTATGGAAGCAAATCATATAATCACAAAAGAGAGAGAGAGAGAGAATTTCAGCTTGGTAGATGTGTGAGTCCAAATGTTCAACCCAGTGTCCTCAGTGCCAATAAAATTGCTTTTTTCATTCACACTCCTTTAATCTATAAGGTGCTTTCACAGTTCAAAGCAGGGGAGTATAACCTTTTCAAACAGTGATGATTTCAAAGCCTTATTACTGGCAGTGGCTTAGCAGGGTCTCAAGAAGAAGTCTGTCTGTGCCCTACCAAATACATGAAATGGAGATGGCAGCCATTGAACCTGGGACTTTCTGCATGTAAAATAATTCTTCAACCTACTGATCCATGGTGCTTTTCAGTCTTTTTGCAAATATGGAAACAAGAATAATTCATACCTCAAATTTCAAGCAATACATGTTTTGAAATGCATTAGACTGACTAGTGAGTAATGTCCACATACAAAAAGAATCTAATAAACTAAGGTGCAATCCAAAGAAACATGGTTCTAAACTGTATTCAAAGTAGGGGGCATTGGCGCTTCATTTCTAAAGCTCTTTCCGAATTTTGGGGGTAAAAATTTCAAAACTTTACTAAGCTTCCAAATATTTGTAAGTACTTCATTAATGGCAGTTGTGCATGTGCATGAAGGAAAACATTACTGTCAGTGGGGAAACTTGAGGAGCTTCTCCCTCATTTTTGAGCTATCCTGATGAAACTTGCTACATTTATCACTGTCAGCTCACCAAATTTCAGAACATATGACTTATCCATGGATTTTTGGCAAATTTTCAATTATTTTTTTTATAAAAAAAAATATAATAATAAAGAAAATCTGTTCCTGGTTTGACAGTGTTATATCCTGTTTCATTGTGTAGTCTTTACTTTGAAAATAGTTGGTCTACTCCAGAAACGTTGTTTATGTGGCAGAAACTCTGTTAAATTGGTGGAGACTCAACAAAGCAAAATGATGATGTCCTTTGAGTAAAGACAAAGTTTTTCCAATGTAATAAACTTTCACCATGTTTTTAAGACAGAACCAAATAGGAAATAATATTTATAACCCAGAAACAGAAATCATAGTACAGACATAATCAAGGGACATCTAATCCAGACATGGGCAAACTTCAGCCCTCCAGGTATTTTGTGTGTACCAGCTGTTAGGAATAGTGACAGTTGAAGTCCAAAACACCTGGAGGGCTGAAGTTTGTCCATGCCTAATCTAGACTGACCCCCTTCTTCCAGGCAGAAAGGCACAATCCAAACTCTCTCGATGTCCAATTAATATGCTTCCCATATTGACCCACAACCAAATAACTACACTTTAGCACAGATTTATTACTTTAGCACTCTTTGCAGATTCCATGATTTTATTTATTATAGACTACAGGTTACTGCTGCACCCCAGTGCATTCTGGGAGATGTTGTTTAGCACAGGCATATGGCTTAAATAAAATTACTATAAATGGGGCTCCTATCTCCCTCATTTTTAAAGGTATTGGAGTGAAACTTGCTACAATGGTTGAACACATTTTCCACCCTTTGCCTATCAAGTTTCATAACATTTCACTCATCCATGGAATTTTTGGGATTTTTTAAAATTGTAGAAAACAACATTTTTAGTGATCTCTGCCCCTGCCTCTCCCTCCCTCCTCCATCAACCCTGATTGGCTGGAAAGGCATCCCAACATATTTGGCTTCACCTCTCAGCAGGGCTTGGTTGCCCTATGAATTTTAGCTCCGTCACAATTACATCCGAACATATCCAAAGCTTGAGAATAGAAGGCTCTTTTTGAATCAAAGTCTTAATATTGGGGAGTGGGGGGGGGGGGGGGGCAGCAAGCAGGCATTTTCGAACTCACTTCAAAAGTGCTAAACATCCAAACTAGATCTGAATCAAGGGTATCTCTGCACCAAACACACAAGCCCATTAAATACCAATAATAACAATGAACAATTCTTGTCATCTCTTTTGTTCTTGGAAAAATACGTCCTTTTTGATTTGATTTTAAAACAGTCATATCATGGATATGGTTGTTTTTTGTTTGAAAACTTAGTAACTTTTTTCTTGTTAAAAAGCTTGTCTTCCTCTCCTGCAATATCCATAACTGCAGTATTATATAATTCTCAGAAAGTGCTGAATTACCCTGAATTTTGATTATCCAAAGAGGTCAACTTTCATTACAAACTGCATAAAATCCTGTGCATTAAGTTATCCATTTCAAGCCCATAATAATGGCTTCCATCTTTTATTATTTTAATTAATACACTTATCACATTGACAAGACAAATTATGATATTATTTTAAAGTCTCTTTAAAATTGTTCAATTTCTTTATTCAGGACATAGTTAATGAAGGAAGAGGAGATCTTAGAGAATAGGTTTGACTTATTGTTTATCTATAACTATGTTACAGCAAGATGAGAGCATTAGTGTAATTTTAGAATTCCAGCAAAGGTAGCTGAAAAACAACAAGATCATCATCAACAAAATCCTTGCAGTTCTTCCTTTATATTTTGACATCTTCTGTTACAGTCTTTGATCACAGATATTATTTTATCTTTCATTAAATTGGAACTTTACAGGATATGCTTACTGCTCAGTGTTATCAGCTGCATTTCTTGAAAGTTACAGGTTCCTATGGTCATGCCCCAGAAAAAAATCATTATTTTCATAAAGGAATCAAAATACATTTCCAGACTCTTACAAACTAATTGTTAAGGTCAGCTGCATTCCTGATACAGAGACCTATTCAGAGAGTTTTACTTATATTTCAACGATATGCTTTTCTATGAATTACAAAGGTTAAACTAAAGGAGAAGAAAAAAAAAGCAAATTTGTGGTAAACTAAGCTTTCCACTATATGATTCATACACAAAACCAATTTCTGCTATATGAAGCACACAGAAAACATTTGATTTCTAATTGTGCTGGTGGGGAAGAATTGCAAAGGAGACATCTATCACTGTTGGTTCATTATGGACTAAATATTAGAAAATATTGTAACAAATGGTAAAAAAAGGTTTTCAAGTTTTCAAAAATATTCATGAAAAGAAATAAATGATAATCTGTCCAGTTTGGGGTTTAACAGCACATATTTTGCTTTTTACTGACATAACCAAATAACCCCCTTTTATGGTTTTTAATCTCTTTGGCTAGCATGAGGTCATGGTTTCTCTACATGGGTTGGTTATATAGCTGATCCTCTTGTTGCCTCTTCCACTTCCTGGATAATAAAATTGTTTGCAAGGCAAATGAGAATTTCTTTGACTTTGTACTCTTGGCAGAGCTTGTTTTCCAACAAATATCAGAATGGTTGAAATCTCCCATTACTATTATATCTCTTCTTTCTGCTTGTTTTTTCAAGAAAGGCTTCATCCATGTCTTCAGTCTAGCTTGGAGATCTGCAGCAGGAATTAGGCCTTCCCCTGTGTTTGGGAAGTGCAGAGATGCACCCCTGGTTACTATGCAGAATTGGGAACCTGGCAATGCAGAATGGTTGGCCCTTTCTACCATCTTCCACTTCTATTTGTCTCTTTTTAAAAAACAGAGTAAAAACAGAAAGCTCAGGATGTCCCTATCTTGCCACAATATGGGCTGGAACCAGCATTTTAAAAAATGCACATTGACCCACATTGTCTGCCTGTGTAGAACTGTCCTGTGTTGGAATTGATGCCCTTGTTTCAAGAGTCACAGTCCTATACTCAAACCACTACACAAGTGCATAACCAAAAATTTGCATGAAATATTTTGTATATTGGGAAAGTTATACACAATGTTTATATGATAGGGGAAACTGCATACAGGGGGAAATCAGTCAGATAATTAGAAAAGAAAAGGAAGGGAAAATATAAACAGCTCTGGCACAGCTTACCTGTCTGAACATATCTCTCCCTATGAACCACCTTGGAGATTAAGACCATCTGGGGAGGCCCTGCTCTTGGTCCCGCCTTCTTCACAGATATGACTGGTGGGGATGAGAGACAGGGCTTTTTCGGTAGTGGCCCCTTGGCTGTGAAACTACCTACCCAGTGACATTAGATCAGCCCCCTCCACGTCTTCAGAAGGAAAGTGAAAATGTGGCTTTGGAATCAAGCTTTCAAAGAATAGTTGTAGTGAAATAATAGATATGGAATATGTGCAATGACTATTGGAATGGACCTGGACTATGATTATGAATGGCATGGTTTTTAATATTGAATCTAATGTTTTAAATGTTTAATATATATTAATTTTAATTTTTAATATTAATTTAAATTTAAATGTCATTAGAATTCGAACAACTATTCTAACTGTGCTGAGACACAAAAGAGACATGCACAAGAAGTGGAAAAAGGGAGAAATCACCAAAGAATTCAAACAAATAGCCAACACCTGTAGGGGAAAGGTCCGCAAGGCTAAAGCACAAAACGAGCTCAGGCTTGCCAGGGACATTAAAAACAATAAAAAGGGATTATTTTCTTATGTCAGTAGAAAAAGGAAAAACAAGGAGGCGATAGGGCCTCTTCGAGGAGAAGATGGGGCAATGCTGACAGGGGATAGGGAAAAGGCAGAATTACTTAATACCTTCTTTGCCTCGGTCTTCTCACAAAAAGAAAGTCATCTTCAACCTCAGCAAGACGGAGTGGATGAGGGATTTGAGGACATCCAACTCCAAATTGGGAAACAAGTCATCCAGGAATACCTGGCCGCTCTAAATGAGTTCAAGTCCCCAGGGCCAGATCAACTACACCCAAGAGTATTGAAGGAACTAGCGGAAGTCATTTTGGAACCATTGGCAACCATCTTTTAGAGTTCTTGGAGAACAGGAGAAGTTCCAGCAGATTGGAGGAGAGCCAATGTGGACCCAATCTTCGACAAGGTCCCCCATGACCTTCTGGCAAGGAAACTAGTCCAATGTGGGCTAGGCAAAACTACGGTGAGGTGGATCTGTAATTGGTTAAATGGACGAAACCCAGAGGGTGCTCACCAATGCTTCCTCTTCATCCTGGAAAGAAGTGACGAGCGGAGTGCCGCAGGGTTCCGTCCTGGGCCCGGTCCTGTTCAACATCTTTATTAATGACTTAGATGAAGGGTTAGAAGGCAGGATCATCAAGTTTGCAGACGTCACCAAATTGGGAGGGATAGCTAATACTCCAGAGGACAGGAGCAGGATTCAAAACAATCTTGACAGATTAGAGAGATGGGCCAAAACTAACAAAATGAAGTTCAACAGTGACAAATGCAAGATACTCCACTTTGGCAGGAAAAACGAAATGCAAAGATACAGAATGGGGGACGCCTGGCTTGAGAGCAGTACGTGTGAAAAAGATCTTGGAGTCCTCGTGGACAACAAGTTAAACATGAGCCAACAATGTGATGTGGTGGCAAAAAAGCCAATGGGATTTTGGCCTGCATCAATAGGAGCATAGTGTCTAGATATAGGGAAGTAATGCTACCCCTCTATTCTGCTTTGGTTAGACCACACCTGGAATATTGTGTCCAATTCTGGGCACCACAATTCAAGAGAGATATTGACAAGCTGGAATGTGTCCAGAGGAGAGCGACTAAAATGATAAAGGGTCTGGAGAACAAGCCCTATGAGGAGCAGCTTAAGGTACTGGGCATGTTTAGCCTGAAGAAGAGAAGGCTGAGAGGGGATATGATAGCCATGTATAAATATGTGAGAGGAAGCCACAGGGAGGAGGGAGCAAGCTTGTTTTCTGCTTCCCTGGAGACTAGGACACGGAACAATGGCTTCAAACTACAAGAAAGGAGATTCCATCTGAACATGAGGAAGAACTTCCTGACTATGAGAGCCGTTCAGCAGTGGAACTCACTGCCCCGGTGGAGGTGGAGGCTCCTTCTTTGGAAGTTTTTAAACAGAGGCTGGATGGCCATCTGTCAGGGGTGATTTGAATGCAATATTCCTGCTTCTTGGCAGAGGGTTGGACTGGATGGCCCATGAGGTCTCTTCCAACTCTTTGATTCTATGATTCTATGATTCTATGAATTGTTTGTCACTCTAAGGCATTCAATAGTTGCCAATATGTAAGCCGCCTTGAGTCCCCTTCAGGGTTCAGAAAGGCAGGGAATAACTATGGTAAATGAATAAATGAATAAAAAATAGCTCCTAAATCTCACACAGATCACTGTTAAAATAAGTCAGATATTTTTTAAAAACCTCCTACTTTTTGAAAGAATTTTGTTGCAAATTCTGACATTGACACCAAAGGAGGAGAACTCTACACTTGTCATTGTTAGAAGGGAGCACAGCCTAATGCTAGGAAAAGGGTGAAGTATTAGCAGCCTGGCTGAAATTAGAAGTAAGCCTTCAATTGCACTTTTTCAAAAATAATGGCCATTGCTGGCTTTAAAAAATGGCTGAAGTATTTTCCTACAGCTGACAAATCCCCAAGGAGCCTGGAGGCATTCATTATCCTCCTCAGACAGAACTCTTCATAACATGGGTAGTTTCATCCTATTTGCTAGGAATACTATATACCCCAAATGTAAATACAGTGTAAACAGTTTGGTTGAGAGAATAATTGATGGGATGTAGAATTATAGGCATTCAAAAAAAGAGAAAGCCTCCCCTCTACTTCTTCCTTCCTGTTCAATTGTTGGTGCCTTGATTTAAGGCCTCACAAGCCCTCCACAGCTCATTAAGATTTAACAATATAATACTATGGTTATTCAAGTAGCCCAGTCACGCATGGAGGCTGGATCGGCTGTTACAGTAAGAACACATTAGTTCAACACCCAGCACAGCGGGATTATCAGAAGGAAAAACAAACCTGCAAAAGAACCCTATGCTGTGTCTCTAACTGATTTTCTTTTGGTTTAAGAAGTGGAGTTACTAAATAATAATTGTTAACACATACTATAATTAATGGCTGACCTCAATAGGGACCCAACCAGGGCCACCAGACCAAAACTGATTGGGAGAGGATCACAATGAGACCAAGTTGCTGGAATAAAAACAAATTTACTGATGCTTTAATGGATGCAGGATGCTTTTATAAGAGAGAAAGCAATTTCCTTCACACTTCTCACAGTCTCAAAGAAAGGCGAGGGCAAACCTACTCTGAATAAATTGTGTTTATAAAAACCTCCTGTGATAGATTCATGTCAGAAATGATTTTAAGACTGGATCTATACTGCCATATTGTTAAGGCAGGCTTTCCTTTAATATATTCCTGGCTATGTTTCCCAGTTAAGAACAGGAACGAGAAGGTTATAACTTACAGAAGTTTTATTGCTGCAATAGAAAGCTAACAGGTGCCTTCTGGGATAGCCAGGTGTACCACCAAGAAAAAAGAAAATGGCAGAAAATCAGTACAGAAAAAACACTAACATTTCTTTCCTAGCTCCACCTCTCAGCTTCTCCGAGTTTCACTTCCTGCTCTTGATCCTCTCAGTTGCTGCACTGAGCATGTCCAAGATTCTTCAAACTGAGGTCAATTGTTTATTTACAGTTTGCAACTGTCTTATCTTTTTGGCTGCCTTTGCTGGCCAAAGCCTGGTTAAAAGTGTCCTGTTGCTTTGGGATCCTAGCTCTCCACATTCCAGCCTATTCTTACTGTTACTAACTTCCCCCTCCTATTTCTGTTGTGTTACTGAATCAACATTTCAAAATGACAATTTCACACAGAAATTATTCTTATAATAATTAATAAAATATATTTAAGACAGGTGTATCTTCAATATAATCTAGATTATGAAAGCAAATCATCCATATTATCTGGTTTGAACTGGATTATATGAGTGTACACTGCCACATAATCTAATTCAAATCAAATAATCTGGATTTTATATGGCAGTGTAGATGCATTTTAAGGCACACAATAATAACAGCAAGTGCAACCAGACCCAAAAACCTTTATTACTTACACACGTATATGAGCAAAGAAGTCTCTAACATGTTCACTGAAGTGTATAAAATGGGGAGGGGGCACTCAAAACTTGAAGAAAATGTTTGCACCTCTTTCCAAATTAGAATGAATGATTCTGAGAAATCAGTTACCTTAAGTCTAACCAGTTTGACTCCTTCAGTGCAAATGCACATATGTACAATAGTGTTCTATGATGCTGGCTGCACATTCCAAAATCCATCTGCCTGATTATAGTGTTGGTACTGCAGCATCAACAATTGCTGCCTGTGTTGTGAAATAAACACAAAGAAAGAGAGAGAAAGAGAAAGAGAAAGAAGGAAGGAAGGAAGAAAGGAAGGAAGGAAGAAAGGAAAGAGAAATAAAAGGGGAAGAGAAAGGGAATCGAGAAGGGAAGAAAAGAACACTGACATGGAGAGATATTCCTTGGGGAAATTCTGGAAGGACATTTCAAAGGGGCTAAATATGGAAGATTTATTTTAAGAAACTACAACTTTGAGAATTCTCCAACAACCATACAGTCACTGGTAGAGAAACCCACATAAAAAGTAATTTTTATAAGATCTGTATAGGGAGATCACAAAATCATATATTACCAGTAACACTTGTCTTTAAGATTATCCACTTTGACAAGCAATTTCCAAAGATTGGCATCATCAGTCTCATGCTACCAAACCACTTGTAGTCCCTTCTCCCAAATTGGGTGGCATCTGGTCACTTCCAGGTTTGAAGAAAAAAAATAGGTCTAAAAGAAAAAGCTGAACTGGATCTGAAAAAAAAGCTGAAAACCCTCCCCTTTGAAGTAAAATGTCCAATAATTCCATTTTAGAGGTAACATTTTATCTCCCCAATTAAGGAAAATTGGATAGGAACTCTTGAAAGAACTACAGCTTACATTTTATCCACCTGTGTTACACATGTTTTGTGAAGATCAGTATAAGTTACACATCCACCTGCTGAAATCATTATTACTGCTCACAAATGGCTTCCTGAGAAAAATAAAAATCGGAGCACAGGGGAACAAGTTTCATGAAACAGCAAAATCAGGTTTGGTTCAATGAAATCTATGGCAATAGCTCATCATTAAAAAAAAATACAGTACAGGGAGATGTCTGCTAGCCAACCCAGGCTTGAGAAAGATGTCAATGACATAGAAGGATAGATAGCACAGAGTAGGTAAAGTTAGTATTCATGTCCAAGGCACAAGAAGAAAAATCTCATAAATCATACAGGGTGAATGTAGCTCACAAAGCACAGTCTCTGTTGGAGATGCAATTGTTTACTAAGTTTCTTCACAGAGTAGTGATGAGTAATTCCAGCAATTTCCTTCCTGTTGTGCTAAAGTCTGAGTTTTTTTAAATTCATTTGAAATTTAGGAGTTATTCTGTGCAAAGTTTGCACGTGGTTGTTTTGTCAGAAAATAATATTTTCTGCATATGGATTTCAATATAATTGCTCTGAAAACATTCAATCTTAACATTTCCTGCTGCTGTGGTGTTAGGTGCACTGGTGACATCAGTCATAGCTTTGATTTTCTTTAAAAAAAATCATGGTGTTTGACTATCCAAACACAAACAAGCAGATGTTTGAATCATTTTTAATATCTGGATGCATAATCTTATACTTCCAGAAGGTTTTTTAAAACTATAACTCCCACAATCCCTTAATATTTGCAGTGCTATGTGGAGCGATGGAAACGGTAATCCAAGCTGTCTGGGGGACCAAAGATTCCTGATTTTTGATATTGATCCCATCATTATGTTATATACTATATTGGTATGCAAAAAGCAAAATCTGGCAATGTTGCTGCTACTTTTGCTAGTACCATGGAAAAGAAATGGGCACCAAGAAAAGATAAGAAGAAACCTGGAATGAATGTGATATATGCGTTAAGACTTATGGATCCAATAAAAGCCAGTAAATACAATGCCACATTGCATGCAGGTAATATCTTTGAAAACTTAGCAAGATACAGAAAATCCCAAAATATATTTAATATATATTTTGACAAGATAAAGAAAAACTAAACAGGGAGTTGGAATTTAGAGGGAATTATGCCATATATACAAACACACACACACACACATGTGCACATGCACACACACATACACACACATGCAACATTGGTGTGAATTCCCATTGCCCAAGGGATGAACGGGTATGCTTTATTGTCATAATCCCTGGCTTCTTTTATATGAGATCTGGGAAGCTGAACTGAGGCTTTTGAACAAAATTTAACTATTCCAACAACAACAAAAAATCAGGATTTCTATTTCAGTGGCAGTCTGTTCCCTGAGAGCATAAAATAGTCTGGCCTCTTCCTGTAGCAATCATAATAGAAATGAGAAGAGCTGTGAAAGGTCCAATGTATTGGTGGCATCCTGTACCAGTTTGAATGTAGTCCAGCTGAAATGTTAGGTGGAAAAAGATAAGATTTGGATTGACTAAAGCAGTGTACTATATCAATCTCAATGTTGCACATTCCCCTTTCTAACCTAAAGGCTGTGCAGTTTCCTGAAAGGTTAGAAGTTTTCTAAGCAATTTGCATAGTATTCATAAAAAAGTGTAACCATTTCCTATCATTACCAGGAAGGAGCGGGTCAAGGGAATATTTCCTAAATATTCTGAAGATATAGGATCTGAAATCATCATCATCACCACTACCTTTTTATCTATCATGCCTTTCTCCCCATGGGGCCTTAAGGTGGTTACCAAAAACATGACATTATACACTATAAATGTAAAGCAAGGCAAATTTTAAAAAACAAATAAAGATATGGGTCATGGCTATAAAGTTAAAATGCATATTAAATACAATGATTTCATTTAAAATTACATTTAAAACTGTTTAATTGTTCTTGCCAGCTATTGAGAAGTTGAAAAAATAACCCAGAGTTGCTATCCCTAATTCAGAGATATACTATATGCAATCCTAGCAATGATGTCTTGTAGCTCTCATGTTAAGTTTGAAGATGAATATGTTCTGAGTTGTAGTACAAAGGTGGAAGGGGCTAAACATATTAGCCAGAAGAGATTAGCATCTTAGAATAAATGCAGATGGATTAATGCCATGGAATACTAAGATTTGCAGTTCACTGAGGCACCAGTACTCTTTGCTGTAGGGGACAAAAGACCTTGTAAAACTGCAAATCTCATGAGTCATTTACAGTTTTATGACTTAACTTATAGCTGTATGTTGTTGTTTTATGTTAGGTTTTTATGTAAGTTAAGCATTGAATTTTGCCGTATATATGTTGGAAACCACTTTGAATCTCCCCCCCCCCCCCTTCATGGTGAGAAATAAATGGCAGTTAAAGTGATGTCAAAGTGTAGAGGCAACTTTGGACATCTTTAAAGTTCAGGCTAAAGTCTATCCATTTTCATTGGATACTACACTTTATTTAACATCACATCTAGGACCCAATTATATCCTCATCGTCCATGAGATGAACACGTAGACTTCTACACCGAATCAAATCAAACAGATAAAGAATCATATATTTATATGTATCTATCTAGAGCCACATCTACACCACTACATAATCCAGTTTCTGAATCCAAATTATCTGCTTTGAAATGGACAGTATGGCAGTGTAGATCCAGCCTCCATCTAGCCCATTATCATCAGAACATTCAGGTGTAGCAAAATTATTTAACGAAAAACTATATACAGACCCATTTCTTCCAAATGTCAGCTGTCCTGCATGAGGCAACTATCACTTATGTCCTTCCTCCCAAAAAAACCTTTGTTGATGATATTGTGTCAATGACAGCAAGTCTGACGATAGTGAACCACAGCCACAGTACCACTGGAACAATGCAATTTTTTAAAGATTTTATTTATTATTATTTATTTACAGCATTTATATACCGCTTTTCTCACCCCTAGGGGGACTCAAAGTGGTTTACACATAGAAAATGGCAAAAATTCAATGCCTTACAACTACAATAGTAAAACCACACTTTAAACATATATCATATTAACAACAGTACATTATCAAATATCAAAACAGTTATTAAAACCATAAAACAATCTCATCAGTCGAGTCGCCGTTCTAGTTCTTGTCCCACTAAAAGCTGCATACATCTATTGTCCGAAGGCTTGGTCCCAGAACCATGATTTTAATTTTTTTCTAAAGGTCAGGAGCAGATCTTACCTCCTTTGGGAGTGTGTTCCATAGGCGGGGGGCCACAGCCGAGAAGGCCCTGCTCCTTGTCCCTGCCAGTTGCATTTCAGCTGTTGACAGGAGCAAGAGCAGGGCCTCCCCGGATGATCTTAAATTGCGAGGTGGGATGTAGAGGCAGATGCATTCGGACAAGTAAGCTGGGCCCGAACCGCTTAGAGCTTTATAGGTCAAAACCAGCACTCTGAATTGGGCTCAGAGATAGACCGGCAGCCAGTGGAGCTGGCATAACAGGGGGGTGGTATGCTCCCTGTATGCCGCCCCAGTTAGTAATCTGACTGCTGCCCATTGAACTTACTGAAATTTCCAAGCCGTCTTCAAAGGCAGCCCCACGTAGAGTGTGTTGCAATAATCTATTTGGGATGTAACCAGAGCGTAGACCACCGTGGCCAGATCAGACTTTCCAAAGTATGGGCGCAGCTGTGCACGAGTTTTCACTGTGCGAAAGCTACCCTGGCCACCACCGAAACCTGGAGTTCCAGGCTCAGTTATGAGCCCAGGATCACTCCCAAGCTGTGAACCTGCGTCTTCAGGGGGAGTGTAACCCCATCCAACACAGGCTGTAACCCTATGCCCTGTTTGGTCTTTCGACTGACCAGGAGGACCTCTGTCTTGTCTGGATTCAATTTCAATTTGCTAACCCTCATCCAGTCCGACACAGCAGCCAAGCACCGGTTCAAGGTCTGAACAGCTTCTTTAGTGACAGGTGGGAAGGAGTGACAGATTTGGACATCATCTCTATACAGATAACACCTTACTCCAAAACTCTGGATGATCTCCCCCAGCGGCTTCATGTAGATGTTAAATTACATCGGGGACAGTACTGAACCTTGAGGGACTCCACAAGACAATGGAATCACCCAGTTACACCCTCTGAGACCGACCCTCCAGGAAAGACTGGAGCCACTGCAGAACAGTACCTCCAAGTCCCATTTCTTCAAGGTGTCCCAGAAGGAAACCATGGTCGATGGTATCAAGGGCTGCTGAGAGGTCCAGCAGAACCAACAGGGACACACTCCCCCTGTCTAGCTTCCGGTGTAAATCTAAGGCGACCAAGGCTGTTTCAGTGCCATGTCCCGGCCTAAAGCCAGACTGTGCCGGATCTAGATAATCAGTGTCTACCAAGAACCCCTGGAGTGTGAAGCCACCACAAGTTCCATGATTTTGCCCAAGTAGGTAAGATTGGAGACTGGCCAAAAGTTGACTAATTGGATAGGGTCCAGTGATAGTTTTTTTTTTCAACAGAACTGTTATAACAGTCCGTTTTAGGCTGGCTGGAATTTTGCCCTCTTGTAAGGAGGCATTAACCACCACCTTAACCCACTCTGCCAAACCCCCTCTGGCTTCTTTTATCAGCCAGGATGGGCAGGGGTCTAAGATGCATGTGGTAGGCCTCGCTTCTCCAAGGATTTTGTCCACATCCTCGAGCTAAACCAATTGAAAAGAACCCACCCCCTCCCCGCTTTGGCCATTTCCCCCATCTCTGGTCCATGTTCTAAAGGACAATCCCTGATTTAAAACATAATTATTCGATATTAATATTGGTCTCCCCTCAGCACCTCTCCCCACCCTGCAATCTCCACCTCCCTCCAATTTGCCTTGTTCTTTAGACAATGCACAAAGTGCTAATGCAAATATAAAGTGCCAAATAAATAACAGCAACATAGGTATAGTGGAAGACGGTATTCAATATAAAGTGCACGGCAGGCTTCAAGTATATAAAGTGCAATGGAACCAGGCTTAACAACACAGACAATTATAGCAACAAAAATTAAGAGCAGCAGTCTTAATAGCAGAAGGAACAGTCAACAAGGTCTATATTTTATGAAATAATAATGATGATAAAATTCATTTGTGATTGACTTCAGATGTGACTTTGTAGCAGTGATGTAATGAGGGAGCAGTTCCACTGGCCTATGACTCGAACAACTGTTTCCCAGAGACCCATGGAAGACCAGCCCACATCAATTCAGGTCACAGTGGTGTTATGCCATCCCAGTATAGCAACTCCCCCCAATATAGCTACCAATCATCAAGTCCAAATAACTATAGTCTTTGCTAGACCCAAGAATGGATGGATCTATGAATGAGGGACTGGATGTTGGAGGGGTCTCTAAGATGGCGGCAGCATCCACCTCCACGTTTCCAGGAGCCCCGATGAGATTGGTCCACCGATGAGATCGGGCTGTTTCCATCAGCCGAACCGCTGATGGAAAAGGCCCAGGCCATTTTCCAAACTCTCATTCTAGGAACTCCTTTCACTACTTCCATCTTCTAATTGTCAAGCATACACTAGGACTGCATAGCTGAAGGACATGATAAACAGCTTCAAAGCAAATAAATAAATGAAACAGCAAGCACATTTAAAAAAAAAACTCTCATTGGAAAATATTCATCTCAGCTCTACGATAATCCACTAATACTTGTGGATCAAGCTGTTGTTCAGGGCACAAAAAAGAGTCTGTCAAACAACTGATAACTCTATTTTAAAGACCTAGGAATGGGGGGGGGGGGGTTATCATGTTGTTCACATGTTGATGCCTAATTTTATATTTTCAAATCAATATGTGCATGGGAACTCAGTTTGAAATTTGAAAGTCAGTTAAAATCTGGGAACAATTGACATGTTTAAGGAAAATATGAACAAAAAGGTATAAATTTAACATAGTATTCCCAAATTCATTATATAATACATAGGGCTTGCAGAAAAGATATTAGATTTAACCTCACATGCAAGGGATATTTAAGAAGAAATGTAAACACAGAAAACTACATGAATTTCATATGAATGGAATATTCTCAAAGTTCAGGATAATTGAAATTAGCATTAAGGAAATTCTCAGAAGTTCAGGACACCACTTTTACTTCTAGGGCTGGATGCTATGGGATCATAGGTGTTATAATTCTATAAGATCTTTAGCCTCTTTGCCAGATAGTGCCACTGCCTTACCAAAGTATGATTCCATAGCTTTGAGCTATGGCAGTTAAAGTGGGATCATAATTCAATAGTTCTACAGTGTAGATGCAGTCTTGGGTTGAAAAAAATTAGAAACTGGGGCAAAAGACAACCAGCCAATATATCAATTCCTCTTTCCTTATTCTAAAGTTATTGTTGCTCTGTTGCCTTTACAAAAACCTTTGCTATGTAAATCTTCATATATACACTGAAACTGGCTGAAGGCACTGTTTTTATGAAACCACAGAATAATAGAGTTGAAAGGAATACTCTAAATGTCATGTAGTACAAACCTCTGCCAGTGCTGAAATCCATGGCTAATGCATTCTTGAGATGACCATCTAAACTCTGTTTGAATGCCTCTTATGAATGAAGCAAACAACCCTTATGAGCAGGAAGTCAGTCCAGTCCCAATCCTATATTCACTGCATTGCTGCATACCTTTTATAGTTCAGTAGCAACATAGTGAATTCCATAACAGTCCTGTCTCCCCAAATGTGGCACCCCCAAAGCAGAAATAAAACATTCTACTGGTGTGAGCTTTTTGCCTGCCAACCCCCAAATGAAGACACCAGACAACAGTTATGGGTTTAAAAGTGGGCAACTTTATTAATTGTTACCTAATTAAATCTATGACTGCATCTCAAAATCAGACTAGCATGAATGTGTAGTGAATAAAGCCGAGGTAGTGTCCCTTCCCGGCCTACCCCTCGGCTAAATAGGGCAAAGCACCTGGTTCCCGTGTGACATAAACCTGGGTAACCTTTAAGCTAATGTGTTAGAGGAATCTTCCCCAAGGATGTTGAGGTAAGATCCTCCCCATTTCCAAGCCATTTATCTTGTAGTCACCTCGATTAGAGTGACAACCAGTGATGTTTTATGTTAATGGCTTTTGTCCCAAAAGGGGATGCTTTGGGTGCACACCAAATGTATTTCTTTCTAGCTGTTTTCCGCTAAACCCATTTATCACCCTCAATGTCCAATCTGCCCTCTAGTAACAGTATAGGATAGGCGAAAAAACCCTCCTAGAACATAGAAGGGCAAAAAATTCCTATCCGGCTCCCTAAGGCAACCGGTAATTATACTGTTAACGGGCGGGTGAGGTGGGTCGACGTCAGGAAAATACTGAGCCAGAGGGAGGCTATTTCTCTCTGGCTCCGCCCCCCAAAGTAGTTCCGGCCGGAACTACTTTGGGATGGTTTTCTTCCTTGTGAGGTGGAGGCAAAGCCCTTTCTCCTTCACCATCTGCGCTGGTTTGTAGAAAGGTAATTTGTAAAGAACAGATTGTTTCCCACTGTAAGAACATTAAACTCCATTCTCAATGAATGCTTCACCACAACAAATGTCAGCCTTCCATAATAACAGGCTCTATGTCCATAGATTCAACCAACCCACAACTTCAAATTACAAACAAACAAACAAACAAAAACACCATGATTCTGATTTTGCCAGTTTAAATAAGGGAATCATTCTGCTGCACTATTGCATATAATGATAATGGAGCATCCAAAGATTTTGTAACCTTGGGAGGGCCTGGATCCAAACCCTAGCATATACCAAGGACGCAATGTATTGCATTTATCTTCATTCCATCTCATTTTACTTTTATTCCCACTTATGTTATCTGAGTGTAGCCATTTGATTCCAACTTTCCTTTGGAAATGGGATGCTTTTTACTTCACAATATATCCCCTACAGTTCTCAATGAGGTCAAAAATTACCATGCAGTTCACTTAAAAAATAATTTTAAAATAACCCAAACGTGTTTATACTTGTCAATATGCAGCCAGTTAAGCATATTCAGATAACTCTGCAATCTCAGAATATGTCAAAATGATAATGATCAATGTAATATATCTTGTCAGTTACCTGAATGGCATACTTGGCACAATAACATATCTTCCTGAATAATGTGCACAGTTAATCAAGCAAGTATTAGAAACATATAGTGTAGCATCCCCTTTTGGACATTCATCATAAAGATGAAAAAAAGATATATGTAGTCATGAAAGTGGAAAAAAGTAAACTAGAATTTTCCTCCAGAATATTGAAACTGCATATTTCATGGATAATTATGAAGTAATTATACAGAAAATATTTAAATCAAGAGGATGTGGTAGAGAAGGACTTTCAGATGCTCTTTGAATTCCTACTGATATGTTCTTCAGAACAAGATGAAACAAAGACAGGATGTTGGTAGAAGCAAGACACAAACATAGCTAGTAAGCAATTTATTAATTACATATTCATCCCAACTAACTAGTATTCATACTTGAATTCTATAACTCAAGTAGTCATGCATTATCTGCTGTTGTTTTCTTAATGAAAAAAGCCTTTTCTGAACAGGAAGACATTGTTAGATGCTTTGGAGTCCTTCTGCAGGTACTCCTGCTGAGTATTCTGGATTTTCTTACCTAAATATGACTTTACTGCACTATAGGCTTTGCAGCAGTCTGGGCAACTGGATTGGGTCCATCTCGGCTCCATCCAATCTTCACACGAGTATTGTTGTTATGACCCTTTCTCTGGACTGATCAGCTTAGGAAAATGGGGTATGTCATCTCTGTATTGCTGCTGCTGCTCTTTACCAGCCACAGAACTTCCTGTGATTCCCTGGCCATTATGGTCCCATTCATCTGATGATGTCAAGAAGTCGATCATACAACCACTGCATTCTGACAATCATAAACATGACAGGTGATGGCCACATGCATGCAGGAAACCCCATAGCTGATAAAGAGAGGTAGTGGCTCAGGGATAGGAGGAAGGGGAAGCTTGAAAATAGTTGTACCATCTAGACATCTGCCTAGATTCAGCAGATACATGCTGAATCTGGGGCTGCTGTGGGGTAGATATAACTCAGAGTAGGGGTATGCATGATATCATTTTGATGTACTGTATTTTGGTGGATTCGGGTAATCCTTTCAGAGCTTCTTGCTAATGGATCACAAAATGGTATTCGGGAAATTCCAGGTAAATAAAATGGGGGGGGGGGTGCAAACATGGGCTGGGTTTTTGACAAATCACATGCCCCTACATCAGAGATACCTGCCTGATTATTGGTGTGGTGACAGTTATGTCCATGTTGATTGTAACTTCAGGCAGTAATTCCAAGATAGTGCTATATAATTAGGAAACAAAAGTTTACTCATGTATTTATTTATTGGCGAACATGTATGTGTGCATACACGTGCAGTGTTTTTCCAATGTGTATGTACTCTTTTAGACACTTACGGGACGCCACTCTCTCCCACACACAAGGAACAATCTTTATATGGTCGCTTTCAACGTTCTATCAATATTGTCTGTATCCAGAAGAAAATAGTTGAGTCAAGAAAGTACCATACAAAAATAATCTTTATTAAGGGTTCCTCTAGCCTGGCAATTTGTGCCGATTTATATCATAACACTGAATGTTGCTTTCTGACACTTCTTGACAATTTCTTGCTGTCTCCCTGCCCAAATGTTCTCCTGATTTTTTTTAAAAAAACTTACAGAAAATTGGTACATTTCAGGTAATGTGTGGGTTTATTTATAACATAAGTTTGTGACATGAGCTGTGGATGCACTGCAATCCTCATATGACCTCTTTCTGATTTTATCTCAGATCCATAAATGTGTATTTCTAGAGGTAAATTCTTGAAGTAGTAAATTTTAGGTTGCTACTATTTAGGTTGCTACAGTTCCCTGGAGAAAAATCATCCACCCACATATGCTTTTCCACAGTCTTCTCCAATGCCTCAGTTAACACAGGGAGCATG
This sequence comes from Anolis sagrei, assembly GCF_037176765.1. Taxonomy (NCBI): domain Eukaryota; kingdom Metazoa; phylum Chordata; class Lepidosauria; order Squamata; family Anolidae; genus Anolis; species Anolis sagrei. The sequence goes on from NC_090024.1 coordinate 95,065,057, forward strand.
TGTGGGAGGGTAGGAGAAATCTTATTCTAAGGAAAATGCAGACAAATCACAATGATTGTTTGTTGCCGTCACACTATAGCTCTAGAGAATTTGTGTTTGTTTAAAATCTATAATATCTTAGCATGAAAGCAGTAGTCCTTTCTGCTGAGAAAGATGGACACACACAATGAGCCTGACAACTGAAAAGTAGGAAAGCTTTGAACAATTTTTCTCCCTGTCTCTTTTTCCCAATCCTGAAGCTGCAGCCCCAACTGAAATGTATATCTTTGTAAGTGTGGTTTTTTGTATAAACTTTTCAAACAAAACAGTTCCAGAAAGAGTTTAAACATACACACACATATATAAAAAGCGAGATCTTTTTTGTGGGGGAAAGGGGGAATTGTATAGAATGTAGAAATAAAATAGGAAGGAGGTGAGGGAACTCACATACATATTCCAATCATCACAATGCATGAAATGTCTAATTGTATCAAGAGGATTTTAACCACATGATTTTTTTTCATGTCAGAAGCAACTTGAGAAACTGCAAGTTACTTCTGGTATGAGATAATTGTTTTGATGTTTTACCATCCTTGTGGGAGGCTTCTCTCATGTCCCCACATGGAGAGCTGGAGCTGACAGAGGGAGCTCATCTGCACTCTCCTCGGATTCAAACCTCTGACCTGTCAGTCTTCAATCCTGCCAGCACAAGGGTTTAACCCATTGTGCCACCAGAGGCTCCTACCACATGATATGAATCCTATTTTTAGTCTCAGCTAGACTCAGTGAATAAATAGGATCTAATGTGTTAAGAATTGATTCTATGGGTCTCATCTAACTGGGAATAGTCAATAGATTCAGGACAACATCATGAGGAAGTAACAAAACATTTGAGCATTATTCAGAAAAAGAAGAGGAATAGCCTGAAATACATGAATGGATTTTTAAAAATAAAATATGAGGCCTACAAGAACATAAATCACCATCCCCACAGACGCTTGCCCCATCTGGGGAATTCTTTATTATAAATATCATGAGTGATTTTTACAGTGTTCTTATCAAAAACATACATGCACCATTGGATTGGGACTGAAGAAGACATGCAAATCAATTGAGGGAAACTTGTGTGCAAATTGTCTTTACAACATTAAGAAATTTTAAAAGAGCAACAGAAACTTCCTAATTCAAAGCTGTTTACTGTGTAACATATAGTAGCTCATGTCCTACACTTCTGATCTGGACTAGCCAGAGTAGTTAATAGTGAAGCATAATAAGAGTTATGGTTTAATAACAGATGGAGGGATGCAATCATTCTAATGCATTGGTTCCACTTCAGAATCAAGGATAAAACATTCAAAATCTGGTAAACTAAATAGATGATAAATTTAGAAGCATTCACATATATTATACAGCTACACTTAAACAAATCTAGTCATATCTTCTTTACAGTTCTGGAACTTGTTAGAACAATGAGCCAAGGAACTACAGCTTAACTAAGGCTAGACAGATAATACTGAAAACCTCAGGTACTTTCAGCCACAGACATAATCTGTTAAAGCAAAAGCAAAGATGTTGAACATGAACCACAGAGACATCCCTGCAGTCCTGTTTTACATTTGAACTGCACCCGAAGATCAGCAGTCGCTTGCTTGAATTCTAATGTCTACACAATCTATCTTGAACTTTGCACAACATTTCTAGACATTTGAAGGTGTCCGAAACTATCAGGTTCAGTGACTAAACCAAATGCTACATTTTTTTGCATTTTTGCTCTCTTTTATGCTGACCTGATATCTTTGAAACTAGGTGGTTTTTAACTCTTAATAGTTTTGTTATGGTTAGCCAAAATCTATTATGGTTTCCTTATTCCTCATAATCCAATTTCTTTCTCCCTGCCACTGTCTTTATATAATTGGTTCTGACATGAAACCCAGCAAAAACATGAAGAGCTATGATCTTCACATTCTGTTTAATGGGACAGGTGAAGATCCTCTGTGTAATATCTGGTGTAAAAAAGAAGAAAGTCATCTGGATACAGATACCACCACTTTGGTGCAAACTTCCATAGTCTGCCTGCCATCACCCTGATATTAACCTTAGAATGAACATTATTATTATTATCCCATCTTTTCTTTCTATAAGGAGATTCAAAGCTGCTAACATTAAAAACATTACAATACAATTTAAGATATACACATATACAAATATTAAAACAGTATTAAATATCATTAATATTAAAACAATTCAGATTTAATCCATAAAACATATAAAACCATATAATTGTACAATAAATTGCTGCACAACAGAAACAAATGTTTGCACAGTTATGGCTATCAACCTGTACATTTTCAACTCATTGGAGATTTAGAATGGGATAGGCATCATCCCACAGATGGCATGAACCACTGAGTTATAAGTGTGGCTCAAAACTGGTGTACAAGAGAAAGCACCATCAACATTATTATATCTACATTTTTGCTTGGTCCAGCCTTTCATTTTAATGAGAATGGGTGCTTTGGACCTAGATGGGAATTCTCCCTGAAGATAATATTATGGATACCCCCTAAAAATGTATATCACCATCTCAAGATATACCTCAAGACATTTCCCAAAGGGTAAAATAATCTGTTAGTATTATTTACATACTTAGGGTGGTGTGATAAAAATGGGTATCCCTCCTTCATAGATACAATGTCTCTTGTACACATGTTTGCACATTTGTTCAGTAACTTGGATCAGTTGGCTTCACAAAATTGACTGCCTTCATTTTTTTCCCTATAACCTAATCCCATATTGTTCAGAAAACCATGAGAAAGAAGTGGGGATGTTCTTCATTAATTTTCTTCTCAAAGAAAGTACCTGTATTTACTTGAGTCTAATGTGTCATTTAATCTAATGCACACCTCAATTTTCAAAACCCTGAAATAAAACAAAAAAAGCATTTGCTGACTTGCAAATCTAATGTGCAGTGGCAAAAAGTGCACTCTTTTTAATTTGGACAAAAAATGATGCAAATTACATTGGCTGCATGCTTATAATTCCTTCTGTAAAAACAAAAGTGTTAGAACACCACAGCTTTCAGCCATGGAAAAGAAAACCTTGGGGTGCATCTATGCTGTAGAATTAATCCACAAAAGGTGAGCAGTAGATTAAATGAAATATGGTAATAAGTAATTTTAACACAACTTTGTCTACCTGAAATTCTTTGAAAAACCACATCTTCTTGAAAGCCTATTCACCATACTCATTTGGTGCCAAATTTTCATGTGTAGTAATTTTATTGATTAGCCCTTAGGCCACATCATACATGCCAAATTTTCATAAGATAATTTAATGTAGAAATTGCCTTTTACATGCAGGACCTTGTTTTCTGTGCAAAAGTAATGTTTCTGTGCAGAATAACCTCTTTGTCATGCAGGAAATGCTGTTTTCTGTGCAGAACAACTTAATGCAAATGTTGTGTTTTGTACTCTCCTTTTTGTTAAAGTCCCAGTTCAGGATGTGAAAATTTCTCAGCACGTTTTTTTTTCTTTTTTAAAAAAGAACATTATTTTCATCCTTAAAAGGAATAGAGCTCTATATGTGGTTGAATACGTTCTCATACAATCCTTTCCAACACAGTTACTGCTTCGATTCCTTGGTAGTGGTGAGGGAATTCACAGATCTCTAAGGTACTTAGAGTTATACTAATGCCAATTTCCTTTCTTTGCTTCTTGTTAACATATTTCCCACAAAGTGGCTTTGTACCATAGCTAAGAGGAAAGCTGGTACTTTTGACTGTCTACACTACTGGAGGTTTACAGGGATGCTTTTTAAATTATTTAAATATCCTCATCAATAATGAAGTGAAACGACAAGTTTCTCTATCTCACTGTGTTGGAAACACTGGAAGGAACATGCAAAATTGATTCATAAACTATACTGAGGTGCTCATTCATGCCTGCATTTTTCCCCAAGAGTGAAAAAAATGGTGGTATTGGGGAGGGGAAAAGAAGTTCATTAAATTGCCTTGAAACTAAAAAGAGAAACAAAAACATCTGTTAACATTATGATCAACCTGATGGTTAAAAAGCAGCAAGGGAGAGAAAAACAAAAGTTGCATACTATAATCTGTAACATTTCTTACAAATATGAGGTCACAATCACTGATCTGCTTGCTGAAGGTACATATCTGAAAGCATTACTCTCTTTGCATATGCTGAAAGTGATTCATTTAAGTAAAGCACTATTGTGAAAGCTCATATGGCAAATGTGCTAATGCATAATTAGATGCTACTCTGAATTCCTGTTTATGCTAGAGATAGTGTTCACTCATCACAATATTTGGTAAGGTAAATGAAAATGAGACACAAAGAAAAAACACACACCTGAATAGGAGCAGGTTTTTTTACCAGTCTGTTTCTTTCTCTCTCTTTTAAAATAAAGTCTAATAAGTAATGTTTTCCTGGAGTGGTAAACTAATTAGTTCACTTGTAAATAGGTTTATTATAGCGCTAATGAAGCTTTTCCAACATTGAGAGGATGGTGTCAAATTCACAACTTCATAGAAACAAATGCATTCGGCTAAACTTCATAATGACAAAAGGGTACTTATTGGCATTATTGCCCCAATGAAGATAAATGTAGACACTCACAAACTCCTTCCAGCAAGCTCCTCCAACTCCTCCAAATGCACCTCTCCACCAATCCAGATCCAACAACCTACTCCAATGACCCACCTCCAACAACCCACTCCAAAGAGTTGTACTTTGGTTCCTTTATTCCCCCTGCAGCTGCCCTACCCTGGCTGTAACTACACAATGTTGGCCAGATGGTTTGGCTCATTCCCTGATGCACTGATCCTTACATCACTTGTTACTTCAGAAATGAACTCTAACACTCCACACTTCATTTAATTTCATCCAGAAAAATAGCACAGGAAGCAGAGTTACCATTTCACTGTGCTGAAAATAACTGTTGTGTGTAAATGCTAATGGCAAAAAATGTATTAATGAATAAGGCAATATTAGGAAGGCAGCCGGCATTTAAGATACTAAAAAAAGAAAAGTATGCAAAACAAATGCCAAATATATCTAAAGCTAATGTAGGATAAGAATACACACACACAAACTTTCATCCTCAAGAGCAGTGCAAAATTTACCATGGTGCTTATGTTCTTTATTTGTTATTGTTTTTGTTTAGTTCAGGGGTTTTTTTTAGTTTAGTTTTTTTTTTATGATGGACTTTGCTTGAGTGCTGCAATTCTAAATTTGAAGGTGTTCTTTTTGGAGTGGTTCCAAACATAATGATAGAGTTGATAGTCCATGGGAGTGTGCCACAAAGCAGGCAGTGTAGACCTACCAGGCTGACCTCCTTCGGGGCCCAAGGAAGGAGCCTCATAACTTAACTAACACAGGGCCTCATTTGTCTTAAATCTCACATTACTTAGAAGTGATATTGCTACTGTCCACCTATGGGCTGCAGGATGATGCCAGTTGCTATGTCCAATATGGTCACGCTGACCCACATTCTCATCTGTCTTCTGTAGTGCAATGTTTGCACTCCATTCCTATTTTGGGTTTTGCAAGTCAGACCCAAAAGATGACTAGCAAAACCCATGGTACAAACTAGTGATCTTTTGAGACTGAATAGGATTTTTTGACAGTGCTTTGTTTGGTCTTGGATAGTTTCTTTTTTTTTTCTCCATCTGTAACTTATTATTCTGTCTCTGTCGAGACACAGACACCTTAAAGGGCCACACACAGTTCCAAAGTAAGGTTTATTGCAACAAAAACAGAAGCTCAGGAATCCTTAATTTTCAGTGTCTCTGACCAAAATTAAAAAAAATTAACCAAACTTGGTTCAAAATGCAAATGGAAATAGATTAACCAGAGAAAAAAGTGCAGCAAACAAACTGCCCTGCACTCAAAAGTTAACAGTAAACAGAAGCCGCAGGAATAGAAACCAAAGCCCGTCAAAGTCCAGAAGTCATCGTAAGAGTAGTCCAAAGAAGCATCGTTTCCAAGTCTGTTAAGCAGCATCATCGTCAAGTCAGTCCAAGAGTCAGAAAGGGAGAAATCCACACTCATGAGAAGTCAATCCAAGTCAAAACACAAAGGAACAGCAACTCCAGGCTGCAGAACCCGAACCCAAAGCCCAACACAAAAACAGGCAGCGACAAATCCATACGATACACGAACGTAACCGACACTTTGCCTTCTGCAAAGAGTCCCCATTTCAGAGCCTACTTTTATCTTACACATCATCATCCAAAGATGAGCTGACCTCCACCCTGTCATTAACTCTTGCAGCTGTATTTGATTCTAGACGTGAACCTCTGCTTCCATCCCTCCAACTTGGCCATCTTATGTCAAGACTTAGATCCCCCCAAGACTCAGACGTATCTCCCAGTTGCCAATCCTCATTACCCGAGAACCCCATAAATGTGTCACTAGACGTTGGCACCACACATACATCCTGAACATCCTGTACCCTAGTCCAGTCCAATGCGTCTTCCCCATCCTCATCACTCCCAGACCCATCACTCCCAGTGATTCTTCCTCTGTGGGAGCATTAAGTATATCCCAGATCCTCTTCCTTTGATGCTCCTCATCCGATTCTTGCTCCCGAGTAACCCTCTTAGTTCCCTGATTGCTATCCATTGTATCTCCTTCCTCTCCCTTACTCATTGACCCTTCATCTCCAGATAACCCCTTGAATGAGTCTTCATTGGTACGTGCCATAAGTATATCCTGGATCCTTTTTCTTTGCTGTTCCTCATCTGACTCCTGCTCACAAACACCCTTTTCCCCCTTCTGGCACCCATACTACCACTTGCAACGTTACTTACAGGCTCTACTACAACAGTCTCAGTGTCAAGATGCAGGCACATTGCTAGATTACTGGCTTTATGGATGTGCCTCCTGAAACACTACAAGGCAAAGGAATTTGCCTGTTTAACTCATGTAAGTCTCACAAGGGGTGAGGTAATATGATTCCTTGCTACATGTAGAATTCCCACTGCAGAAGTACTAACCAATAGGGCTGGGCAACCACAGAAAAATTTGTTTCTAAACTTGATTCGTTTTTAGGGGGTTTTTGCGTTTCGTTTTTTAAAAGAATTCTGAAATTTTTCTTTAAAAAAGTTCGATATTTACGAAATTTCGGAAATTACGAAACAATTTCGAAACAATAACAAATCAATTCGTTAATGGCGGACGCGATTGCGCAATACGCTAAAAAAACCTCCAAATGGGACAGGGGGAACTTCTGAAGCTTCCCTCTCCCTCTGTTGTTGACTGTTGGTGTGATAATTTATTTTTTATCACTGATAAAACAAACAACAACCATAAAACTTGCACCAGACATACGGAAATAATAACAAAATAATAACGAAACAATTTCGAAACAATTTCGAAACAATTACGAAACAATTACGAAATAAATTTTAAAAATTCGTTTCGATTTTTAGTTGCTCCTGAATGGTTCAATATCACTTCGTTATAAAAAAAAATAACGAATTAATAACGAATTACGAAATTAACGAACGAAACCGCCCAGCCCTACTAACCAATACTATTGAGGGAGAGTATTAGATTTACTCTGCTCTGCTTAATATGGAACACATGATGATAAACTGTGGAAACTTTACTCCATGATTTATAGGAAGCTAGTCTTGAGGGACGGGGGAAGTGTCAGTTTAACCAGACCTCCTAACTGAAGCAATCACTTGCTTCAGTTGTGTTGCAGATTCTGTTACTGCCAATAAACTTCTGGTCTTATCTATCCTAATGTTGTTGTTTGGTATCAAATTTTCAGGTGGGAAAAACGTACCTATCTTTTCTCATAAGGATACCCTAGAATGGGCTGACTGGGGGAGAAATTATATGTCCACTGTTTTTTTTCCAAATATTTTTGATCTGTGATTGGTTGAATCTGTGAATGTGGAACCCACAGGTATACAAGGCTAACTGTATCACCACTGAATGGTAACTAGATGATGCTGTAACATCTTTTTTATAGGCTGGATAAATATACCATTTTCAAATGATTTCTGCATTATCCTTAATGTACCCATGATGATAGGTTAAGTTGGGGAAATGGCCACAGCTCAGTGACAAAGTATATGATTTGCATGCAGAGTCTTCTGTGTGATCAATAGAAATAATTGTTTTGGGCACAATGCAATCATGCTTGATAAAAACAAGTGTTTTGTGTGAAAACATTTAGTTTTGTGAGGAAAACAGTGATGTCAGTTTTATTTGTGTTACTGATTTGTTTTTTCACATAACACACACCGTGGAATGTCAGACAATAAGGAAGTCTTTTTCTTCAATTCTAAGGATTGTAATGTCTCAAGACATTACTGATTATTTTCTTTTTTATAATATTTCTTTCTTTCTCTTTCTTTTTCACCTGAGGTCTCACATTGCTGAAAGTAACAGTCAATTCTCCAGAAACGTATAGCTATTTTTCCTGGTTGTGTGCTGATCCTCCCCAGGACCATGAACAATTAAGGAACAAAGACCAGTGGACAAAATAAATCTGTGTAAGCAGAAGAATTCCCTTCTCTCCAACTCCTAGTGCTTTCCCAGCCTGCTTCATGGGGTCACCTAAAATCCCAGAGCAAATTCTGAGGACACAGATGGAACATTTAATTGGACTGAATTAATTACCACTCACTGGTCCTTCATGCTATGCATGAAACCTGGAATAAAACTTTCAAAGGTTGAAAATGTATCTAATTTGTAGAAAGCATTAATTATTCAGAACAAACTGTGATATTTCTATGGACACCATTATATTGGGTTCAACTAAAGCACAAAAATGGACTGCAGAGCTTAATTAGGAGTTATGAATTATCAGTTTTATCTATTTTTTTTTCCTTTCTAAAGATGAGAAATGGCAGATAGCCATGGGCCAACCAGTTGTCCTTCTCTGGCTTTGAGAAGAGAACATGAATAATACATGGATGAATAAAAAAGGAGCAGGGGAGAAAGGAACTTTCTTGACCTCTAGTGGGTGTATTTATCCATTTATCTTTCCCCAAACACTAAGTATGAATTGAGCAGTTTTCTTTGTGTTTTATCATTCTCATCCAGGTTCCTTAAACCAGGGCTACTTCAACTTTTCCACTCATGAATCCTTTCAGCCTGAGAAAATTTTACATGACCTGGGTAATGGTATATATGTATATAAAATAGGCATATAAATCAAACATTTAGTGATAACAGATAAGAATATGCAAGGCTTGCTGAACAGACTGATGTTTCTTTTTTATGGCATACAGCTGAAACATCTTCTGCATTGTCTACTGTAAGCACTGCACAACAGGTTTGTGTAAATATCTACAATAGAAAGAGTGATATCAAACATAATCACAAAAAAGAATTCTCAAAAAGAGCTTGAGTAGGAATATTTACATCCTTCCTAAAATATTTTGAAACTACTCCCCCTTCATGTGATTTTTTTTTTGCAGCTTGTCTAAATGAGTCTTTTGCCCACACTTAATCCCCCATCTCCTGGTGTCCCTTGCCTTCCAATCATCATCTTAAAGTACACAATCATGTTTCACAATTATATATTTTTGTATTTTTTTAAAAAAAAGTCTTTGAGAAACAATACATATTTAGGTTGTAAGCTTGTCTTCCCCTTCAGTGACTTCATTTCATCAACACAGGAATACTTGCTGTACTATCAGTTCATAAATATTGCAAAATCTAACATGGAGAACACATAATTGAAGAAAACAGGACTGCTATCAGATGAGGAGACTTTCAAATCCCACTTTGTATTAGATAGGCTTGGAAGACTAGGCAATTAGTTTTCAAACTACCTCTAGAATAAGCATAAAATAAAGGATTTGGCATGCTACGTATTAAATTGATTTAACTCAGTTAAACAAGTCAGTATTTTTCCCCATTTCCTAACAATACCACTTGCCATGTTGCTAGATTTCTCCTTAGTGTTTAATGAAATATTATGTGCAAAACAGCCATTTTTCATATTCTTGAATATGATGAATATTATGGTTCCAAGTACCAATTTAAACCATAAATTAATTTTGATATGCATCTATATGATTAATAGTTTGCATATCCTAATAACATCAAATATGACTACACAAGAAAGCAAATGACTTAGGAGTAGTTTTCTAGTTTCTAGGCTGTAAAAATAGAGTTAATGTGCTGCATTTTCCAATATTCATTAAACAGATACATTCTAACATGATGTGTTCTGAACTGTGCCTTATGCTTGGGAACACAGACAGATATTTCTTTCAGCATGAATATGATACTCTCCACCCCACTTCATTTCACATTCCTCCATTTTTTTCATGTCAGGAGTGACTTGAGCAATTGCAAGTCACTTCTGGTGTGAGGGAATTGGCCATCTGCAAGGATGTTGCCCTGAGGATGCCCAAATGTTTTATAATGTTTTACCATAATTGTGGGAAGCTTCTCTCATGTCCCTGCATGAGAAGCTGGAGCTGACAGAAGGAGCTCATCCATGCTCTCCCTGGATTCAAACCTCCAACTCTAGAATCATTCCTGTGTGATGCTTCAAGCAGGGAGAAAACAGAGGTACTCCTGGTCAGTCAGAAGGGGATCAGGGCATGGGGTTACAGGCTGTGTTGGATGACATTGCACTCTCCCTGAAGAAACAGGTTTGCAGTCTGGGAGTGATCCTGGACGCATCACTAACTGTGAAACCCCAGTTATCAGTAGTGGCCAGGAGTTCCTATACATAACTAAAACTTGTGCACCAGCTGCACCCATATCTTGAGACATCAGATCTGGCCATAGTAGTCCATGCCTTAGTCATATCCCATTTGGATTACTGGAATGCTCTCTACATGGGGCTGCCTCTGAAGATTGTTCAGAAGCTACAACTAGTTAAGAGATTGACAGCTAGACTACTAACTTCATTAGACCCGGGTTTTTCAGGAAGGCCTGGACCTAAAAAAGATATTTGATTAGTTTGGAACAAATCAAGGAAACCTTGGTTAATTCCAAATGAATTCATTTTTACCAAAGGCATCATTTGGACATCTCTGGTAAAAACAAGTCAGGTCTCACTTTTTGGGACTGTCTAGATGGCCCCTAAAGAAGGAACTGTGAGCAATGGAGTCTTGTGGTTCTGATGCCAGTGGAACAGTAAGTTCATCTAAGATTCTCTCTCAGTTTTAAAGTACCATTTCAAAATGCTGAGTCTGTCCTCACATTTGTTTCAGCACCTCCAATAACAACTTTGATGTTCCAGCTAAAACCCAGAATGGATTCTCCATCTCTCTCTAACTTGATATAAGCACAAAGGTCTGATCCATTTCAAATTTTTCCAGTAGTAGTTGCTTTCATCCAGCAAGAAACAAAGGAAAACAAAAAAAAATACTGATCAGTTAGTGTTTTGGGGGAAAAAAATCTATTTCAGTCCCATACATTTAAATTGACTTTGCTGGGCATAGTCTATTACTGCTTCAAATTTCTCAAAAATTGCTTTAACTCTTCTATCACCTGAAAATTATATGTTTTGACAGCTTTGAAGAGAACTGAAATCTATATAGAGTGATACATAGAAGGTGGAGAAGGGAAGAGGAGTTGCTGAAGTTGTTATTAGATTTCTGTGAGCTGCAGTTCACAGGAAAGCAAAAAAAGAACATCATTTGCTAACCCTTTGGGAGGACTAGACAGCCCAGCTGTTTATTTCAAATCTCGTACTATCAAGATGTTCCAGTTAAGCATGGGTAAATCTTCAGAAAAGAGATAATAACACCCTCATGGAGATACTACCTAGAATATAACTCTTGTTATATTTACAGACTGAATGGATTTTTGTTTTAGTAAGAAACAGATTGTGTAGTTATGGGGGAGAAAGGGGAAAATACAAAATTCAAAATAAATTAACAATTAAAATTCAACTCAATTGCAGCCCCTAACCAGTCCCTAGTTTCATCGGTAATGCCCTCAAAGATGAAACTAAAAATGTCAACAGATGTGTGGATTTGAAACATATCTAGAAATATTCCTCTCCACCATGAGCAGATATAAGGCTAGTAGGTCTTACTTATACATTCAAGACTCAGTCATTCCAAAATACTTGATTACAAGAATGTTGTTGTTCATTCGTTCAGTCGTCTCCGACTCTTCATGACCTCATGGACCAGCCCAAGAATAGTTCCCAATAATTACAATTACAATTTTCCCCTCCAGATTCTCCAAGGATGGCAACTCAAATCAGATGCAATGAGAGAGACCTTGAGTAGCATATGATGGCATAGCCCCTGTTTTAAAATGTTCTCAAATGTTATCCCTGCATGCCCTGGCTCTATTACATCCCTGACCGTTGCTTTTCTAACACTGACCTGATATCAATCTGTTGTAGGATTTCTCATCCTTACTCTTAACAGCTCATGGAGTGACAGTAACGTAAAAGTAAAGGTTTTCCCTTGACATGAAGTCCAGTCGTGTCCGACTCTGGGGTGTGGTCCTCATTTTCATTTCTGAGCCGAAGAGCCAGCATTGTCTGTAGACACCTCCAAGGTCATGTGGCCAGCATGACTGCATGGAGTGCCGTTACCTTCCCGCCGGAGCGGTACCTATTGATCTACTCACATTTGCATGTTTTCAATCTGCTAGGTTGGCAGAAGCTGGGGCTGACAGCAGAAGCTCACGCTGCTCCCCAGATTTGAACCTGTGACCTTTTGGTCAGCAAGCTCAGCAGCTTAGCACTTTAACCCACTGTGCCACTGGGCTCCTGTAGTGACAGTAGGGCAGAGAAAAGCTTGTTTTTAGACACAAAGAACCAAGTCTTTAGCATTTCTTGTTTATAATGGGCACAATCAAATGGCCTTGGCAATGGGAAATCAATGAAATCTTGGTTTGAGGCACACCTTATTGTTAAAATGTCTACATGCCGTGGACATTGAAGTAGCAGGTAGAACTTCTAGTTAAAAGCCCTGATTGGATCACACTCCTCCATGTCATTCTGTGGGAGGAAGTGCTTTGGCAACAACAATCACCAGCAGAGTGGCAAGTTTCGGCTGGTGATTATCTCCCCAGTTAAAAAGGAGGCTAGATCATCACCTGCAAGTGCTCAGAAACCTTGCTGCCTAAAGCAATGACCATAGAAATTAACCAATCAGGCACAATAGGAGTGGGAGAGGAGAGTGTGGAATATCATCATGCTTGTGCTACTGAAAATACATCTGCAAGAATAAAAAAGTATTTATTTGAATTGATTTAATTTTCATTTGACATATAGAATTTATGGAATATATTAAAAGACATCTTCAATTCTGTATTGACATCATTATCTCCATGAATTATTTCCTTTCTGGATAAAGAAGAGAGACTGCATTGTGATTCAGGGCAGGAGAGCAAAGCAGGCTGTCTGTTCCTGCCAGCAGCTTCGAGCTCAGTGTGGATCAAAATGGCCAGTGAGGATTGACTTCTTCCCAGCTGACCAGCCAATGAGTTTGAAGTGGTATACCACTTCCTCATTGGCTGGCTGGCAATTCCAACCTGATCAGAGTTCCTGCCTATAGTTTCACTCCAATTGGGTGCTGGGTATTTAAGTAGAAAGAACTGCTTGCTGCCAGCAGTTCTCTCTGGTCTCCACTCTCTCGTATACTATAATGTCATTGTCAATTGCTATCCAGTGCATTGTGCTTCAGAGTTATTGTATTGTTTTGCTGCTAATTGTTCAATTATATTACATGATTTTTCTACACTGTTAATTTGTATAACTCCATTGTCCTTTTTTCAACTTGCCAAAACTGTGTAAATATACTGGTTGGTATGGGACATGGATCAAGAATTAGGTATAGTGTTTTGGCACCAGTTGCCAAGGCATTCCAGAAGGAAAGTAGCAGAGGGGGTGGAGTTGAAGTTTGGGTCCCATCTGGTGAATGATAGCAGCCACTTCCAGCACAAACACACAACCCTGGGTCCTGGGGCATCATAGCAAGATTTCCCTTGATCATCATTTGGGCCAGATTGGTGTGGCTCATCGATCAAAAGGCAGGGTGATCAATATCTCAATCCAGATCTATATGTACCAGTCAACTCTAGCATACAGCTGGACTTAAATAAAGTTGTGGACAATGTTAAAGATTTTTTTTGTCGTGTCAGGAGCAACCTGAGAAACTGCAAGTCGCTTCTGGTGTGAGAGAATTGGTTGTCTGCAAGGACGTTGCCCAGGGGACACCCGGATGATTTGATGTTTTATCAACCTTGTGGGAGGCTTCTCTCATGTCCCCGCATGAGGAGCTGGAGCTGATAGAGGGAGCTCATCCGCCTCTCCCCGGATACAAACCTGCGACCTGTCGGTCTTCAGTTCTGCCGGCACAGGGGTTAAACCCACTGCACCACCGGCGGCTCCAATGATAAAGATAAATTATATATAATTTATATGTGGGTCAATCTTAATGAAATCAGGTCCTCATAAATGTCAGGACTGATACAAATAATTTTAATTAGTGCAAATAATATGCATAATCCCTAAGTAAAGTACTTTAAAATGTACTAGGCAAAAGACATGCCTCAGAAAATTGCCTTTTAACAGATTGATTTCTTTTTTACACAGAAACTCACAATTTTCTCTCTGCAGGAAGCAAAAGTACCCTTCTGTTAGAAAGAGGAGGATACCCAGTTAGAACCATTCATCTCTGCCTGAAACAAAGCAAAAATAGATCATTTATAGAAACACAATGGTTTGCTCAGTTGTCAAACAGGAAAAAATACAAATGACAAATTGGTAGTCAGGTTCATAATAATTTTTGTATGATTATTTTAGAGCTTACATCTCATTTCTGTCAGCTTTAATATCCCTGTCAGTAATTATGAAAGCCCTCAAGGCTGTTTTATTATTTTTCCCTTTTTGCCAGCACATGATACGTTTTCCATGATACTAGCTTTTGGGGATATATGTATATTGTTCCTGAAAGGTAGTAATTAGATTTGCATAGTTTCATAACACATACTTTACAGGAGTGTTTCATTTATGCAAAAATAATTACAAAAAAAAGTAGGAAGCTAAAGAATTCTTCCCCCTTTTGACATGGCTTTTGAAGAAAACATTTAGCTTGAGTGCAAATGCCTATTCAGAGCCTGGAAAATGTTTAAAATGTCATTAATTTTTTATTGAACACTTCCTTATACTTTAAAATACATTCAGCAAATCTATAATGCATTAGATGGAGAACATTTTATGCATGGCTATATGGGAGATATAAGGGGAAAATGTTCCCTAGGTTTAGACGTAGTAGGGAAAAACTTCTGTTCTACCCATATTTTGAGTGTTGACTATCTGAAGAAACACAGAAAATACCAGCCATACAGTGTAACTTTCTTAATACAACTTGTTCTCCAGATTGGGCCAGATAACATAGACATTTACTATGTTGGGGGAAAGGAAGTAAAGGGCCATCTAACCTATTGTTTTCCGTACACTGCCCTCCCAAGAAAATTTTGAAAGGACTAGAGCCTGGATCCTCTTTTGCCCTGTGAATAGATTTTTCTGTCTAGCAATTAAAAATTGTAAACAAGTTTCACTAATAAACAAAGAAAAAAGATACATAACGCTTTGCGCTTTTCACCCCCCTCCCTTCCCGGGCTATCTATCTATCTATCTATCTATCTATCTATCTATCTATCTATCTATCTATTTGCTCCACCATTTCCTAAGTGGGGATCATGAGTAAAAATGAAGACACAATAATTAAATTGTCTCTTGAATGTTAGTCTGCAGCAAGATAATAGACTGTGATGTTGAAAATGTTTGTAAGATTATCTATTCAAAACCATTCTAGTACAACCAATATCTAGTATAGATATTTCTTTTAAATTTAATTTATCACATACTTTTATATTCTTCGTTCCACAGAGGCCATATCCAAAGCAGCTGAAAAGCTGAGTATATAAAGGCTGAAACCGGCATCCTGTTATGTCATTCCCCCAGTCTCTTTGTTCATTGTTGTACATTCAGTCTTCTTCCCCACAAACTTACAAAAATTATGCATAATTCTGGGCAAGTTCTTCCACAACGTATAATAACTTCATTATACGATGTTTAATTCAAGAATCAAGCACATTTGGAATTTTAAGAAGATGTGGCATTCACACAAAATGCTTGCCATAGTAGACGTGGCCAGTCACAAACTACAGGAATGGAAAGAGTATTCCAAAATATTTCCAAAAATGTTGAAAAACATTTGTTTCTGGTACCAATTAACCCCTATCAGAAGAACCCTGAATTGACAAGAACTGTCACAGTTTGGGACTCATTCTGCGTAAAATTCATGTTTGACGGATTTGCAGAGAATATTGAATTTTATGTGCAGGACACAATTTCTGCACAGTATCTATCTGCAGGAATATTATCTTCCATTTTATGTACAGGAAATGAAAAATAATATGTTTAAAAAGCACATATGAATATTGTGCAAAATAAATTATACTTTCCAAATATTGTATGAAAACTGTTGTGGTGAGCATATCACTGAAATTGTTCGTTGCTTCCATCTGAAGAAACTTAGTAAAGAATTCTATCTCTTTTAGTTGGTAGTCCAGAAATGTAGTTTTCCAAGGATGCAAGAAAGTGAAAGCACCACGTCAAACTTTCATTGCTGTTTTTGCTCCAACATTTTGCTCCAACTGATTGCCAATTATTGATGGTGAGAGGAAATGAGCATAGATAAAACAGTGCAGCAGGGACGCAAATCACAAATTTAACTATTTCACAGAAGGAAAACTTCTGACATTCAGCTGACTTCTACCAAAAACAAACAAGCCCATGGTAAGGCACATATCTATGCATGCACACACACATGCATGCACACATGTATTTTGGTACATAGCTGTAGCTATAACCTCTGCTCTGGTACACAAAACCATATATTTTTGGTTTTGCTCACACACTTACTTACTTAGGCGATCCCTCATTGTCTGAGTAAGATTGCCCTTCAATCCTACATACCCACCACAGTGTCCTGGCAGTGGGTACGTAGGTGACTGTGGAGACCTATTCTTGACCAGCGTGTTCTCCCGCAGTTTCCAGGTGGAAGGTGGTCCCGGTCAGGGTTGGCTTGATGCACCTTCCTCTTGGCACATTTCTCTCTTTCACCCTGCATTCATGCCTCTTCAAATTCTACAACACCGCTGGTCATAGCTGACCTCCATTTAGAGCACTCAAGGTCCAGGGCTTCCAATTCCTCAGTGTCTATGCCACATTTTTTAAAGGTTGGCTTTGAGCCCATCTTTAAATCACCTTTCCTGTCCTCCAACATTCCCTTTTCCATTCTTGAGTTGGGAGTAGAGTAACTGCTTTGGGAGACGGTGGTTGGACATTCCGACAATGTGGTCGGTCCAGAGGAATTGATGGGGGAGGACCATCACTTCAATGCTGGTAGTCATTGCTTCCTCCAGCACGCTGATGTTTGTCCACCTGTCTTCCCCAAGAGATTTGCAGGATTTTTCGGAGGCAATGCTGATGGAATCGTTCCAGGAGTTGCATGTGATGTCTGTAAATAGTCCACCTTTTGCAGACATATAGCAGGGTTGGGAGGACAATAGCTTTATAACCCAGCACCTTGGTATCCCTACAGATGTCCTGGTTCTCAAACACTCTGTGCTTCATTCAGAAAAATGCTGCACTTGCAGAGTTCATAGTTTAGACACTGCATACTATTTGGTATGCAGTCTCAATTTTATTTTGTCTGCAGTTATCCTTTAACTCATCCCATTTTATGATTGTTGCATCGGATTTTAATAGATCCCCATTTTTTGTTATTCCATTCTGTTTTGTTTTTTTAAAAAAACAATTTCCCATCTATCTGTTCATTTTTGTTATCAATTACTCATATTGAAGGCATTTCTTTTTTATCCTTTGGAAATTAACACTGCTATTTTCCCCACCATTCTACTGTTGAGATCAATGGACCTCTTTTTACTTTCTTTATTTCCTTTTTATCTATCATTTCCTTTAAACACAAGCAATGTTTAGGGATGGAGTTTCCCAACCTCCATTCTATTATGAGGAGTAGAATATTAAGCTGGAGATTCTACTCTTGTAAGCTTCTACTATCCAAAAATAATGTAATTGTCCTATTTCTTTATTATTTTGTTTGGAATTTTAAACAGTAAAGTTTGAAAAAGGAATAGAAGCTTGGGTAAAACTATGAACATTTTTTTTTTACTTTTTGCATGATTTTGATATCCCAATTCTGGTTTTTTGCTTGCTATTTTTTCCATAATTGATTGTAACTTATTTGTATTATATTATTCAGAATTTTGTGAATATATACTCCCAAGTATTTCCCCCTTCTTTTCACCCAATTTTGCCCCAAAGAGCTTTTAGCAATTCCCAGGTTAATTTTTTATATAGAATATCTAATTTTTCAATGTTTATGGCTAAACGTGAAATAGTCTCAAATTTTAACATATTTTGTTGCTTTCATTATGGATTTCTCTGGTGATTCTAGTAATACCATGGCATACTCTACACATAGATTTTATTTCTTTTTACCCTTTAATTTTGTTATAATATCTGATTAAATTAGCTAAAGTTTCTATCACTCTTGCAAAAAGGATTGCAGAAAAAGAACATGCTTGCTTTGTGTCACTTTTAATCTTAATAGTTTTGATTTAGAACTATTTATTATTATTTCTATCTGATATTCTCAATATAATTATCTAATTACATCACAATATTTCCCCAATTTTAATTCCCCACATAAATGGAACAAATGTTAGTGGTTTGCTGTATCAAAGGCTTTAAAAACATCTAATTTCAATATCAATAGTTTTTATTTTTCTCTTGTTGCTTGGTTTATTACATTTAATATATTTCTGATTGGCTCTGCTAACATTATTTTTAAACGAATTCATATTATTATTATTATTATTTGATGCATTTATTAACCGCCATTCTCAGCCCTTTAGGGCGACTCATGGCGACTCATATTGATCCTTGTCTATTAAATTTGACATATTTTTCCATCTATTTGCTAAAAAAATTGTAAAAATTGTATAGTCCACAATAAATAATGTTATTGGTCTGCATGAATTTAGGAAGGCCTCCTCTTTATTAGGTTTTAATATTGTTATTATTGTCAATCTTCTCAATTTCTCTAAGACTATTTTATTTGTCATTATCTCATTAAACAATATTAATAGATTGGATGTAACTTCTGCTTGAAATATTTTGTAAAAGTTTGTGGTGAACCCATCAGTCTGGGAGATTAAGTAGATTTCAATTTTTGATTATCTCTTCTATTTCAGTAATAGTTATATTTTTATTCAGTGATCATTGTATTCAAAGGACTATTTTTTATTATTCCCACCTATCTTTCAGTGTCCTTATTTGTATAAAGTTTTTCATAATAATATTTCATAATTCTCTTTAAGTCCTCCTCCTTTGTTTTTAATTGTCCTTTTTAGTCTAATTACATTATTTCTGATCACATTTCTCTCCTTAAACTGATATTATTTTGTATGCAAATTGTTTCTCTAAAATGCCCAATAAATCCCACATATGTATTTTTTCCCCTGTGGTGTCTCTCAAAAGATTTTTTAAAAATCTATTTTTACCAATTGTGTCAGATACATTAAACTTTTTCCTATGGTAGTTACAACTCCCCATGTAAGAGCTGTGGGTATTAAAACTGAATATAATATATTTCATAAAGGTATGCAAAATTCCAAATGTCATTCCAGGTTTGGGAAATGTTTGGTGATTCAGAGATACAAAATGGGGAGCAGGAAGGCCCCTCTGGAGCATTTACAAATTGAAACAAAAGCCAAATCTAAATTCAGAAAAAAATGTTGGTTTGAACTTTTAAAAAAATAACATATTACCCCATTGTCCCGAGGTGGGAGGGGGCAGGGAAAGGAGGTAGGGCTGGTTGACATGATTGACAAGGGGAGCTGATCAGAAGATGAAAGCCAATCATGGCTTTCTGCAAAGCTGGTGTCTATATAGTCACATATCCTTTAGCTCTGTTTGGTTTCTGCCTGTTTCTGTTCTTGAGAACTTATAGGAGCATCACTCTAGCTACTACTTAATGTAGCTTTTTGAGAATTCTTTTTCTTTGGGTCCTGTCATTGACATCCAGTCTATTTACATTCCCCTTTTAAAATTTATTTATTTATTTATTTATTTATTTATTTATTTCAAAAGGGGAATGTAGATAGACTGGATGTCAATGATAGGACCCAAAGAAAAAATGAAATGATCAAACTTTTATTTTCCAAATTCTGCTAGGGAGGCTTGTGTGGGCATAGGTTTTGGGGGAGGGTCGCAATGAGTTTTAAAAGGCATTTAAGGGTTTATAATTTATTTTAATCTGCTAAAAACAGTGAATCATCAAAATGTTCTCAAACTTTACCAGAATTATTCCCTGTTCATGTTCTGACACTGTGGAGAAATTCAAGGGGATAGATCTTTTTCTTTTTTAACAAAGACAATTTATTTGTAAAAACTTTTTAAAAATTCATTAAAAATCGGTAGATTTGGTAATCAAATTGCTATTTGGAAAGGGACCCGTCTGAAGAATTACTAATTAAAACACAAGCTTCTGAAACTTTCAGAGAGATTTGTAAAAATTTGTTGTTCCAGAGCTTTTTTTTATTTAACATTCTCTGTTGTCCATAATTGTCTAAACTGGGAGGGGCGGGGGCTGATGTGATTGACAAGGGCAGCTGCACGTTGTTTTTTCCTTGTTAGCCAATTAAAAGAAGGAAGGCAATCACACGGCTTTCTGCAAAGTTGGTCTCCTCCCCTCAGCATCTCTCTCTGTGTCTTTGTGGCATTTGTAAAAGATAAAAACGTGTGTTTGGAGGTCCATTCTGTTTATGTGAGCTTTTTTTAAAAAAAAAAAAACTTCATATCCAGTCTATAACTTTCCCCTGTTGAAAGTATCCAACCTCAAACTGCAGCCCCATTCTTCTGGCATGAGCAGAATTCTGTGAAATTTTGTTTGGGAAGGCAAGGACCTCTGTAGCACAGTATTCAAAAGGCACCACCCTACCTGTGGTATGCCTCTTTCTGTGATAATTCTTCATTATGTTGATAACCCTTTTAAATAGCTTTGTGTTTGGTGCATTTCAGATAAAATTATCATCATCAAATAATCACATGGCTGAGTGCCCTGAGAATAATTATTGAGTCCACATATTATTCTCTCTTCATCTTTCCTTTTCATTCTTCAGGAAATATATTGTTGTCTATTAAGAAACACTCAAACCACCATTTCCTGTGATAATTGAAATGCTACTATAGGTGTTACTTTCAAAGAAGTATGTCAAAACATGAGATTTAGTGGCCTGAGAGCCTTTGGGCTAGAACTCATCTATTATGTTTTAAACTGCTGGCTAAGCTTTTAAAATAAGAAAGGAAGCCAATGGGGCTTCTCCAGTCACAACATAGTGCTCAACAAATATGGACCATTTTATCTTTTTGTGAATAGGCTGTTAAAGACACACAAGAAGTTTTATCTAAAAACTGGGTGCTTGTGGGCATCATACACATTATATGATAAATAAAAGATGGGAAGTGAAGGATATTGCTTTCTGATTTCCTTTTAAGCCTGAAATGCCTATCTGATCATTTTTTTTAAAAAAAAGGGGGGGGGGGTACTACCTATTTTGCATGTGATCCAAAGCACTACATAAACCATTAAACTTTATCACAATTTTCAACACAATTATGTTACTTGTTTTGTTTTGTAATAAACCTGGATAGAGCCCACAAAATGTACAGATGTGAAAAGCTGTGCTGTGTAGCTAAAAGCTTTGCAAATGATGTTCACAGATGTCTTTAATGTCTTAAATTATTATTATTGACCATTTTATTTGTCTATATACTTTAGCAGGGCAATTTGAGACAATGTGTAGAATTACTTTATGAGACGGTGACATGGTTTAATTGCAAGACTAGGAAAACATTCTGTTTTAAAAGCAACAACATCAAGCAGCTGTTTAACTACTGTATTATGTGTTGGTCAATCTGTTCCACTCACTACCACCTTACCTCTTAGCTCATCTTTCTAAAAAAAAAAAAACCTGAAACATACATACTAAAACTGGCTACTCTATCATTCCCTGCAGGCATGTTTTAGGCACAATTTGAGTATGCTCTGTGGTAGTTTCCTTAGAGGGGAAAATAACTGAATTATTTTTTATTTAGCACAATGTTGAAGATTTGCAAGCATTTTGAAATTGGTTGTGTGTGTTTTAGAAATTAACTTTTAATCAGCCGGAAATGGATCCCTCATGTCTGGTTGGCTGCTAAAAAAAACACCTAATCTTGCGTCATTGGGAAAATAGCCTACTTCATTACACTATGTGACACATTTTTTTTGTTTCTGGGTTATAAATGCCATTTTCTGATTGGTTATATCATAAATACATGGAAAAAAAGTTTAATAAACATGCTGCTGCACATTTTGCTATAGCTTTTCAAAGAATATCTCATAGAGTCTCAACCAATTCAACATAGTTTTTGGCAACCACAAAAATGAAGTTTCTGGAGTATTTTAACTACTGTCAAAGTATGTACCACCCAGGTAAACAGGCAATAACATTTTCAAATCAGGAACAGATTTTTTGTTCAAATTTTGTTATATTAATCAAGAATTTCATAACCCTTTCAAATTGGACTTTCACGTGAATATATATTAGGTTTACATAGAG
This sequence comes from Anolis sagrei, assembly GCF_037176765.1. Taxonomy (NCBI): domain Eukaryota; kingdom Metazoa; phylum Chordata; class Lepidosauria; order Squamata; family Anolidae; genus Anolis; species Anolis sagrei. Next base: position 95,087,703 of record NC_090024.1, read on the forward strand.
ACTCTTGTTCTTGCATCTTTAGATTATCATCTGTCTGTTTTTTTCCCTTGCTTCAGTTTTATAGCATGGTAACAACATGTATGTGAATGGCCAATGATAAGTCTTAGTTTGTATTTCTGTGCATATTACAGACTGATTACTTTGCACAATATTCATCCAGATGTCCAGATCCCCCAAAGCTGTAGATTGGTCAATTTTAATTTCCTTTTCTTGAATCATTCCAGAAAGGGAAATTAATACTGATCAATCTACAGCTTAAATCCCAGAAAAATCATATATGATTTCAAAAGAAAGGTGTTTTTTTTGGTTTTCTTTTGGTTAATAAAGGTTTACTTCCACCCTTAAAACTATCCAAAGAGGTCCAAGGGCCTACTTACATCTTCAGAAAAAACTGTTTTGGTGAGTCATTTCTAGGACTTTGATAAGTTGTTACAAATGTCATGTTTGTTCTTATTTTAAATGCAGCTGACTATTCTTTAACATATTCCCCCTTTTTTAGGAGGGGGTATCTATTTTTTTAAAAACTTGGATACTAGAATATACTTGATTCTCACCCCAAGTTTGAAGGTTCACTTCACCAAAACACTGGTTGGTAGAGGACATAATAGAAAATCTGTGAAGCGATTTTTCCTTTCCATAAATGTTTCAACCTAGATACATGTACATTATTTAAAAAGTGGTGTACTGGTTCTGAAGGACAAAGAATACCTTACAGGTAATCTTATTTTATACTTTACCACACATCTGTGGGCAGTTTATTGAACATAAATGCTTAGTCTTAGCAACTTGGTTTCAAAGACAAGTGAAAGAGTCTAGGTCAAGCTTCCAGACCTAGAATCAAACTAGAAATAATAATACTATAATAAAGCTTTATTTATATCCCCTTCTTATCTCTCCAAGAGGATTCAGAGTGGCTTACAACTATGTGAACAATGCAAACAATAATCAGTAATAAAACAAATAAAGAATTAAAATTAAGTCAACAAAATAACAACACAATGTTGAAGTGAAAACAAACATATTAAATTGACTCCAAACCATCGTACATAAATAAAACAGTACTTATGTTGGGTTGCTGTGAGTCTTCTGGGTTGTATGGTCATATTCAAAAAGCATTCCCTCCTGATATTTTTCCCAATCTATGGCAGGCACCCTCAGAGGAACATTGCCGTACAGCCCACATCAACCCAATTATTCCAGCCATGAAATACTTTGACAACACAGTAATTATGTTGCTTAAAATCAAATGAATTCCCCCATCTTGATTTTTTCTTAATATAGTAATTGCTAAGCAATTATACATATGGGGTGCTTGTAGACTGTGGAAGTTTGAATAGTTTGGCAATGCCCTGTGACTCACTGTTTATAGGATTTTCTCTCAAAATGGACATGAGATCAAAAAGTTGAGTTACACATTAAAAAATCTTACATGTTGTGTTATATCACCACACTGATTTTCTCTTTCAAATACTCCTCATGATGCAACCAGAAAAATTAAGATGTGGCAATACATTTTAATTGAAGAAATAACAATGGCAACAACAACAACAATGATAAGTCAAAGTCTAATGTACAGTAACACAAAGGAAAAAGATTGAGACTTCCAAGTGTACTTAATAGAATCATAGAATAATAGAATAATAGAGTTGGATGAGACCACATGTACCATGTAGTCCAAACAGGAAATGCAGGAAATGTACAATTAAATACATCTGTAATATATTAATTCATTACAATTGCCTCAGTTCTTCCAATTAATAAATAACCATACTTAGAATGCATGGATTGAAACTGATTTTGTTTTGTAAAATATGTTTTGTATTACATATGAAGTTACTTATATGAGATATGCTAATTGTTTTCTAAAGACCTTATCAGAAATGTAGATTAATTATCATAATCATATATTCCTTGAAACATCTCCCTTGGTTCCCAAATGTCTTTTTACACTATTCCATTTCCCCCTATACAGATAGAATTATGGCAATTTGAGCCATTTTTTAAAAAAGAATTATTTTTTAACCAAAATGGGGGAAAATAGATGAACAAGTTAAATAAAAAACCTCCAGATACTTTAAATTTGTGATTGCACGTTATGAATTATGTAATTTTGAAAATATAAATTCAGTAATTCCACAAGCAGTCATGCCAGTTTTAGCTTGAAAACATGATTATGCAATATAATTTTAAATTCAAAAGCTTGATGCTTACTGTAGTTTTTATTGGTTTTGCTGTTCAATAATTATGCAATAAGTATGCAAGAGGTGCAATCGACACAAGAAAATGTTTAAGGATATGGCATTAAAGATGGAGATTTGAGCTGGATGTGGAATTGCAATCCATTGAAATCAAGCTTGCACAAATTAGTGAAAATGCATTCAAAACAATAAATATATGGTATTATATAAAGCAAATTAGAAGTTGTTGGTTTGGCACATATAAACAGTAATAGTGTTGGAGATTGTGTAGTTGTCTGGATTCTTATTTTCATGTCTCACAGGGATGCCTACAAATTTATCAATTTTGACAACAATTAGCTTTCTCCTCCTGGTGTGCTTAGAGGGAAGAGCAATTTGCTAGCACCCAATGAGCAGACACGAATTGATAAACAGTATGAATGGGGGCTACTTTTGTGGGTGGGGCTGGCTTTAACTTTGCAACCCTCACTCTGTGTTATAGTTCTGGGCAAGCACTGACCTACCCTCCTGCCCTTTAACAGTATACTTAGGGGTCACTTTGGTGCTAGATAAGAATTTTTCTCTTAATAACTATTTTTCCCACCTACCCTGCATTCTTTCTTTAGAAGCTAATTGGTGTTGGTGAATCATAAGTAGGTGGTCATGCAGGAAACTAGGATGGGTTTTCCATCTCAATAAAGACTTAAGGTGCCCATTTTGGCCAAGACCAGGAACAGGAACCCTCACTTGTGTTTTCAGATAACCATGGTTGGGTCAAATGGGAATGGCCTTGGAAAGGTGGAGATTTAACAGTAGAAGACAATAATGTTAACAGTTAAGTATTGGACCTTCAAAGAGTTTGCTTGTCTTGGTAGCAAAACATCTGGGTGTTGGCTTGGAGTTCAAATTCTCTGTGCAGTTTCCCTAAGAAGTTGTTCTGGAAGCAGCTTGTGTGAGGTTGCACTCAGGGGACCCAGGTGTCTCGCCCAAGTGAGCTGAGGAGTAGATATTGGATGGCCACTGACTTAACTTATTCCACACCAAGCTCATACCCTTTAAGGATTGGTTTGTAGGTCACAAAGAAAGTTAAATAAGTAACATTAATAAAGTTGCCCATAGTTCTCCCATATGATTGTGTGGGCTTGTTATTTCAGTGGTGGGGGAGCAAATGCAAACTAAGGTTAATGTGATTACCCTACAATATATCATTTTTGCTCCAGGAGTGTAAATTTGTAAAGTAATTTCAACAAAAAATACTCTATCCGTGGCTGTCAAATAAGAAAATTCTAATAATTGGAAAGAAAGCTTTCAGAAGTTTTTAATAATAATAATAATAATAATAATAATAATAATAATAATAATTTATTTATACCCTGCCACCATCTCCCCGAAGGGACACAGGGCAGCTTACATGAGGCCAAGCCTATCAAATACAAATACAGCAGTACATCAACAAAGTAAACAAGCAAATAAAACAATATAAAATATAACTAAACATATAAGCAATAACATACAAGATATTTAAAACACTATGGCAGGGCCAGATGTAATAGATTAAAATTTTAAAACACTGGGTGTGTACAGAGTAGGATATGTCTAAACATGGGGTTTTTAGAGAGTGATGTAGGGAGATCAATTCAACAGATAGATAAAGTGCTTCAGAGGACATATAGTAGAAAATTGGTTAGATCAGGAGCTTATTTCCTTTATTCAGGGAAGGCACACTGGAACAGCCACGTTTTCAAGCTCCTCCTAAAGACTGCCAAAGTGGAGGCTTGTCTGATATCTTTAGGGAGTGAGTTCCAGAGTCGGGGGGGGGGGGGCACCATATCAATTTAATAATATTCAGTAGGTGTGGAACATCCATGGTTTTAAATGGTTCTAAAGTACTTACAAAACTAAAGTACGGGTGGTGAAAACTAGGGGGCAATGGTGCTTTGCGTGGTTGTTCCAGTGTGCCTTTCCAGAACAAGGAAATTCTTAGCATTATGTCCCAATGCACTTTATCAGAGATCCAGGATATCTGCATGTACATCCCCCTCCAAACACCCCACCTGTCATGCCCAGCACTTAATAAATTTTAATTATTACATTTGGCCCAGCCATTGTTTTTAATTGCGTCATTAGATGTTGTTAATGTTATTGCTTTGTTTTTGTTTTTTTTTTTTTGAATTATTGTGTTGTTGTTGTTGCTGCTGTTTTTATTGCTGTATTTGGGCTCGGCCTCTTGTAAGCCGCACCGAGTCCTTCGGAAGATGGTAGCGGGGTACAAATAAAGGATTATTATTATTATTATTATTATTATTATTTGCTTCTACAGTGTTGCTAAAGTTCTGGTGGTGAAAACTAGAGGGCGCTGGTGCTTTGCTTCTACAGTGTTGCTAACGTTCTGGTGGTGAAAATTTCAGAAGTCTAATAAAACTTTCAACATTTTATTATTATTTCATTATTGGCGATTTTGATGACTTAACCTATAAGGAACTGCCATTTTGAAAGTTTTGTTAGCGTTCTGAAAATTTCACCACCAGAACGTTAGCAACACTGTAGAAACAAAGCACCAGCGCCCCCTAATTTTCACCACCAGAACTTTAGTTTTGTAAGTACTTTAGAACCACTTAGAAACATGGATTGCCCATACCTAATATTCAGAACTTAAATCTAAGATACTTTTATGTATTTGATCAAACAGAGGAAGGAATCAGTCACAATGTGCTTAATGGTCAGTAGGTGGAGCATAAGTTGAGGGCATGTGGTGTTAAGGTCTTAAAACCTATAAATTCAAACATTGTCTCTTTTGTACAAAATTTTAGAAATAAGAGGGATTTCAATTCCCAAAAAAACCCAGGATAAATCAGAGAGGCTGTGATGTTCAGTGTGAATGACTAGTTACTGGTTTCTTTAGCTTTCTGATTAGAACAGCAGACATATGGTTCTGGAAGTGTATGTGCAGTCCCTTGGTTTAACATTTTAAATCCTGCCAGTCACTGTGCTCCCAGAAATGACAATCTGTTTGAGATATTGACAAGTAATGCAACACTTTGAATCATAAGATGTTATCCTGAATTGTTGACTGATGTTTTTAGGACACCTTTCAGCAGCAATCTTTGTAGAATTTGTAGTGATTAATTTTGGGTCTCGATTCAGAGAGAAAAGTGGGGTACAAATCATTGTTATCATCTTTCTGGGATCCAGGAGAAACAAAAGAAGTATTGGTTTTCTTCTCAATCATACCTTTTTCTATCCCTCTCCCTCCCTCCCTCTCTCTATATATACATTATTATTATTATTATTATTATTATTATTATTATTATTATTATTATTAACTTTATTTGTACCCCGCTAGCATCTCCCGAAGGACTCGATGCGGCTTACACGGGCCGAAGCCTCAAACACAATACAATAGAAAACATAACAAAACAATAAACAAAGCAAATCAAAACAATTAAGCAAAATAACAACAATGACAATACATCAATACATCAAGACACTATTAAAACTTGTTCGGCCGGCGCAATGGGGTACAGGGTTAAAAGTGCTGAGATGGCAGGAGGAACGTAGGATTAAAAGTGCGGTGTGCAGCAACATTGGTTGTGCTAAAGTGCTTCCAGGACTTGGGATGGGGATTCCTAATCTGCGAAGGCACATCGGAACAGCCAAGTTTTTAGGTTCCTTCTGAAAACTGCTAGAGTAGGGGCCTGACGAAGCTCTTTTGGAAGGGCATTCCAAAGTCGGGGGGCCGCCAAAGAGAAAGCCCTGTCCCGTGTCCCCACCAAGCGCGCTTGCGACGTAGGTGGGATCACGAGCAGGGCCTCCCCAGATGACCGGAGCGAGCGTGTGGGTTCGTAGATGGAGATGCGGTCACACAGGTAGGGTGGTCCCAAACCGTTCAGGGCTTTGTAGGTGAGCACCTGCACCTTGAATTGGGCTCGGAAAATAAATGGCAGCCAGTGGAGCTCCTTAAACAGAGGGGTAGACCTCTCTTGATAATGGGCTCCAGTTAGCATCCTAGCTGCTGCCCGCTGGACCAATTGAAGTTTCCGAGCCGTCTTCAAGGGCAGCCCCACGTAGAGCGCATTGCAGTAATCCATTCTAGAGGTGACCAAGGCGTGGACCACCCCGGCCAGATCAGCCTTCATGAGGTACGGTCGCAGTTGGCGCACAAGTCTCAATTGTGCAAAGGCCCTCCCAGATACCGCCGACACCTGAGCCTCATGTGTGTGTTTGTGTACACATATTCAAAGAAATGGAATAAAATGAAGAAGCAAGCATGCTTTAAAAGTTTGGGTCATGACCACATCTTGCAGAAGTCATGACTAAAAGATTTTCCTGCTCAAAAGTTTTTTTCCTGAATATTCTAGGTTTTTTTTTTCAAAAAACGAAATATTGTGTTCTGTATTTTTTTAAAAAAAAATGCTTCTGTTCAACTCATGTCCATGACAGATTCAAACTGATGAGGCCTTTTGTTCAAAATATGGTTTCATCCTTTCAAATTGCCTCATCTCAAATCTGCATGAATTGCTGCATTACATAGGGCCAGCCTGATAATTTAGCAATATCATTGGAGAAACAACCCAACCTGTAGCCAAATACAGTTAATGCATGTAGTATTGAAACGGTTTCTTCCTCCGATGTTCTTAAGCTACTGTGGCTTTTCACATTTCTCCATAAGCACATCTGCAGTTAGAAATCCCATAGCCCATCCCATATTTCTCTGAAGCGGTTATCAATTAGCATGCCAGCTTTTTGTGTTATGGGGATATTGAATTTCTGCCTTTCTTTACTTCGTTTGAGCATCTGAGAAATCACCATGACAACCAGCACATGCCAGGTGTCTGTTTAGGAAGCAGTATATTCCTTCAGCCTTCCTCACTAAAATTCATTACCTTAATTGCTAAGCTAATACTGAAGCAAAATGAGGCTGAGCAGAAAGATTAAAAAGACATACTTCTTGATTAAAAAACTTCATAACCCAGAATCTGTATAATCTGTAAATGACACCAAATATATAAATTAGTTTAAGCATGGAAAATGTCCATTAATATGCAGAGAGATAAAACAAGATAGCTCAACACAACAACGTCTGCAAAATAGAATAAAAACAGAAAGACCAAAGAATGCTTTTTTTTCATAAATGTTGAAAATATCAGAATGAAGCCTAGAATTAGATTGCTCTTTTTAAAAGAGAAAGAAAAAAAAGAATGCTTTGGTGAAATAGAGTGCTAAAAAATTCAATATAGAGATAACCTCAAGAGGAAGATAGAGCCACAGGAAAGTGCTGAAGATTGTCCAAGATCAGTATGAACAATGTGAAGAAATTGCTTCCACATAGACGACAAGTCAAACTTGACCTTAGCTATCACTGTGGCCTCTTAGTCTAGGCATTGCAAAGGTTTGCAACAAAGCTACACAGCTAAGTGGAGTAGGATTTGCTTGCGAGACACATTTATATATTTTGTCTCTTTGTTCCTGGATCAGATTTGAGAAGGATTAAAAGCATCAAAACCTCAGAAGATCACCAAATTACCAGAAGGCATACCCCTGTGGCCATGTATTTTGGCATGTGTATTAAGATTGACCTTTCTGAATGCTTCCACCATTTGGAATTTAGTAGATAGTGAACACCCAAGGCAGGGAGGGGCATTCACTCCTAGGCTAGATTGAGCCATTGTTGTTCATTCGTTCAGTCATTTCGGACTCTTCGTGACCTCATGGACCAGCCAACGTCAGAGCTCCCTGTCAGCTGTCACCACACCCGGCTCCTTCAAGGTCAATCCAGTCGCTTAAAGGATCCCATCCATCCATCTTGCCTTTGGTTGGCCCCTCTTCCTTTTTCCTTCCATTTTCTTCAGCATAATTGTCTTCTCTTTCCTTTCTTCTCATGATGTGGCCAAAGTACTTCATCTTTGCCTCTAATATCCTTCCCTCCAGTGAGCAGTCGGGCACACTTGTAGGCAACATTTACAATAGTAAGCCTCCTAAGGTTCAGAATATTTTGATCATCTACTGCATTTCTTCTTCTGATTGATTGACAAGAAAAAAACCAGGATGGAGCTACCCTTGTCAATCATATCAGCTTGCTCTTCCTTCTGCTCCACTCTCCCTCTCCCCCCACCCCCAGACAGCTATTGATGATGTGCCATGTTTTGTATTAACAAATCATATGAATCTCCAAATTATGAAATGGAGGTCCAAAGCTTTGCACAGACCTAGTAGCTAAAGGTAAAGGTTTTCCCCTGACATTAAGTCCAGTTGTGTCTGACTCTGAGGGTTGGTGTTCATCTCCATTTCTAAGTCGAAGAGCCAGCATTGTTCATGGATGTCTCCAAGGTAATGTGGCCAGTATGACTTCATGGAGCACCTTTACTTTCCCACCGGAGCGGTACCCATTGATCTACTCACATGTGCATGTTTTCGAACTGCTAGGTTGGCAGAAACTGAGGTTAACAGCGGGAGCTCACCCCACTCCCCAAATTTGAACTAGCAACCTTTTGGTCAGCAAGTGTAGGAGCTCAGTGGTTTAACCCACTGTGTCACCAGTGGCTCCAAACCACCTTAGTAGTCAGAACTTATCAATACTGGTCTAACTTCCAATCTCCCCCATCCCATGACAGTGTGACAGTGCAGATGGCTATGGCGTTACACCCTCTGGCCCCTTCCCTTTTTGATCCTTATATTGTTGCTCCTCCACTGCAGTCTACATGACTCCAGAGCTGCATGTTAGAATGATAGAACCATAGCATTGGGACAGATCACAAGGTTCAATCGGTTCACACAGTCAAAGCAGTTCTGACAAATAAACATCCAGCCTCTGCTTAAAAATCTCCAGAGAAAGAGACTCCATCATCCTCCAAGGCAGCATATTCCACTGTCAAACAGTTTATTACCATCACAAAGTTCTTCCTAATGTTTAGATGGAATCTCCTTTCCTGCAATTCATTCCATTGTTCCATGTCTTAGTCTCTAGAGCAGCAGAAAACAAGATTGATCCCTTACAGTCCGAGCAGGGGTAATGAATGATAGTATCTGTTAGTATGAGGGTAACACAGATAGATACCCTATTTGCTCTGGTTGCTGAAAAGCTGATAACAATGCTTTCATGTGTTCTAGTTGTGTGCAAATTTCCAGAGAGAAAGTCTGTTGAGAAGGAACATAATCAAGCAGATACTACTTTTGTTATTTAGTTATGTAGTGATACATCTTTGTAAAACTGTCTTCATTTCTAATTACACACACAGAGAGGGAGTTTGCATTTCAGTGCTCTGAGCTATTTTAGAGAGTCGCTGCATATTTTTCAATTTGATAGTGTGGATTAAGAATTAAAGACAACTAAGTTCAGCAGAGCTAGCTGGTAACAGCTTATTCTTTCCATGTGTTTGTACTTTGAAGTAACACTCATATTTTCAAGTCTTTCTGAGTTATTAGGACCATTATAGTTGTGTTTACATCTTTCATGTCCCAAAAATAATGGAAAGTGTTATTTTTTAAAATATGAATACTATATATTTTTAAAGGGTAAGTCTTCTATTTTCCAAAAATAACTGAAAGACCTGTTAGCTGCTGCCTGGTGTGTGTGTGTGTGTGCGCGTGTGTAAGCTAACATTCAATTGTAATCATGGTCTCTTAAAAATGCAAAGGAAATCTGAATTTGACAAACCAACAACAAAAATGTGTTAAAGACTACACTTCTTTCTTAAACTCAACCCATCATGACCATCTGCCAAAAATATTGAATTATTTTATTTATTTATTTATTTCTGCTACTTATACCCTGCCCTTCTCACCCCTGAGGGGGGACTCAAGGCGGCTCACAAAGAAGGCACAATTCGATGCCCTTATCCAATACATACAAATATAAAATAGTTACAATAATTAAACAATTAACAGATTAAAAACATCAATATATAACACAATAGCACAACAATAAACAGTCTCATGGTCAGTGTTTTGAGTTCCATAGGTCCAATAGGTTTCGTCATTTGCCCATCAATTATGAGCTGTTGTTCTATATAGAGAGAGCAACCACAAGAGACAGAAAAAGGCAGTGCAGAAAATAAAAAGAAAAGAACCAGGAGGGTAAAAAACTGACTTTTGAAATTAAGTGTTATATATGACACAATAATGGAAGTAATGCATTACATTTATCTTACATAGATTTAACTGAACCCAGCTTCTAGAAAGTCAAAGAAACACTGTGCCATCCTGCAATGTATCAGAATAATTACTGAAACTAGATGGTTTACATTTGCTGCTGCTTTTGTTCTTCCTATTATTGTGTGCCTTTAGGTCATCCCTAATTTATGGCAACTCTAAGACAAAAATTAACAGTGGTTTTTCTTTGGCCAGAAGTATTCAGAAGTGGAAGTCTGCCATTGCCTTTCTCTAAGGATGGGATAATGTAATTTGCTCAAGATTACCCTGTAGGTTTTAATATCGATAGATTCAGCTTCTTGGATAACTTCTTTAAAATTGAGATTAAAACCCAGAGCCACACCAGTAACATGGTAACCTGACCATCCTGAAAGTAATAGTAAAATATTAGCATTATTTCCTTATTTATATTGGCTGCCAACCAAAAATAATGTATACTTCCATTTCTTAAGGAAGTTTTAGAATTCTTTCTTTAGGGATGCTTTGGGTAAGTCTTAATTAAATTGTCATACTTTGATTTTACATAGACAGAAATAAACAGTAAGAACATATTCTTGCCTGTAATCAGAGAAGAATCAGACTATAAAATCTCATGAATCTGGTTTGTTTGAATGTCTGCATTTTCTTCCCGTCCCTGTTTCATATTAGGAGTCAAATTGTCAGCTCTTCCCATACCGAAATCCATATGCATTATTATTTTTTTTGTTATTTCTGCACTGATATGTGCAATTTGCTGAAATTCATACACTTTTTCATTGTTGACTAAAACAAAGATGGAAACCACTTTACTTCCAACCTCTCCAAAGTCTGTGTGAAAGCCCTCCCCATGGCATCACTTCTAGTCATTACTTTCACTGGTATAGAGTCAGCAATAGAAGTATGAGAAGATGTTGTGAAGGAGTTATAGAAGGGTGTGGGAGGGGATTTCTCAGACATTTCTGATCTTTGGACACAGAGGGCAAAATTTGCCCAGTATCACATACTTTAAATGTAAATAGTTCATGATTTCAAAAGAACCAGGGAAGGAGTTTGGGCGCATTTTTGTTTAGCAATATGCACACACCATTTTTGAGAATGGTTCTATAAGCTTATAATGCTGAAAGTGAGGCACACGTTTTCTCACAACCAGTCTGATCGGGTGTGAGCAAGCTACATTTTCCAATGCTGTCAAGTCAAATTAAGTTCCTCTAAGCCCTGCAAACACAATTCTGCAGCAGAAAAGGTGTATGGGGAAATGACCAAAGGTTTTTGTTTTTTTCTCCATTGCACAAGGGCTCTTTCTATTTGGAAGCCAATATATTTTTGTTAACCATACAGGTGATCTGAGGACTCCTCTTTGCCAGTTCAAACTGATGTTACATGAATTGGAAGAGGAAGGTTTATAGAGAGTTTATTATGAGATTCTATTTAAGCTTTGATTTATTAGAGTAAAGGATCTTTCTTCACCTTGGTCAGACAAGCTGTCATTCCACAGCTTCCTTGCTCCCAATACTTCCTTGTCCCCAAAATAACCTTTGGAGACTTTTACAAGATGGTGAGCAGTAATTATTAGTGTACAGATGTTGAGTAGGGGAAAAACATTTTGTTTGTGTGTGATAAAGTGCATATTTGTCTGTCTGTGTGGAAACAAGATAGAGTTTACTCAGAGTTGTCATTTCAGAAATATCAGGGAACATGACTGCTACAATTAAGCAATCATTTCTCCAAAACCCTTTTTTTCTGAGAAAATCTTTGGAATTTTTTTCTAACCTCTCTTGCCGAAAATATTTTCCTCCAAATATTGCTACACACAGAGGTGTGGAATGGGAAGTTGCCTATGTCCTATTGAAAAGACTTCAGCAAAGGTCTCTGGTTGAACAAATCCCATGGTATTAATACCATACGGAGTAATGTAGTACACCAGTTCATATGCCCAAAACTAGGGTGGAGAATTTTAAGAGATAAATGCATAAAATCTATTTTAACACCCTGTCAAATTGTAAATTAATTGGAGGGTAATTGTAGCGAATTTGTTACTCTATATGAAATTTTAGTACATAGATCTATGTTCGCAGGGGGCAGATAAGGAAGATTAGAGACAAGAGAGGATAGCAACAGGGGGACCGGATTTATTTGCATATGGAGGCTGATTGGTCATATGCAGATTAGCATAGCCCCAGGATTTCAAAAGGTTGGGAGACAAAATGACAGTTGAGAAGAGCAGGGCCGAACATTCTAAAGGGGCGGAGTTAAGTTCAAAAAGGAGGGGAGTTAGAGAGAGAGTTTTAAAAAGGAGTTAGTTGAGTAGGGATTGCAGTTTGTGAAGGACAGAGAGTTAGGGATTCCTGTTCATGAATGGTAGTTAATAAATCCTGTTAGAAAAGTAAGCCGCTAGTCAAATAGAGTACAAGTTTTGAGAACTTAAAGAAAAGCCAGTGGTGCTTGAATCGGAAAGTAATTTTAGTCCTGTATGTGTAAAGCAAATACCATCTTGATAAATGAGAAACATTGAAAGCCTATTTCAGGAAAGTGCAACAAGTATACTATATGTGACTGAAACTTAAGTTTGCAACAAAAATAGTAATTGTAACTACAAACATTGGAGCCTGAAGTGTTTGAATAAACTTGTTACTTTATTTCATACAAGAGAGACTCAAGCCTGTGTTTCCAAGCCAAGAGGCTTCTGCTTTATAACACTCATAGCAATTCAGATATTAAAGATTTGACAGAGGACTGCACATAGGTGCATGCTTCTTTACACAAACTGGTGTCCTCCCTCCCTGGTGTTACATAATTGGTGGCAGCGACGGGATGCGTGTGACAAGACTAATCTAGTGCCTCAGAAAGCGGCGGGATGAGTAGAATATATCTGATCCAGTGCCTTAGAAAGCTGCGGGATGAGTAGAATATATCTGATCCAGTGCCTCAGAAAGCTGCGGGATGAGTAGAATATATCTGGTCCAGTGCATCAGAAAGAGGCGGGATCCATAGAAGAAGACTGATCTGGTGTTTAAAAAAAACGACGGGATGCGTGTGACAAAACTAATCTAGTGCCTCAGAAAGTGACGTGATACGTAGAATACATCTAATCTAGTGCCTAAAAGAAGCTGTGAACTGTGGCTGAGGTGGTCCAGTGCTTAAAGAAGTGCTGTGATAAAGGTTATCCAGTAAGAACTGTGGTTTAATACACCAGAGGCTGGTATAGCCAGAAGATTCAGAGACTTCAAGAGAAAAATTTACCTCAGAAGCAGCCAACATGGCAGTTACCAAGGCTGAAGAGACATCTTTAGTCATAGGTGGAGAGTCACACCCAAAAGTGCAAAGGGCATTTGAGGCAGATCAACAAGGAAAAGATAAAGAACAAAAGGAGGCTGAGAAAGAAAGCATGGCTGAATTAGAGAATGAATGTGAGAAGTTGGATATAGCAATACAAAAGTTGGGTCAAGGCCATGTCATTGAAGCATACATGATTGTAAAAGGTACAGAAGTGCTGAGGCGTGACCCAAATCTAGTTTTGACGATGGCGGCATGTTTGAGGAGCGGAGGAGATTTACACAGTGCTATAGAAGTCGTGGCACAGGCTGTGGAATGGCACCGGGAGTTTCGGCCAGGGACTCCAGGCCATTTGTCCCTCCTCAGGAGAGCCACAGTGCTTGGGGAAGTAGCCAGGAAGGTGGCTCAAGTGGATGAGAAAGACAAAGATGGCAAAGCTGACTCAAGGCTGGATGGCGTGGCCAAAGGAGTGGTACAGAAAGTTACCAAGGGGCACATCATGGTTGCCAGGGAAGCTGGAGCCAGTGATGAGAATATAGAGACAATGGGTCTTGCAGAGCAAGGGGTAAACTCTGAGGAGAAAAAAAAGCTGAAAGAAGAGAGACGTTTTGCTGAGGATAAACCATTAGATAAGATCCTCCTTACCAAACCTGAACACTTCAAAATGCCTACAACTGAAAGGAAATTAAGCAGAGAAAGAAGATCTAATCATATATTGGAGGAAGAATCTTCTTTATATTTGAGCAAGGAAGAAAAAGAGGATAAGAACCAAGCTGATGGACTGGCAAGAGAAATAATATACACTGCCTATGTTAATGGTGATAAAAGGAAAAAGCTACAATTTCCAGCTTTGGAAGTTTGTCCAGACAGCAGTGATGAGATTGCAGTACAGAAAGACAATGTTTATGTTCATTCTTCCAACGGTGGCGAGTTCTCTTCAAGGCCAGGAGAAGATATTCAAGGAAGTACTGATTCTTCACAACAACATGATGCTACGTTAAAGCAAGCCATTGTTCAAGCCTTGAAACTCAATAAAAGCAGAACTGTTCCTGATAATTGGAAGACCAGGTTAAAGAAAAAACTCTGGCAGTAAAGAAGAACAAAAAAAAAAAAAGAGAACTTCCTACAACAGCATTGTAACTTCAGAGAAGACCGAGAGACTCTTAGTAATGAACAACCTGTGATTAGCTTATATAATAGTTAAGAAACTGTCTAATGTAAATTATCTGGTGAAAAGGGTGAGGAGAGTTAAATGAACAGAGTAAAATACCTGATGTATTTAATTGTTTAGAATTGTCAGAGGGACAAAGGTGTCAATTGAGATGTATATTGAAGCAACATCCAAATGTATTTAGGGATGTGCCAGGTAAAAAGGAGCTAATAACTCATAGGATCAATACAGATGATGTAAAACTCATAACTTCTCATCCGTATATTGTAATGTGATAGAAACACATTTGGATAGGGATATCTGATGTCGATATGGAGAATTGAATAAATAGAAGATGATTACAGATAGGTCTAAGTGTTATATAAAATTGATAAGAAAATACAAAAGTCAGTTTGAAGGTTTATTTGTAAAATACTAGGATACCTTTAAAAGAAATATTCCTAAACAAATTTAAGAAGTTATACTATAAATGCAGAAAGAGAAAATTTTTTATGGCATTTGTATAGAAGATAAAGTTAATGAAAGGTAAAGTTGTGTGTCTTAGGTAAAGACAGAAATCCATTTTGAGAAAGTGTTTTAAAGTTAGAACCAGTCTTCAAGAGGAAGAGTTAGGTCTAAGATAGCAGCCTCTAAGATAAAGAGTGCTGAGTTTTGGGCTTCTATAGGTGATGAGAGCCCAGGGGACAGGCAAACTGTCAAGGTGGGAATTGGGAGTTGGAGGCTCCATAATATCACTTCAATGTATAGTATATTGAAGGATGTAACTATGTCAAGGTGGACATTTTGTCATGGACATGGAGGAGGACTCCAGGATAGCTTTATTCAGGTAAGCTATATAGATATAGGTTTAGTGTTAACCTGTTAGTTCCATTGGAAGGTATTTCATCAATACTGATTCCATGGAAAAGGATTTAGCTTTTAAAGTCTAATGTAGCCAGATAAACTCACATAGGCATTGATAAGACCTAGTGTGTATATTAAAATGTTAAGTGAAAAATTCTTTTTGAGGTCATTGATATAAAATGTAAAGATATGGTAAAGTATATTGGTAAAGTATAAACATGCACTGCATACGTTTATGCAGGATTGTAGTAAGAAATTATATGATAATTATACTGTTACTAATGAATGATGCCATGTAATGTGTGATGGAAACGTAAGTATTTGGATATATGGTTTAAACTGTGAATTAAATGTAGACTTATTGGATAAACCGGGTGCAAGAATATGACTATTGGTAATGTATATCGATAATATATGTTGTTAAAGTATATAATATGTGTGCTTATGTAAATTGTATTAGTAGAATAACTATATTGTATCACTATTAAAGAATGTTTTCATGTGATATAGGATAAAAATGTAAGTATTTAAATGTATGGTTTTAAATGTGAATTGAATATAAAATTGTTAGATAAGGAATAAGTTAACAATATTGCTTTCGATGAGGTTAAAAACACTCACCTCCAGCAATATTTTTATAGGGAAGGGGCGTATGTAGCGAATTTGTTACTCTATATGAAATTTTAGTACATAGATCTATGTTCGCAGGGGGCAGATAAGGAAGATTAGAGACAAGAGAGGATAGCAACAGGGGGACCGGATTTATTTGCATATGGAGGCTGATTGGTCATATGCAGATTAGCATAGCCCCAGGATTTCAAAAGGTTGGGAGACAAAATGACAGTTGAGAAGAGCAGGGCCGAACATTCTAAAGGGGCGGAGTTAAGTTCAAAAAGGAGGGGAGTTAGAGAGAGAGTTTTAAAAAGGAGTTAGTTGAGTAGGGATTGCAGTTTGTGAAGGACAGAGAGTTAGGGATTCCTGTTCATGAATGGTAGTTAATAAATCCTGTTAGAAAAGTAAGCCGCTAGTCAAATAGAGTACAAGTTTTGAGAACTTAAAGAAAAGCCAGTGGTGCTTGAATCGGAAAGTAATTTTAGTCCTGTATGTGTAAAGCAAATACCATCTTGATAAATGAGAAACATTGAAAGCCTATTTCAGGAAAGTGCAACAAGTATACTATATGTGACTGAAACTTAAGTTTGCAACAAAAATAGTAATTGTAACTACAAACATTGGAGCCTGAAGTGTTTGAATAAACTTGTTACTTTATTTCATACAAGAGAGACTCAAGCCTGTGTTTCCAAGCCAAGAGGCTTCTGCTTTATAACACTCATAGCAATTCAGATATTAAAGATTTGACAGAGGACTGCACATAGGTGCATGCTTCTTTACACAAACTGGTGTCCTCCCTCCCTGGTGTTACAGTAATGCACACATCTTCTTATGACACTCTATAATGTAGGTATATTTGTAGGGAATTTTTTGTTTTTAAAATTATACATTTTAAATGTCATTCTCTTGAAAATTAAATAGATTCATTTTGAAGCCAACAAACAAAAGAAATGGATGCAATTCAATTTCAAGTGGGCTTGTAAGGGCACCACAATGTTAGGCTTATCTTTTTGTCTAAAGAAAACTTATATGTGTGTATGTTTCTTTTTTTAAAAAAAAACCCTTCAAATTGTACATTTCATGTTGTGAAACCAAATGTGAGAAAATGGAAGTTTACTACTATGTGCTGAAGTTTTAAGAGGTAAGAAGGGTTAATTCCATTAAAACTCTAAAAATAGTGCCACATCTTTCCCCCTAGTAGTTCATGCTTGGTATCACCATTGAGGCGCGAGAGAAGAGCATTTTTTTTTTGTAAAGTAATGGTACATGACCAATTTTAGATAATGGAAGTCTCTTGCTTTTATCTTAATCCTCAGTTATTGTTATGTCTCCAATGGGCATCATTTAATTCTGACATCCTGTTCTGGATATATGTAATTGCTTTGTGTGGTCATTTGAAAAGACTTTTAGCACAGTCCTTTGTGGTGAATTGTCTCCCTCTAAAAGATTAGTATCCATGTATTCATAATACCTATTTTATTGTTGTTGTTGTTGTTGTTATTATTATTATTATTATTATTGCAAATTCAAGCATGAATGAACAATTACAATTATAAGACAGGCATAGTATTAAGTGCTGATTTGCAGATTTTGATGAATGATCACCATTAAAACACCCCAGTTAAAAATGCATTTTGCCTGGAATCACTACAGATGCAATTTTATACAACAGAATCAATTCACACACTGCTAATGAAGAATATTTGAGAATATTTGCACAAATGTTTTAAAATATGTTTCTTTACTGTCAAGAAAACTTGATGACAAAAGTGCAGGAATGACAAGAATATTTGATGATCAGAACCTATTCTGTACTAATGTTGCTATAATTACTTTATTTCTCATATTTCCATCAAGAAGAAAAATAGTAAAATATCACATGTTCATTTAGGGCATGGGTTCTCAAACTTTTTAAGCAGAGGGCCAGGTCACAGTCCCTCAAACTGTTAGAGGGCCGAGTTATAATTTGAAGAAAAAAAAACATGAATGCATGCCTCTGCACACTGCACATATCTTATTTGTTGTGCAAAAACACTTAAAACAATACAATAATTAAAATGAAGAACAATTTTCACAAATATAAATTTATTAGTATTTCAATGGGAGGTGTGGGCCTGCTTTTGGCTGATGAGATAGGATTGTTGTTGTTGTTATTGTTGTTGTTGTGTGCTTTCAAGACTTAGATTGACTCTGAGCAAGGGCCAGGTAAATGACCTTGGAGGGCCATATCCAGCCCTCAGGCCTTAGTTTGAGGACCCCTGATTTAGGGCAATTCTATCCAGATACCATTTGAAGCAGTTCAAAGCTGGCTTAAAACAAGGTGTCCGGGGATAACCCCTCGCCCCAATGGTGCTGCATGAATCAAACCAAAAACAGGATGTATTTTTAACAATCCCATCAGAAAGCCTGGAGTAAGCCAAAAAGTCAATTGCAGCTGATTAGAAAACTGCATCTTCTGGTGGCTGTTTAGCTACAGATACTGGCAATGGGTTTGGTTTCTATCTGCATTCAGCAATGCTGGGGCTACCGTCCCAGCCTAGAGTTGGTTCCTGGAGTCATTGTTAGGCAATGTACCACAAATTTTAATCCACTTCCAAACTGCATTACAGTGTTTATTCAGAACCATCCTTAGCATCAACAATTATGGAGAAATCTAGTATAGTATGCATGTGTGAATGAGCCAGATTTAAGAGGATTCTTGTACCTGAGTTCAAGTCAGGAATGAATGGAACTATGATTACTCAATAAGCCAAACCTGGCTCATGAAACACGAATGTCTATCTACCAGGTGATAATCAATGACTAATGTTCTAACTTTGTTGTCAGGTAATACATATGTATATAGTAGGCTTGTTTGATGCAAAAAAGATGGTTCAAAACTCATTTTGCATGTAGGGGGCACTGATTCTAAAATTGCCTCCTTTAATTTTTTTCAAAACTTTCCAAAACTTACAAAACAGCTTCGTTAATGGCAAATACACATGTGCAGTAGGAAAAAACAGCACTGGCACTGGGCAAACTTCAGGGGCTCTTCCACTCAGGCCACTCCTGACAGAGGGTCTCTTCCACTCCAGGCCTGCCTCAGCTGTCAATGCCGAGGAGGAGGAGGAGGAGGAGGAGGAGGAGGAGGCAGCAACGCCCCCTCAGGTGCCACTTGGCTCCCGATGCCAGGCTTCAGCCAGGCAGCGGGCTTCAGGCTGTTAGGAATAATGGGAGTGGAAATCCAAAACACCTGGAGGGGCCAAAGTTTATCCAGGCCTGGATTAGATGCAGCCATGCCACAGTTCAATATTATAGGATCCTGGGGTTTGTACTGTAGTATGGTACTCTTTCGCAAAGGAGGCTAAAAAAACCATGCAAAACGATAGGTCCCAGGATTGTGTAGCATTGAGGCAAAGCAGTTGGAAGTGGTTCCTCGATAAGACCTGCCTGATCCACTGAGGGCGGGAGGCAGGAGAGGGAATAAAGGAAGAAAGGAGGGAGGGAGGGAGGGAGGGAGGAGGGAAGGAAGAGAGGAAGGGGAGGAAGGGGAGGAAGGAAAGGAAGGAAGGTGCTTCTGACAGGTTCTCCTTCCTTTCCAAAATTGGTTGCTTTAACCAATATCCCAATCAACCTTTAGTGCCCTGATCTATAACAGAAAGCACTCCCTTCCCCATTTTCTCCTGCCTTCCCCCTTTCCTTTTTTGATCCTGTTGAGCGGAGGCTGCTTCCTGCCTGGCTAAACTCCCAGTTGTCAAACCTTGAGAATGGGGTGAAAAGGGGGGGGGGGGGTAGTGAGGAAAACTTGGTTTGAATGCAAACTCTGAGGGAGAATCCAGCTGGTAATGCAGAAGAGGAAGAGGAGGAGCCTGCTGCTTGGCCATTTTGGCGAATGCGCAGCAAGACAGGCTGAGAAATGTAGTTTAACAACAGGGCCTTTTGCAGTCTCTACCATTGGGGACCTTCCCTTCACAAACTACAACAATGGCTGTGCTTAGGCACGCCCATCTCATCCCTCCTTTGCATCGCCCGGAAGGGGAAGCAAAACTTTACAAAACCTTGGGAGAATTCCGAACATTACGAAATATTTATGAATAAAAAGGCTAAGTGGTTCAAATCGTAATTACACCTCTTATTTTTCCTGCATGGTTCAAAATTGATTCAAAAGACCAAATTCAATAGGTTTTAACAAACTTAAGGTTTCAACGAAGTAAACCTAACCAACTCTAGTATATAGTGATTTAGCTTGGACCACAGATAAGGGGTCCAATGCCTGGTGAGTGTATGTTAAAACCACAAGGGCCAGGACAGAGAAACAACTCACCAAGTTGAAACAAGCTAAGAGGTTAATTACAATTCAGCCAAAAAGTACAAGTACAAGCAATTTTCTTCAAAAATATGCAAACATAAAGATACATGAAAATGAAAGACATCTTCTACAGTTCTGACAGCCATTCAAACCTCCCGCTTCCTTCTCTGATTAGCCAGAAAAGAGGCTGGATCCATGTCACAGCTTCCAGATGGGGATTCCCTTAGTGGGAAGAATTATGGCTGGGAATTGGTCAGGGAAAGGACCAATCAGCTGTTGGATGCTCCCTGGTGATGTTTTGATGAGCTTGTCCAGTTCCATGCCAAACAAAGCTGCATGATTTAGAAACAAAGGTGCCAATCCTGGGCAATCAAGGGCTGGGTTGTCAAATAAAAGAGTTAATGAATGAACATATTTTAAAGCCTTTGTTTCCACAGGGGCTACAGGCTCTCAGCTTCAAGGGATCCCACAAACATTTCTGAGTTAATCTGTCTGGCACGGGAGATTGTCTCTCCTTACATATAAACAAGTAATCTGATGATTATCTGGCTGGGGAAACATCCAGGGGGATTTGTCCAACCTTTCTATTCTTAGGGGATTATCTTAGCAGGGGCATAGAGGATGGCTGTTTCTAGGCTACATTTTGTACAATTTTATAAGGTAGTTCATATACAGTGAATATACGAAATATATACAGTTCACAGTTAAATGATACAAGTTGCACAAAAACATAAAGTTGTTGAAGTTTATTGAAGGGTTAGATGTGATAATGTAGAGGATTACAGCTGGTGGTGGTTCAGTTTTGATCTTCTAATTATTCAAACTTGCACAGGTCAAGAAAATGTCTTTTTTTAAATGGGGAAAATCATATGTTCATTTTTTAGCCATTGGTGAACTATAAAACTTCTGAGGGATGTTTCCACGGCGTTATATATATATATATATATATATATATATATATATATAGAGAGAGAGAGAGAGAGAGAGAGAGAGAGATATGAAGAATGATTGCCAGTACAAGAAACCTACCCAGCATTTGACTTGGCAAGCCACAAGACCTTTCATGGAGAATTGGGGAGACGGAGAGAAAGAAAACAAAATGCTATAGTCAAATAATGTATCGTGTGCAAATGTTGATATCCACTGTAATTTCAGGCATTTGAGGATTATGTTTTAAGTATATAGTTACAAGGAGACCCTACATTTACCCACATTATTTGAGTACATTAATTTTAATGTGTACGTTGCTAACACATGAGCCACGGGGGAGTGAAAAGAGATCTTGGTATTAAGAGGTTTTGCCTCTTGCAATTCAGTTTTTAGCTTGAAATCAATGCACACTTGCTTGCTGATACAAGTAACACAGAAGCTTTTCCAAAGGAAAAGGAGGCAAGCTCCATTATATATCTCCAGTTCAATATACAGTGACATCCTGTTGTACATGTTTTATGGAAGTCTGCCAAGCCTGTGCTCATTTTCTTCAGGAGGCTTGTTAACTTCTAGGTATAGAAATTACTGTGGTGATTGGATCCTTTGTCATGTCCTAATCCAAATCCCAACCCTCCTACCCCAGTGCTACATCTAATGTGGACAAAGGCAGACTGTCAAAACTTATCTTTTTCCTCTGGCTGTGCCTGCAGCTTAGTTTGCTACTGAATTCCATGGGAGCCTTGACAATATTGTGGCATTCTCCTTTCATTCTTTTCCCTTGCCTTAAAAAGAGAACATATTGAACATCCTTATATTTTCACAGCGATGTGATGATTATTATGATAGAGTTCTCTTTTGTCCAGGTTTAAAAAGCCCCGGCTTTTATCATTGTAGACATAGTTGCCATTTGCATTAGACAAAACAAACGTTTCAATCACTTGTTCACACTGA
Source organism: Anolis sagrei (assembly GCF_037176765.1). Taxonomy (NCBI): domain Eukaryota; kingdom Metazoa; phylum Chordata; class Lepidosauria; order Squamata; family Anolidae; genus Anolis; species Anolis sagrei. The sequence goes on from NC_090024.1 coordinate 95,110,075, forward strand.
GATTTCACCAATCACTGCCACACTCCTACCTTCCTTAAAGAAGTAATACAAGGAGGAACGCTTCTCTTTTTGAATCCACACAAAACCAAACTCTTCACTTTTCTTCTCGGGCCCCTTCTACAATGCCATATAATCCAGATTATCAAAGCCGATAATTCACATTATCTGCTCTGAACTGGATTATATGAGTCTATACTGCCATTTAAACCAGTTCAAAGCAAATAATCTAGATTCTATATGGCAGTGAAGAAGGGGCCTCAGGTGTTACTTGTGCATTTTCAAAATGATCTTGTATGCAGATCAATACAATATTGTTGAAACTTGACAGTTGAAGAATAATAAAGCCAGTTAACTGTAGAGGGTGCAAAAATGGTGGTTAAGATGCCTATCAAAGGTGACTGGGGCCCCTTCTACACTGCCATATAATTCAGATTATCAATTAGTCCACATTATCTGCATTGAGTGGGATTATATGAGTCTACACTATCATTTCATCCAGTTCAAAGCAGATAATCTGCATCTTATATGGTAGTGTAGAAAGGGCCTTAGATGCCTAGACTTTGCTCCCTTCTCTCTTGACAGTAACTTAGAAGTGATAATGCTCTTCCTTCCTCTTCCTCTGGTTTCTCTTGTATTTATTAGAAGAAATTGGCCTTTATTATGGGCCTATCTATAAACTCTAAATTGCACCACAAGTCAATCCCAGGTATCCAGATATCTGGAAGGGCTCTCAGTGAGGTGGAGGTGGAGAGTGTAGCCATTCACAGCGCCACAGGGGAGAATTGCAATTCCAGATCAGTCATGAATTATGCGGTTTGTGTAAAAGGGCCCTTTGTTTTAAGACCTGGGGATTTACTGTGGACGTGGCCCATATATCCCAGGATCTGATCTCAGATTATCTTCTTATCCCAGATAATCCAGCAGTGGAGATTCATATATCCCAGTTTAAAGCAATCTGGGATTAGATCCTAGGATATAGGGCAGTGTGGAAGGGACCTATGGCCCCTTCTACACTGCTATATAAAACCCAAATTATCTGCTTTGAACTGGATTAACTTGGAGTGTAGACTCATATAATCCAGTTCAAAGCAGATAATGTGGATTATCTGATTTAATAATCTGGATTGTATAGCAGTATAGAAGGGGTCTTAGATAGTCAATTAGAACTTAGATTTCTCTTACATTTCTATCACAATGGATTTCTCTTAATAAAATTCACTTTCTTTATTATTTAAACAAGAAAACAAATGAATCATTCTGTTAGTGCCTTGCTGTTTATTCATTCAGTCACTTCTGATTCTTCATGATCTCATGGACCAGCCCATGTCATCACTACCCCCAGCTCCTTCAGAGTCAAGCCAGTCACTTGTTCATGTGCAAGTTCTGCTATATAAACATTTTTATTCCATTTTATATCCAGCATATTGATTACTTCTGTTTGTTTTAACATTTACCAGTGAATATTCCATCCTTTGATGTCTCCAAACCTGTACATAGTATTTCCTTTTTCCTCTGGTATGCATTGATAAAATGGTTTCAAGTCTTCTGAAAATGCACAATGTCTTGTCTTTCAACAACATTATTAATCAGTTTCTATTATTTATCACATCTTGACTGTACAGATGTGTTGTTTCCCACTTTTGAGCATATAAGATTCTTGCCACTTTTAACATATACTGTAGGATTCTTTCATGTTCCTTTTTGATTTGATTGTCTAATGGTCCTAGTAATATAAGTTCTGGTTTGAAGTTGATTCTTGTTTAAGAATTTCTTGGATTACCCTATGAATTTGCATGCACATTTTTAAGCCTTTTAACAGGTGGGTCTTATGGTTAATTCGAAGAAGGAACCAGCGTCACCACCACGCCAGCGTCACCACCACGCACATCTTTACACAGAGTTTGAAATGATTCCTTCCATTTTGCCACTTCAGTCCAGTAGATATACTGTATTAACAAGGTCTTATTCTTTGTTACCAGTGGCCAGGTTGTTCATTTATTTATTCTTTTTTAAAGCCTTTCAAAATACATCTTTGGGTCTTTATTTTTCTCCCTTCAGCTTCAGCTCACTGCAAATAACACAGTAGCATTGCAAATACATGAACTTATTAACCCCTTGTGGAAAAGCCCCATGTGCTGCCTTTAAAGACACAGTTGTTTTAATTAGTGCATCAGCATGACGGATGGCTTGCATCCAAAATGACCATATGGTACACCACTTGGGGAGTCTTCTTGTATGCCCAGAGGGTGCCAATGTGTTTATTGAAATTCTGAAATGTATTTACCAGTGAAGAAAGCAAATAATTAACAACATATCCTCAGTGTACAAAGCAGGCCTACTAAACTATACCATAAGTGCTGAGGCATGCAAAAGATGAAATTTTGGAAACACTTTGTCCCGTGACAGTTTTCAATGACTTTTTGGACTTTATTTATGTCCTTTATATACCGTGCTACTATTCTATTTATATATAGCAGCAGAGGGGGAAATGAGAGCACCAGCTAGCAGTGTAGAAATATGGTTGAGTGCAAAGATACAATGAGAGTAAAAAGGAGGAAAAATTGCTAAGATGTTCTAAAAAATCAGAGCAGATGAAAGACAATGACAATGTTATTAAGATCCAATGTTCCAGCTATCAAGGAGTACGTTAATAAAATTATGAAACCTAAGAACCATTAAAGCTTTCTTGAATAGCTAAAAGAATTTATAAAACTGTTTAAAAAGCTTAAAACTGCTAAAAGATGTGCTAAGAAAGGGCATTATTTAAATGGAAATTGGTCCATCCCACAATTGCCACCCACCACATTTCACATAATGAATTCTCATGCACATCTTAAATTTGGTCTTATTTGTAAGAAGAAAGAAGATTAACCTCCCAGGTCCCAAGATATTTAGAAGTCTAAAGCAAGGTTAAGAGTCAGGTTGTACTCCAGATGTTAAGGGACACAATTCAAAGCAGCCGAACCAGCATAGTCATTGGTGCAGAACCCTAGGAAAAGCTACTTAGCAGCAAGGAACAGGAATTCATTCAGTGTTAGATGGGATTACACTCCTTCTGAATACAAAAAATAGCAGTTTGGGCATATTATTGGATTTAGATTTTAACCTGGAGGCTAACGTTTCTATAGTGGCCATTGACACATTGAAGCTTGTACATCAATTGTGCCCATTCCTTGAGATTCCAGATTTGGTCATTGTGCTACACACTAGTAATATCCCATTTAGATTACTGTGACAGGCCGAACTTGGCACTGCATTTGAAGCGCTTTTGGTAACTTCAGCTGGTCCAAAGAACTAATTGCTCACTAGGATATTACAGAGAGCATCTCCATTGGCTGCTAGTTTATTTCTGGGCACAAATGTAAGACATCTATATGACCCTTGATGGCTATTTCTTAGATCCTGTCTCCCTTTATGACCAGGCCAGGGCTAGGAAATCCTCAGGAGAGGCCCTTCTCTCAGTCACACTAGCATCACATGCATGCTTGGTGGAGATGCAAGAGACGGCCTTCTTGGAGGGCACCTTTGGGCCCTGGAACTCCATTCCCAGGAAGGCTTGAATGCCCTCTTCTTGTTGTACCTCCAGTGGCAAGTTACATACAACCTTTTTAATCAGGCAGGATTTGTGATGAGTGGATTGAATGAAAACGAATGTTTGGAGTCTGGCTGGGCCTATAAAAGTCTAGCAAACTAAAGACACCATCCTAAAAATGGAATGTGGAAAACTGAATTATGGAAAACAAAGGAGATGAAGAATTCATTAACTTTGGCAAGAAAGGTGCTAATGAGAAAACTGATGACAACTGTTGAATGTTTGGTGTAAACAACACATATTTACATAGTTGAAGACAATTACTCTTTAAGTTAATGACGTTAAACTATCTGTTCTGGAATTGAAGGGTTCCAGCAGGTCTGAGCTGATTGACAGAGGTTATCTAAACAACCAAATAATGGATAACAAAAAATCACTATATACTATTTTCCTTTTTGACTGCATCACAGATCTGCTAAAAATGCTGCATCTGTCCTCCTGCTTCTTTTCTCCAGCAGTAGGCCTGACTGGGGAAGGGATGGTGAATATGAATATTGCATATATGTGAGTGAATGCTGAGGAAATGTGATGTTCCCCCTTTATCTATGTAACCAATATACAGTAGCTATTATAAAAACAGTAATGGAGTCTGTTTATCCAAAGTGCCTGTTGTACTCTGTCCCACTGAAAATGATTAAAGAACAATTTAAAAGTTCAAAAAGTATTCATGATAGATTTTCAAAGATAAAGTTTTTAAGAATGGACCAGGAAATACTGTGTTGTGTTAATGAATTGTTTGAAACAGCTATTTATTTACATATGTGCTGGCATGGCTGTGCCAGGAGATTTGAATTTCTTTTCTTGCACTGTTGGTTCGTTTGAATCCATTTGGGCCTTGCATTTTGCAATTGGGTAGCTTTCCCCAGGTTGCAATCATAGGGCCAACAACCTATCAATCATCGTTAGAGCCTTTACACCCACCCCTTTCCCCAGGTTTGGAGGGAAAGGGGGACATTTAGTTCAGTCTCACAGTTTAAAGCCTTACAGTAGGACGTGTGGGCTCTTCTCTGCCCCACTTGTAAAAAGCTTTGCTTCTTACAGCTTTGCTGAGGTTAAAGAAATAGATCTACAGCCAGCTCTGCTGGGGTTAAAGAAATAGATCTACAGCTAGCTTTTGCTGGGGAAAAGGGAAAACCTCTACAGCTTTGCTGGGGAGTAAAGTTACAGTTCCACAGTTTGCTGGAGGAATATAGCCAGTCTTTGCTGGGTAAAAGAAATAGTTCCTACAACCTTAGTGGAGAAACTAAAAAGACACCAGCTTGGCAGATCTGCAGCAACCATTGCCTGGTAAGGGACTACTCGGGTTATCCATAACACAGCTTGGAGCCAGGAGTTGGGGCCTCACGCCAGCAGAGTAAAGAAAGATTGCCCAAGGAGGGATCGGAAGTTTTCCCTAAAGAAGATAGGAACAGTTTATCAAGCAGTTGCCTGTCCCTTGTCGGCAGATCGAGAAAGCTACCAGTTTTTCAAGATTATAAAGCATTTAATTCGTTTGTTCGAAGATTTAAGCCATAATAAAGAACTTTGTTGGACTTATTTTGAGCCTCTACAGAACTTTGTTTTGGGAAACCTATGGGACCCTTTAGCGGAGGCACCCCGGCATCCCCTTGGGCATACAGAAAGTACGTCCTGTAAACAGACATTGTCATAGGCTCAGTGCACGACAACATATTTATTTAATTGTATTTCAAATACAATGGTCTAATAGTTGTAAATTTTAGTTCTATTTTAAAATGTATCCTTTTCCCCCATGTTTTTAGTTGTAGAGCCACTTTGGGTCTCATTCCTGGAGGAAAAGTGAGGTACAAATAAATACAATAATTATAATTATAACAGCAGCAAACAATAATATATGGAGGCCTACATGATCCCCCCCCCCTTTTATAGGCAAAATTTTAATTAAGCCTGGCAATACAGTGTTAATGAGCATGGATCTTACAAGATAGCTGATAAAAGTATAACAACCAAATTCTGCCCACTTTGTTTGATGTAATGGATGCTTCAGAATAGTGCTGATAGTTGCAGAAGTGGACAGTAAGGAGCACATACCTTTTCGTCCATTGATTGATTTTAAACATTGTTCATACATGTCCCCTGTATGAGGGTAGTTTGTAAAATGTAGTAAAAAAAGAAAAAAAATGAGAGCACACTAAACTACAAGATAAAGAATGCATGAAATGGACAGTTACACTACCTATCTTCATAAACAGACAAACTGCAATAAAATGAAGGCATGATATTACACTGTTGTATCACTCAGGTTCATGCATCAATTTAAAATGCATGGGAAACAAATAGTTTTGTCCTAGTACTAGAAAGAATATAATTTCAGGGTCCGCCATACCTCCATGGTAAGAGCTGAGAAGGAGTTTTCTCTTAATCTTCAGAAAATAACAAATGCTTTCTTATTTCGGATTTTATCCTATATACTGCTTGCAATCCAATATTGCAATCCAATACTGACTGGCTGCACTGACACGAGAAATAAGAAATAAACATCCAATATTCAATAAAAAAGCATATAAACCTAACACTAGTGAGGTTGGATCTACATTGCCATGTAATGTAATTTCATAATGCAGATTAACTGCATTGAACTGGATTATATGAGTCTACACTGCCATATAACCCAGTTCAATATAGTGATTCTGCATTCTGAAACTGCACTATATAGCAGTGTAGATCCAACCTGAGTCATATACCCTTCCCTCAATTTACTGACAATTTACTGAAGTTGCCCTGCATGGATGGTCCTTGATCTGTGGGAAGGCAGAATTAGAGAAGCATCTAGCTACATCCTCATAGATGTGGAATGATGACATGGGCCCTGAGACCCATGGAGGTCCTCTTCAAAGCAGATGTCATAATTTAATATCTTGTTGTTGAAATGTAGACTTCTGTGATCCTGCCTGATCTTAAATAAGCATAGAAAGGCTATGTGGAGTTTAATTTTAGGGGCTTTTTATTTCATGGAGGCACTTTGGGAACTGAAGTGGGAGAAAGGGAATACTAATCCATGCACACTTAGTTATATGCATGTTCCTAACACGATGCCGAACACCATGTCCTCTTTACATTCTTTCCTTTCAAATCAGTGTCATTGACCCAGCTCTAGTCATGTACAACAAATTGTACACAACAGCTGCTAGGCCCAGATGGCAATACTCCTTTCTGTCTGTATCAAAGATGTATTCACTCTCATACTGTGTATATTCTCTTGCAGAACTGAAGCAGTATATGTGTTCACGATTAAAGGCCTAACAAGGTCTGTATTGTAGTCATAAAATACATTATTCCCTCATTCCTCATTTGTTTCCTTTTAATTTTATTTTTAAACATGGAGTAGTTTCTCTCTAAAACATATTGAAACACTTTTATTCTGAAATACATATTCATAATGTCAGATTTTAATAAACTGCAACAGACAGATTTTTAAACTGCCACAAACAAAACAAGTGAATTTAATTAAAAATGAAGATGAAAGAGTGGGAATTGACATGAGCTTATTTTATGCCAAGTGCCATAATAGATGCAAGAGCCACCAGAGATCAAGGAAGGGGAGATGCATGAGGAAGGAAAGAAGTTTTGCTGGAGGGAAGAGCTTTTTTACTAGAGGAGTAGTGTGTATATTTATGACTTTATGTCTGAAGAGGGGATTAATCTAGAAGACTGAAGGGGTTGATAAACCAAGCATAAAATAATGTTATTTTCTTTTTAAAAGAGCACTGGCCATGGCAGTTTCCACTCCATTCCCCTTGCACGTCGTATGTGATAAACAGTCCGCTCTGTGTGTTTAGTAAGGGCACAAGGAAGTGAACATATTTTGCTCCATCTCAGATGGACCAAAATGCAAGCAAAAAGCCAAGCATCTGTGTATGCAATTTGGAACTCAGCCCTTGGCTGCCAGTCACTACGCCATATGATCAAACACTCCTACACCTGGGCAAACTGGCAAATGTGAGTCCGTTTTTCCCCTCTGCAAAGGATAAAATATAAATGGTCTCAGTTTACAGCCAAAGAAAACATGGACTTTTCTCCAGGATGTTTTAAAAAGTCACAAGCAATATGGGAAACAATCAGTATCCTGATTCTGCACACATTCACTTCACAATTTAGTGAGATTGATTTTAAAGATAGATTGAAGGATTCAGAGCCCAGAGAATGGTGGGAGGGAAGATTAAGCAGATCTGGCTCTTTGGATCTGGATATATGATCTTAATTATACTCTATAGTGAAAGTGTATAATGAAAAATAATGGAACCATTTGTACAGCAGCTAATATGTCTTTATTAAGAATAAATATTAACTGAATCCAAGAGAAAAAAGAGGAATAGTCACCCCACACCTTCTGACTTTTAAAGTTTTTGAACCATGTCACATTTCCTAATAACATTACAGCAACTTTAAAACTTTGGATCAACACTTAGAAATACAGCCTAGGCTCCCCTCCCCCCCCCAAAAAAAAAGAAAGAAAAGAAAAGAAAGAAAGAAAGAAAAAAGGGAGAAGGGAGTGGGCAAAGTTGGCTGTCAATGCAAACACAACGAATATAAGAATTCCAGATATGAATGAATTTTCAGTGTATCATTTTCTGCAATACTAGAAGTTTAGGAACTGAAATAAAATTTCTTTTTTTAAAAAAATTAAATTTTTATTGGTTTGTGGTGCATACAGAAAACAAAACCGACACCAAAGGAAAACTGAAATAAGTAAAAAGTAAAAAAGAAAGAGAAAAAAACAGAAAAAAAGAAAAAAAGAAATACAAAAGAGTATGCCAGTTAGCAGAATGGTATACAGTCAGCGCTCATTAAACATATAAAAAATCAAATTTGACTGTACAGTTATAATACATTAACATTTATTGTCCCTCTAACCCCACACCCGTGAACCCAACCCCTGAGACCTCCGACACCACTCCGTATGGATCACATAACTAACCCGCAACTACCCACGTATCTTCTTTCACTGAATCCCCTTTATGGCAATCTTCAAATCTACTTTTGTCTTCTTTTCAAGATATCCAATTGCCAACCGCCATTTTTCAACAAATTCTTCATTATTTCCACCTCTGCTGCTATTTGTCAGTTTGGCCAATTGGATATAGTCTACTAATTTATCTCTCCAATCCTTAATATTTAATTCTTTTTCCCCCTTCCACGATTTAGCTATTATTAGTCTCGCAGCAACAAAACAATACTGACAAATTTCTTCATCTCCTGTGCTAATACGCCTCCTAAATATTCCTAATATCACATTTCTGGGTTTTTCTTGATTTTTTTGCTGATCATTTTGTTTGTTTCTTTCATCTCTTTTTTCCAGAATTCTTTAACTATGTTACAGGTCCACCATACGTGGAAAAAAGATCCCTTCACCTTCTTGCATCTCCAGCAAGCCCCTTGTCCTGTTTTCTCTATTTTAGCTAGTACCTCTGGGGTTATATAGGTTCTGTAAAACATTTTAAACATATTTTCTCTAATTGAGCTGGCCACTGAGAATCTAAAGCCCTTATTCCAAAGACATTCCCACTCTTCCAGATCGATATTTCTGCCAACATCTTGGGCCCACGTGATCATAACGGATTTTATTTGGTTGTCTACTAAGTTATATTCTAAAATGTATTTGTAAAGTCTGGATATTAGGCCTTTGTTGCCCTTCTCAAAAATACTTTCTAACTCCGATTTATTAGAAGCAAATCCTAGTTTTGCATCCTTCCTAAATCTGTCGTGTAGTTGGAAAAAACTGAACCAATCTTTTAACCCAGATTCTTCTCTGCTTTTAAGTATCCATTGTCCTTTCTCATTGACCAAATAATCCTTGTATGTGCCGGAGTCAGCATGTGTGGCCGGTCTCTGGACTGCTTCCAATGGGCACAGCCATAGGGGTTATTTTGGCTCCATACCCTTCTTATATCTTTTCCATGTTGCTAAAAGGCTGGCTCTTATTACGTGCCCGTTGAATTCTTTGATCACCCTGTCCTTATAATCCCATAGATAGGCGTGCCATCCGTATCTTAAATTATGGCCCTCTAACTTAAGCAACTCCTTATTGTCCATTTTAATCCATTCCTTTAGCCAGCTGAAATTTGCGGCTTCATAGTAGTACCTGAGATCTGGCAATGCCAGGCCCCCTCTGTATTTTCCATCAATAAGGTTCCTGTAGGCAATTCTCGCTTTTTTCCCTTTCCAAATGAATTTGACCAGATCTCGTTTCCATATTCCGAACACCTTTACTCCCTTAATAATTGGTAGGTTTTGAAACAAAAACAGCATTTTGGGCAATACCATCATTTTTATCACTGCTATCCTCCCTAACCAGGTGAGTTGAAGTCTTTGCCAATTTTCCAAATCTCTTTTTATCTCCTTCCAGGTTTTGTCATAATTATATTGGTAAAGTTTACTATTTTTGTTACTTAGCCATAGTCCAAGATATTTTACTTTGGGGACTACCTTACAATTAATTATATTCTCCAATTTAACAATATCACTTTTAGATAGGTTCTTAGTTAGAAATACAGATTTCTCCTTGTTAATTTTAAAGCCTGACGCAACACTAAATTCATTAATAATAATTAATTAATAATTTCCAATAAGGCATGTATGCTTCTTAAAGGTTCCCTTAAAAAAGAGACCAGATCATCTGCATATGCCTACCCTTTTACTTTACTTCCTTTAATTTCATTAACTTCTCTAATTCTATTATTCAAAATTTCTAATATCCAAATGAACAGTAAGGGCGACAAGGGACAGCCTTGTCTTGTCCCTTTTTGAATTTCTATATAATTTGACATTTGATTATTTATTTTTTAATTTGGCTTTTTGCCTTGAATAAATAGCTCCTATTGCCTTTCTGAAATTTTGGCCTACTCCGAAATGGTCCAATACTTTAAACATATAATCCCACCGCACATTATCAAATGCTTTCTCAGCATCTAAAAACAGTAATGCGATCTCTCTACTTGGATCTTGTTCGGCATATTCTAGTATATCTAACACTGTTCTCACATTTTGGCTCATATGCCTACCTGGGAGGAAGCCTGCTTGATCCCCGTGTACTATTTTGGTTAAGATTTTTTTCAACCTGTTCGCTAGAATTTCTGCGAATAACTTATAATCGTTATTGACCAATGAAATTGGTCTATAATTCTTTACTTGCTCAATATCTCTGTCTATTTTAGGTAAAAGAACTATAGTAGCTTCCTCCCAGGACTCAGGCATCTCTCCTTTTTGGAGCACTTGATTCATTGTAGAAAGCAATAGCGGGCCTAATTCTTCTTTATACACCTTATAAAACCATCTGGACCTGGGGCTTTATTTAATTTAGCTTTATCTATAGCTGTGTTTAATTCCTCCCGTGTAATTTGTCTATCCAAATCTGATTTCATGTCTTCTGTGAACTTGGAGACATTCATATCAGCTAGGTATTGGTCTATTTTTTTTTAGTATCTATTGGGTTATTTTTGTAGAGGTTTCTGTAATAGTCTTCAAAAACTTTTTGAATTCTTCTTACGTTTGTAATTGTCTCTCCTTTGTGCCTTATCTTGGCTATTATTGGTCTCTCCCTGTGATCTTTCACTTGCCATGCCAAGAGCCTGCCCGGTTTATTAGCATTTTCAAAAAAAAATGTCTATTATACATAATTTTCTTTTCTAATTCATTTGATAAGAATAATTCGTATTGCTGCTGAACTTTGGCTAACTCTTCTTTTGCTTTTTTCTTATCCCCCTTAGACATCTCTAATTCTTTTTCTTTCTCTCTAATTTTGGTAAACATCTCTAGTTGCATATTGTTTCTTTTTTTACACAAAATAGCATGTTGTTGAATTAGTAAAACTCTTACCACCGCTTTTCCTGCATCCTGAAATAAAATTTCATGGGCGGAGGGGGGCAAAACTGTATAGTGTGGAATACCCACAGAGGATGGTTCTACATAGACAACTAAAGTGGCTGTAACCAGCATATGAGATGTTGCTTATAGCCCACTTTGTGGCCCTAAACTGCCTGAGTGGTGGCAGGAAATCCCTACTGTCCAACTACACTGAATCCAGTCCAGCACTACTGGGCAGGTGCCCAATTGCCACCTTCTCCCCTTGTATCACTGTTCGTTACAACACTGAGGTGGTTAATGCTTGGGAAAAATCTTTCCTAATTCTGTAATGTGTGATTTGTAAAGGAAGCTGGAAGGAGGGGGAGCTGCTCTCTTAATTCTTCCGTCCTCATTCATGAGTCACATGACACAGAAGAAGGAAAGACAAATCTCCAGGATATATTACATGGCTTTCTCACTGCTGTAGCCAGCAGCAACACAGGAGGAGGGGGAACCATCTCACATCAACAGGCTGCCTGAGGCTTGGGATGACAGGATGTGTGTAAACATGGGTGATTCTTCATGGAACCAGCTGAAGCTGTCTGCACAGGTTCTACCTCAAGGAAGTCAAGTTTTTTTCCCCGAGTTAGTTTAACCCAGGATAAAAGCCATGTTAAATGGCTTTCCCTGAATCAAGTTAGTGTGTGTTTTGTTCAGCTGAAAAATGTGCATATTTCCATGACGATATCTCCCTGTACTCAAGGAAAACACCTAACTTCGTTCCTGTGACTGCTCCACATCATGCATGTCCACCTTTTTATAATCCTAAGACAGCTGATTAGGGCTGTAAACAAATGGAATGATAGTCAAACAGGTAGCTAAATGGGAGCACAATTGGAAAGCAAATTCCCATGAGAACTCTCTGCCACCATTCCTTTGTTCTGATGTTTATGAAATTAAACAGAGCTTGAATTTACAATAGCATGAGGAGAGATAATAAAAAATCTGCTTGTGTGCACACTTAGATGTCCACATCAGCTCATATGAGATCCAGCACATCTCAGAGACTCGATTTTTAAATAAATTCAAAGGAAATTGCCACCGGATATCCCTCATCCATCTTAACAGATTTCTAAAATCTACTACAATCTAATGTGTCAGAATGGCAGAGGAGGATTTACTAGGATTGACAGCTCTGTGCTTGGACTTGCTGTCAAATGCAACGATTTTGCCCTACTTTTTTCACCTAGATTCTGATGCTGTCTGGAAGTTTATGAAGATTATAAAGCTGTTGGAGTTCAGTCTGTGATTGTATCTAATGATCAGGGCTCTCTGGATGTTGGGAATGACAATGCTGTTTCTAATGATGTTGAGAATTACAATGACAATGCTGTTCTAATGATGAGGTTGCTTTAGATGCAGAAAATGACAATGGGATTCCTGTTCAAAGTGTCTTTGCTGATGAGAATGTTCCTGAAGAGTTTGGGGATGATGTGAATTGTTACCAGAGAATTCCCAGGCTTTTGATCCTGAGAAAAGCTCAGCACCTGGCCCAGCTGCAGAAAGTAATGAGCAAGAAGATAGAAGACTGGTTTTCAAACAAAACAGAATTGTTCAACAATCTCTCCAGCACTCTGCCACACTGAAAGAAAAACTGATAACAGAATCTAGGCTGAATAGAAACAAGTTTCTGACGCGGATTTAGAGTAGATTCAGGATAAAAGTACCAAGTGAAGAATCTGTGGTGAGATGAAGCAACATTTGGAACTGCAACAAGATGTAGTGGTGAATCTTCCAGTCTACCTTGGAAAATTTCAACTTATACCTTGTTTGATTTCATGATTTGGAGTCTTACCTTGGAAGTTTCTGTGTGGATTTTTCATGTACTTTGATGGATTTATTTCCTGGAATATTTGTTCCTGCCTATCTTTCCACCCACTTGATCTACCTATTTCTTTGGAGTGTTTTACTGCTAATGCTCTTTTTAAAAAATAGCTTGCAATAAACTACTTGCATTTTCACTCAGCTGTGTGGTGTTTTAAGTCAGAGGGCTTCTTCCTGGCCTGGAGTGCAACAGCACCCAGAGAGGGAGAGAGATTTCTTTTAGGTTTTCTGTAAGGTGCATTAAATCAATCTCTCTCTCTCTCTCCCCCCCCCCCTGAGAGAAAATGTGGGTTAAAAATAATAATTTTCAGTGGCTAAATACATTATGTACCTTTGCCTTTGTTTGAAGAAGTTAAACCTCGACAAAGTATTGTAAGACCTGATGATTGATTATTCTTGTAAAATCTGTAATATTGTGAGATATAATGGGACCTTGGTATCTGCTGATGTTCATACTCAGGATACCCTTCCCCCAGATATCAAAATCTTTTGGGTGCCCAATTTTTTATTACAGCTAAAAGCATAGTAAAATAATGTTTCTTATGTAAAAGCCTTTAAAAAGAGGGATTTTTTAAAAAGGGGGTGGTATTTTCAAATTGTGGGTGGTTGAAACTGTGGCTACAGAATCTGAAGACACAGTGAACTGACTGTTAAAATCAAATTGTCTTCACTGCCATTGCAATAATGCTCCATAAAAATCCTGCTGTTCTCTTTCTTGTTTTCCTTTTTATTTTGCTACCCCCCTTCCTTCCCTTCACAACAATGGTGAAGTTAAAGAGCAATGTGTAACATGAAGTATTCCCAAGGCAAAATTAATGATCATTAACATGACCAATTCAACAGCACATTGAGAAGATTATGACTGTTATAAAATAGGGCCCAGGGCTTGTTTGTTTTAAAATACAATGTTTAGATTGCCTTATCTGACAGAGCCAGTCCTCCTTCACTGTTTTAACATCTTGAGCCCAATGAAATTGAAATTTTGGGTGTTAGAACAGAAGCAAAAGCACAGTGGTTCATGGAAGTCTGCCAGATTCTTGATGTGCCTCAGGAAATGTCAAGTATTTGCACCTGAGGGTATTATGTGACTTCACCAGTCCAGAGACTTTCAAACATGATGCAAGCGATTAAAGGAAATCTTTGGAATTCATGTTGCAATCCAAATTAAGAGCAAAACTGTCAGACTAAATCTTAAGAAATAAACTTAAGGAAAGACTTCTATAGCCATTCTCATTTTCCATCTGGGATCTATAGAAATGCCAAATAAAAAATAAGAATAGAAAGGGAGAAGAAGAGCAGTTAACTTAACTTTGCTCAGTGGCAGCTTTTTCTCCTAACATGGTTATTGTGTACCTTGTGGATTTTCCCCTTTGTGATTTTAATTAGTTCAAGAGTTACAAAAACCCTCATAAAATGGCTAAAACTTGATAGTGTATGCTGGTTCCTCTAAAGTTTTTCCATGGCGCCTTCTGGCTCCCATCCCACAATGTACATCTACTTCTGGTGGGGCTCTGTGAAAAGCTGAATCATAGAGATCAATGGGGGAAGCCAGGTGGTGGATGCTTCCCACCATGGAATGAGGTAAGGATGATGTGGGACATGGGGCAGTGAGTTTCCTCTATCCCTCACCGGGTACCACTGGGTTCAACTCAATGCATCACAATTCTGGCAGCAAATGTAATGAGGTCCCCAAAACCACTATGCTTTTCCTGGAGAGTGATGCCGATATTATTTCCTGTAGCTGAATGAAAATAGATGGAAAGTCAACTACTTTTTCTCTTTTTAAATTCTTTTTGTTTTCTTGCACCTTTTATATCTCAGTTCTATGATTCTTATCTTAACTTGATTTTCTCTTGATTGTTATTCTTGTTTACTTGCAATGTAACCTTTAAAAGTCTTTAATGAAAAAAGTGTTTTTTTAAGTGCTTGCTAAAGCTCAGTGGTAGTTGTTTACTACAGCTTGCGTTTCTTTCTTTCTACTGACCAGCCTTCACTTCTCCCTTCTAAATTCCTTTACACATTGAAAAGGAAAATACATAAAAATGCCTTTGATGCCATCTTCTTTTGTCTATTTTTATGAAGCACCTTCAGTTGAGAAAAAAATCTCTTATAGTCTCAAGTTTTGTTTCTGTATAAAGTGATTTTATTTTAGAGATCCCATATGCCTTTTTCTGAAATATTTCCTGGGAACTCATGGCATTACCAAAGATTTGTCACTTCTACTTCCCAGTTCAATTTAAATTAGCCTTATATTTTCCAGCTTGAAATATATTCCTGCTTGGCTATCTGTTTGTATTTTCAATGAACTAGTTATGATGTTGATGAACTGTAAATACTTGTGTTCATAAAATGAAATTCTAAAAATGATTGAGTTGATAGCCTTATGCTGTTTTGAGGCATGCTGTGTTTTTCTATGTCACTTTTTGCATCCTGAAGTCTCTCAAGTCCAAGGACAATATGCTAATTATTACACTATTATTTGTAGTGTATTAGTCTAGGAGTCTCAGCTGAGTCTAACGTATGGTATAATGTCATGTTCATCTGCAGCATCTCTCTCTCTCTCTAATAAGAAGGGGAGGGAGAGAGGATGGGATTTGTATGCATTAGGGTTGTGCAATTCAACTGAACCAAAATCTGTTTTCAGTATCTGAATTTTGGTGGACCAGCAGATCTGTTTTTGCAACCTCCCAAAAAAGGCCAGTGTCCAAAAACAGTTTTCAGGTCTGCAGCTGAAAAATGCAGGAAAATCCTGCCCATTGACAGCAATGAGGGGAAGCTTTCTGGGCCCTCCTTCCCATTGCTTTTAGGGCTATTGGAATGAAAATGGCTACACTTGGAGGGCACAACTACCACTGTTAGCTCACCAAGTTTCATAACATTTGTGTCTTCTAGAAATAAAATCTCATTGAGAAAAACACCCCACTGGCTGCACCCTGTAACTTCTCCAGGAGCTGCACAGGGAACCATTCTTTCTCCTGCCAAATGCCAAACTCTCAAAGATGCAGAGCCACCCTAATGATTTAAAGAAAAACACTCACCCACTCAAGACATGCTCTTTCTTCCAAGTCCCCAAACATGCATGCACACATACATACACTTTCCAATTCCCAGTCAAGAAAATAAGGAATCAAGAAAATAAAGAAAAATCAATAAAACGGATCCATGCACAACTCTAGCATGCATGTGCTTTTTGTTTTTAGGACAGTCATAATGTGCAGTTGCATTTCAAAATCTACCACATCAGTGTTCTTGTGCTACAAAGCTATTCTCTTCTTCATTTTAAAGAAGGAATTATCTCCTCTGCCTTGAATTCCAATTTTGAGGGGAAAGATGGGATGCAAATAAAAATGGTGATGATAATTATGATAATGGTCTAATTACAATGACCATAAGTTTCTCTACATAATCTCACACTGCATGTGTTCTGATCGTAACACAGAACATTCATGATGATTTATTTGCAATGTATTTCTTTGGAATTACTTTTTACCCCTAGGTTTTACAGAAAATCTAGACACTAAGGCATGTGGTCGGCCCTTCATATGGCAATGCTTGACTGTGTAGTTGATGGGAGGTAACCACTCTCTCTAGAAAGTGCCCCTCCAAATGATTGAAAATATATACCACCCTGTAATAGCAATGTGAGTTTGGCAGGGGAAAATGTGTGATTGGCTATATCGATCTCACCACATTGTGTGTGATGTTGAATCATGTTGTTATGCTTAATACATACATAATATTCATAAACATTTAGTCATTCAGATAATTATGACAATGCTATTTCTGTTCTAGTCGCTCTCTCTTTTTCTCATGTGCTATTGTTGAAAATTATAAATTTCTTGCAAATTTTTCAAATACACAGAAGAGATGAATAAACTTAGTATCAGGTCATACAGAAAATACAAACTAGTATCAGATTTTCACAGAGGTATATGCCATGCTCCAACCATTTTTGTAGGATTGTCAGCTTGGCATACAAATATGTTTGCATTTCCTCCTCAAAGTAGCAATTCTGAAATTTTTGATACTGAGGCACACCTCTTTTCTGGATTATTACTGAGGCATTCAGAGGCACCTGTCCAGTGACCTCCCCTGGGGCTATTTTATTGGTTCCAATTCATTGAGGTGGTCAAATACTCCTCCCCATTCATGCTGGCCAGAAGGGGAAACCCGATTTTTACCTGAAAGCACTAGACATTGGTGTCTACATCGTTTTGGGTTTGTTTTGTTTTGCTGTTCTTGTTTGTTTATGATGTGTATGCATACAGTAGATGGAAGCAGATAGAATTGTAGTGTGGAGTTTGAGAAAAAAAGCTATACCTGGAGCAGAAAGTTGAAGCAGATATGTATTCCCTTCCTTTGCAGAATAATCTCGAATAATGTTTATTTTGGAAGATGACTATATTCTAAGTGGTTAATTTTCTAGGAAGCTTATGTGAAGGGAAAAGTCTCAACACTTCAGAAGTTCAGGTTCCTGGTTCATAAAGTGTTTAAGAATATCAACACTTGGATGACCTTAGGGGAACACATGAGGGTTTTTTCTCCCTATCCACACAGACCACTGCATTAGAGTATCCATAGGAGAAACACTGGAGTATCTCTCCACCCCAATCTCAGGAAATTCCAGGAAAGTGGAATGTGGGAGAGGGCCAATTAGCTTGTTGCTGATCTCTCCTTTATGTGAATCAACTCATGTTAACATGAACAAATCAATAGGATTATAGAATCATAATGTCATATATTTTGCTGTACTATATTTATGGGATATGGGGGAAATGAAACAATACTCCTTCATGGAGTGGCAGTGCATTGTCTTGCCTTAGATAAAAAAGCAATTTTATTGTGTTTTAGAAGCAGATGTGGTGATATGACAATTTTTCTAATTCTTTATTCCTGATCTAAATGAACCACATTGTTCCCTTTGGCTCTCTTTTATGAAGCACCATTTGCTGACTCTTTATATTCATGAAGTAATCCAATTTCACATAGTTTTTTTTTCAAAGTGTCTCACAACACATAGTTGTCTAAAACACCTATGCAACAAGCATCTCAAAACTAAGCTATCAAACAACAGTAATTCACTAAATTTAATAGTGTCTCAGTATTCGCCCATAAAAATCACTGAACTACCTTCAGGATTTTTTAAAAATGTACTTTACAAGTTGGGCAAAAGGTTTATCTAAAGCAATGTACATGACACTTTCCCCCCTAATTTGAATTAGCAATACAGATGCCAAGCTATGTTTGCAGAGCATACAATCTGAATCTACCAGCATTTCTGTCTAAGGAGTAAGAATGTTGATGTGATATCACAGTTATTTTTTCCTACACTATTCCTCAGACACTTTGTATGAAAATGAGTATACAACCCTGCTTTGAAAATACTCATCTGTTTTCTCATGTTGCCAGAAACTCTCTGAGAAATTGTGTTATCAGAATCCCTTGGCTTTCCTTAGATTCATTCAGATATTTTATGTGAGAATACCAGCCATTTACTTTGAATTTAAATTTGGATGAAATTCCTGGTGTGACTCTAATGTAATATCAACACCTGGAAGCTCTTAAAACAGTACATGAGAATTTTACCTCCTTATCCACAAAGACCTCAGTAGGAAAAACACTAACTCCCCCCCCCAAAAAAAACACACCCTATCTCAGTAATAAGAACCATGTTAAACAGATGTCTATCTAATGGATGCTCCAATCTGCTTATAACTTTTACTTCTATTAAGAACCAGGCTTAATGTGAAGGTTCATCCCCAGACTGCCATTCATTAATAACACACTTTTCTTTCATTAGCAAGATCAATGATTCATGTAGATTAGTCTAGGGATGTGAAACTTGTCTTAGTTGTGGTCAGAGTGAACACAGCTCTGACAGCATGAAATGGACATAGATGTGAGAATAAGAAAAGCTGATGCCATGAATAACAGTGTGAAATAAATGAAGCAATCTCTGAAAACAATGTTCTTTCAGGTGACAAAATATATGAGACTTCCACAATTGGTAGAATGATGTTTCTTGATACTATAGGAAGTGGATTGGTTTCACATGCATTCTTAAAGAAAATTTCAGTTCCGTACCCTTAAAAGTAGCAAGGATGGGAAAAACTATTCATTAAACTGTTGGACATCTGGTGAAAATCTAAAGAGAAAATATTGGGCTAGATGGACCAGTAGCTTGACTTACTAAAAGGAAGATATTGTCCTCAGAGTGTCTGCTAAGAGGTTCAAAAATAAATCAGTGAAGCATGCTACCTTCAGTCAGCTCTGAAGCCCAGAGCAGCACTTTAAGATTTATTGCTATTTCTAAAAACTACAAAACTATATACAGGAGTAGCCAAAGACACATCTTTCCTCTTAAGCGTACATCGTTGGAAGAGAACACGTGCTGTTATCACATATCCGGAATGTATGACGCAACAGGAACTGTCCAAATTTACACTCTAGGCATAACCATAGCTCTGTACATTAAGCCTTGCACAGCATTACATTTCTACACCGAACACAGAGTTTAAACTATAAATATTTCATCATATTTAAACCACAGTACTAACAGATATGTGTATTCCTATCTTTCTACTGTGTTTGACAAAAAACACTATCAATTTCATAAGTTTGTTGGTTTGCCATGATGGGAAACTTCAAAATGCAATATTTACTCTGCTCAGCCAGTTTGCCTCACATTTTAATGAATATTCAGTGAGTTGCAGATGAGAAACCTAGTTGATTCTTTTCCTGCCCTGATCCCGATTTCTGTACATGTGAAATTCTGTGGCACAGAATATTTTATCTTCATATAGACACAGGGAATAGTTCAATCTCCCCTAAATAACACACAAAACTATTTCAACCAGCTCATGGACATCATGGCTAAGGAACAAATCAGCTCAATGTGAAATCCATCATAAATACATTGGTATACATATGGCTGAAAATCACCTTTGTTTTGCACCACTGTGCAAAAATGTTGCATATGAAATTTCCATGACCATTTTTCAATCATCTAGAGGGCATTTTCAAACTAGAAGTGATTTTAGTCACTTTCTGATTAAGAATAAAGACATCTTCCATTGGGATAAATGAGAGATGATATTGGCTATATCAAAGTGAGTAATACACTGATAAGGTAGTTTATTACTGAATAAATTCTTCTGAGAAGTCCATGTTGGCCACAGAGAACTATAAAATTATAGAGTTGGAAGGGATTCTAAGGGTCCTTTTGCCCAATACATTACCAATGCTGGAATCTAGAGCTAAAACATGAGTTAGATGAGGTCACATTCTCCCTGAAAATGCAGATTCACTCCTGGATTTTTCACTGAACCTGGAGGTCCAGGTGTCAGCAGTGACCAGTAGTGCTTTTGCACAATTAAAGTTAGTGCACCAACTGCACCTGTTCCTGAAGAAGACAGATCTGGCCACAGTGGTACATGCCTTAGTTATAGCCTGGTTGGACTACTGTATTGCGCTCTACATGGGGCCGCCTTTGAAAAGTGTTTGAAAATTTCAATTGGTCCAAAGAGCAGCAGCCAGATTGCTAACAGGGACTGACTACAGGGCATACAACTCAGTTGTTGCAACAACTCCACAATTCAAAGTGCTGGTTTTGACCTACAAAACCCTGTATGGCTTCGGTCTAGGTTATCCTGAAGGATTGTATCTCTTTCTATAGTATCAGACAAGAACAATCAACTGGGGAGTGCCTTCTCTCTGTCCAATCACCTGCTCAAGGGCGTTAAGTGGGAACATGAGAGAGCCCCTTTTTGATAGCTGCTCCTATTCTGGGAAACTTCCTCCCTAGAGAGACCAGGATGGCCCCACCCCTGCTGCCCTTCCAAAGGCAGGTAAAGGTCTTTCTCTGCTAGCAGGCAGAAACATAAGGGGCATGCTGCTGGGGAGCATGTGGCTGGGATTCAGGGGGGTGAGTTTATTCTTCTAATGATTTTTAAAATCAGCAGTATATGAATTATACATTTGATAACAGTAATTTTCCTTCTTTATGTTTGGCTTTGTGTTTCCCTTTCTTCACAGGCTAACTGAGTAATTTTTTCATTGAAAAGGTACCAGTAACTGGAAAGGAATTTTTATTTTTATTCTGACATGAGTCAGAATAAAATATAAGGCACTTAAAAAAGAGGGAAAACCTATCTTTTCACTACATTCTAACAAAACCTATTCTGTGTTTCTGTCTTTGGTGATGTAAAGTTCACATCTGACAAATAATTGCTTTAATATATTTATAAGAACATCCTCAAGCTGCCCAACATCCAATTATTTTCATTGTATTGCTGACTATACAACAAAGAAATCTGTTCCCCGAAGGAATTATGACCCATGTGCTAGGCTGAAATGTAGGCTAAGATTTTGGTTTTAGTTATCTGCAGATATTTGAAATTGGTGTACTAAAACATAACTTAGTCGCTGAGCAATGAGATGATTTCCTGCTGCATAAGGGTAGTCTGTAAGATGTAAGACAGAAAGGAGATAATGAGAGTTTTTCCAATATGCCACTAATAAGTATGATTCATGAACACTGACTGAAAACAGAGTTGATATTTTAAGACTCTTGGGATACCAATATATGTTCATCAAAGGCATCAAGTAATACTACAGACCTGAAACATGAGATCCCTTCACTGTTCAAGAAATAATGTTAAATTTAATAGACATTGCTCTTAACGATTCATGTTTTATTTTTGTTTTTTTACCAAAGAGTTTGGTAGGGAAAATAATCATCAGCAGTTTCTCACTAGTGACTATTGTGATTGTGTGATTGTGAAAATGTTTGATTATTCATGTGTACTATTGTTACTGTTCTTAGTTTCATAATCAATGTGAGATACTACTCAAATGGACCTGAACAATGACAGCTTTATTCACTATTATCCAATTAATTATTTTTTGGTGTTTAGGAAATTTAAATGGGGTGACCAAATTGGTTCAGGAGTGGCTGAAGTGGTCAGTCTCCCCAGACTGAATCCCCCACCTCATCTGAGAAAAATTGTTATAGCCCCTTAGAGGAATTACTAAGACTCAGTATTGCTCTAAGGTCCAGCCAACAAACTGGAATTCTGACCATAGGATTAATTTCCCCAATCTGTGTGGCCCCTGGTGAAAGCAAACAACTCAGAGACAAGTACATTATCCTCATCACCACCATTCTTAGATTGTGCTGGAAAGTGTATCAGTGGCTTGTATTTTCCCTCAACTCTAGCAAGGAAGACCTATTTAGGACACATTCCTAAACCAACTGTCTGGTTCTCCATAACACTGTAGGGCAAGTGGAAAAAAGAACATTGAGGGGAACAAAATTCCTAACTGGTCCCAAAGTGACCGCTATCCTGTGAAAGACAGCAGGATAATGGGGGGTTGAGAGGGTGATGGTGTCTTATAGGCAACAGGTCAGACCCTGGCCTCTCACTCCATGATTCTGGTACTCTATCTCCTTCGTGGTGGATTAATTTTGAATTTAACTAGAGGAAACATTTCCCCAAATTTTGTTTCAAACCCACATTCCCCAGTCCAGTCACATAGAGAATTCCTCTCCAGATATTTTGGATTACAACTTTGACAATTATTGGCCATTCTGGGTGAGACTAGGCTATACACAAAAACACATGACCAAAAATTCCCTGCTCCTGTCCCAAACTATTCAGTGTATCTCTTGTAGTTTCCCTTTTCACTCTCCTGCAAAATAGAAACCTTCAGAGATTACCTGAAATTTCTGCAAAGGGTAATAATCTGCAAGTAGTTGTGGTAAACAACTAGGGGTAACAGAAAATTTCTATTTAGGCACAACCCAAAATAATACACTCACTGTATACTTTTATCTTCATTGTTAATCTGACCATTTATCTAGTAGTTGCTGCTTCAATTAGAAAGGCTATAATTAATGCTGTGTTGTTGTGTCATGAGATGGTAGTTAGGATATTTCAACAGCTGGCTGGAAAGTTGGGGTATTGTTAATTTGTTCATTTCTTTTTATCATGTGCTCAAATCTATAGGTGACTGTTTCATTCTCTATTTTGTGATTCTCTAAATGTCCATCAATGGACACAAATGGTCTTCTGAATATTCCCTCTAATGAGCAGATTATTTACAATCATCAAAATAAAGACTTGTATTTTTCTACATTAGCTATTCCTTTTCATTATAAAAAAATTTCCTACATCCTGCCCACATTTTTTTCATAATTGTTCTTCCCCCTACACACACACACCAACAATTTATTTACATGCTACCTTTGCTCCAGTTCTGGGACTCAAGTTGGCCTATAAACATTAAAACAAATACAAATTCAAATACATACTAAGGTTCAGGTATCTGTGGTGGTCAGGAGGATCTTTGCACAATTAAAAATAGTGCACCAACTGCACCCATTCATTGAGAATCCAAATCTGGCCACGGTGTTATATCTCATCTGGATTACTGTAACACACTCTATGTGGGGCTGCCTCTGAAGAGTGCTTGAAACTTCAGTTGGCCCAATGAACAGCAGTGAGCCTGCTCACTGGGGCTGGCTACAGGGAGTGGACAACCCCACTGTTGCCACAGCTCTACTGACTGTAAGTCTGATACCAGGCACAATTCAAAGTGCTGGTTATGACCTTTAAAACCCTTTAAGTTTCAGGTCCAGGCTATTCAGCCAACTGCTTCCCTTTGTACTAACCTGCTTGAGCCCCAAGATCTTCAGGAGAAGCCCTTCTCTTGGTCCCACCTCCACCTCAAGCTTGGTTGGTGGGAATGAGAGAGCAGGCCTTCTCGGTGGCTGCCCCTCAACTCTGGAACTCCCTGTCCAGGGAAGCCAGAATGGCCCCCTCCCTACTGTCCTTCTGGCAGAAGGCAAAAACCTTTTTTATTCAGAGAGGTATTTAAATATGGTTTTTAAGATCTAGTCAGGGGGTGCTGAGGCTTTTTAACTTTGAATATGTTTTGATTGATTTTAACTGAAAATTTTACTTCTGTTTGTGTTTAATTCTGTTTTAAGTTTTATATATTTGTATATTTTAAATTCTGTGCTAATGCTTTTATGTCAAGCCACTTCGAGTCCTCTTTGATGAAATAAAGTGGGGTAATAATAATAATAATAATAATAATAATAATAATAATAATGGCTCTGGCATAAACCAGTACAAGTGGTCCCAGTGGTGATCAGCACACTGGGTGCTGTTCCAAAAGAGCTCAGCCAGCATTTGAAAACAATAAACATTGACAAAATCTCAATCTATCATCTGCAAAAGGCCACCTTACTTGGATCTGCATGCATCATTCAAAAATACATCACACAGTCCTAAATGCTTGGGAAGTGTTCGATTTGTGATATGAAATCCAGCATATATATCTCGTTTGCTAGGTTTTTGTGTCAGTAAAATACTGTGTTTTTGTCTCAGTATAATAACAAATTAATAAGACATCTGTAATAGCTATTAGGCCTGGGTAACAACGCAAAAATTTGTTTCTAAAATCAATTTGTAATTGGGGTGTTTTTTTGTTTCGATATTTAAAATAATTACAAAATTTTCCAAAAAAAAAGTTCGGTATTTATGAAATTTCGTAAATATTTACAAAACATTTTGTAAAGATGGCGCCCTTTTTTTTCAATATTTTTTAAATACTTTTTAAATTTAATTATTAATTTAGTAGAATAGGGAGGAGAAATTATTATTGAGGGAAGGCAGGCACTCACTCTGGCGGGCTCTCTCGCTCGCCGCTCGCCCTCGCCCTCTCGCTCGCCGCTCGCCCTCGCCCTCGCCCTCTCGCTCGCCGCCGCTCGCCCTCTCACTCGCCCTCTCACTCGCCGCTCGTCCTCTCACTTGCCCTCTCGCTTGCCGCTCGCCCTCGCCCCCTCGCTCGCCGCTCGCCCTCTCACTCGCCCTCTCGCTCGCCGCTCGCCCTCGCCCTCTCGCTCGCCGCCGCTCGCCCTCTCACTCGCCCTCTCGCTCGCCGCTCGCCCTCGCCCTCTCGCTCGCCGCTCGCCCTCGCCCTCTCGCTCGCCCTCTCGCTCTCGCCCTCTCGCTCGCCCTCCCGCTCGCCGCTCGCCCTCACCCTCTCGCTCGCCGCTCGCCCTCTCGCTCACCGCTCGCCCTCTCACTCGCTCTCTCGCTCGCCGCTCGCCCTCGCCCTCTCGCTCGCCGCTCGCCCTCGCCCTCTCGCTCGCTGCCACTCGCCCTCTCACTCGCCCTCTCGCTCGCCCTCGCCCTCGCCCTCTCGCTCGCCGCCGCTCGCCCTCTCACTCGCCCTCTCGCTCGCCACTCGCCCTCGCCCTCGCCCTCTCGCTCGCCGCTCGCCCTCGCCCTCTCGCTCGCCGCTCGCCCTCTCACTCGCCCTCTCGCTCACCGCTCACCCTCGCCCTCTCGCTCGCCGCTCGCCCTCTCACTCGCCCTCTCGCTTGCTCAGTCGGCGCCGAGAGAGGAGAGCTCCCAGCAAGCCAGACAGCCATCTTACGTATTTCCGAAATGGACGGAAATACAAAAAATTTTGGCGCCTGCCGTTTTGATATTTAAAAACACTTCCAGGTTTAAAAATAAGTTTTGTAATCGTTTCGTAATTCAAAAATTAACGAATTTTTTAACGAATTACGAATTAACGAAACGAATTAACCAGCCCTAATAGCTATATCTACCCTTATAGCTATATTGATATCTATCATCTATCCAGTTATCCAATACACATATATACATTTATATTCAGCTACAATCCAAAACCATTGTTTGCATTTTCCTACATTCTATATTCTATGTTCAATGCAGCCATGAATATATTTGTTGTGGTGTGCCTTCAAACTGTTTCTAAATAACAACAACCCTATCATTGGGTTTCTTGTCAGAATTTGTCCCAGGCAGGTTTATTCTTGCCATTTTTTCAGGCTGCTAGACCACAATTCTCCTAAGATCAACCAGTAGGTTTACATGGCAGAGCAGGAATTTCAACCTCTAAGTCCCAGTGTCCTAATCCAACTACAACATGATGTTTCTCAGGTAGGTAGGTAGGTAGGTAGATAGATAGATAGATAGATAGATAGATGATAGGATGTTACTTCTGTTCTTTCTCTCACACATAAAATAATGATTTCAACTCTTCTAAGGCTTCCTTTGAACAAGTAAAAAAATGCATGACCACCTTAACAGGGAAGAATTTGACAAAGTCCAACCTAACTTAATCTGCAACAACTTTCATCTATTGAATCCCATATCAATTTTATATTAGCCATATCTGCCTTGTCTCATACAAACATAATATCTTAAATTTCACTGTCAAACATATACTTATAGAAAAAAATATCAACCTTGTTCTGAAGACCGCATCAAGCTACACCTAAGCCAAACGATATCATAGTGATGAATCTCTGTCCTTCTAAAACAATGAGCTGTTCATTTTCATTACTAAAACATGATTTTCTTCAGCTGAGGGCATGTAACCCATTTTATGATCCATGGCATCCATTGTAAAAATGTGTGTACTGACATTAGCTGCAAAGAATATGAGGGCAACATCATTTCAATAGTAACACTTCAAAATAGAATGAATTTTCATGAAATGACCTAGATGCAGAAAAACATTACCCACCATGTGCTGAGAGCCTTCCTTCCTTTTTTTTCTTTTTCAATAACTTTACTAAAAAAGTTTTATATCATATAAAACAACATATAGAATAACTGGAAGATATCAAGCCCAATTGGTCTAAGTCAAGTCTTCTTAAATATTTCAACCCTTCAGCCTGGGGATATTTTATGTGACCTCGAGTATATATGTATACAAAATAAGTATCAAACATTTACTGACAACAAATCAGCATTTGCAAGGCTTGCTAACTAGGCTAATTTTCCTTTTTTTTTTAATGAAGTATAGCTGAATAATCTTCGGCAGAGTCCACTGTAAATGTTGCTGCTAACATAGTTGTGTAAATGTCTAAAACAGTCACTAAATGATGTTCAGAAAACATTTACTGTTGCCAATGTTTTGGGGAATCCAACATTGAACTAAGAGGAATCCAGTTGTGGTTGTGACCTACAGTTTAAGAAGCAGTGATTTAAGGTAATGCTGCACCTACAGTTAGAAAACTACATTATTTTTTTTGATATTTTTTATTATTTTATCATGATTCAATACATTTGTTATACATTGTTTTGCAGCACATATTTTTCAATACAACCTACCATACTTTAAGAAAACTACATTATAAAGTTACACCAAAACATAATATCATCATGATTTCATCACATGCAATTATCCCCTCTCCCAGTTTCTAAACACTTCTAAAACTGTTCCCTAGTGAAGCACCATGGAGCCCATAAAATGAGACAAACAGATGTCTGGCTGTTGTCCATGATACTTTGTCAGGGAACTGTTTTAGAAATGTTTAAAAACCCAGAGGGGGGCACAGTTGATTGGGAAAAATAATCTTCTGAGGTCATGATTCATGTGGAAATGGGAGAAAGTGGGAGGAAATGTGTGGGGTGGGATCTGTCAAATTTGCTCATGTTGAATTACTTCAGTAACGAGTAATAATGGGCCTTCATATAATCTGTCTTGAAACTAGCACGTTTACTCATTTCATGCATTGTCAATTTCTACTATTTTTACCTTAAGCAGAAAGTTATAATTAATAAGTCCCTACAAATCTTTGTGGTGTCTGTGTTTGCATAAAGGTTCAACTCACAAATTGAACTAATATTTCAAGGACTTAGCTCAGAATAATTGAGATATAACTTCTAAAGGCCTTTCAGTTCAAAAATGTTTATCATTTTAATAGTCAAGGGTCCCCCTCCCCTCAAAAAAAGGCATATCTACTCTCAGAGAATAATATTTTGGCTATTTTAGGTAAGTCACATTCTGGAGGCATCTCCTCTAAGGACAGTTAATTTTGCTGGGCATCAGTGGGGGAAAATGTAGATATATAGCAAAATTAACTATTGCCAGTGGTGTTGTTTGGGTGGAAGAAGATTACTGGATCAATTAGAAATAAAGGAGACATTGAGCTGTTTGATGGATGCTTTGGAATTAGAGGAGATCAGAATGAGGTAATTTGTTTATTTATGAGAGCATGTCAGAAGCATTGTTAGGATAGGGTTGTTACAGGTTTTTCGGGCTGTATGGCCATGTTCTAGAAGCATTCTCTCCTGACATTTCACCTGCCTCTATGACAGGCATCCTCAGAGGTTGCGAGGTCTGTTGGAAACTAAGAAAATTGGGTGTATATATCTCTGGAAAGTCCAGGGTGGGAGAAAGAACTCTTGTCTGTTGGAGCTTGGTGTGAATGTTTCCATTGGCCACCTTGATTATTTATTTATTTATTTGCTTGTATACCGCACTCTCTCAGCCCGTAGGCGACGCAGTGCGGTTTACAGCCAGGACAATATACAAAGTGCACAACATTGGCATTTAAAACAGTAACTAAAGCAACTACATCAATATGGCAATACAACAGTACATCAATATAACATCTATACATCTATATAACTAATCTATCACGTCTCATCAGTAAAGTCACAATCCGATCTCCTCGTCCATTATTCCAAGTTCCAAGATCAATCAGTTGGTTGCACTGCTTAATTAAACCCCTGTTCAAAGAGCCAGGTCTTTACTCTTCTCCTGAACGCCAGCAGGGAGGGGGCCGATCTAATGCCTGCAGGAAGGGTGTTCCACAGCCGAGGGGCCACCACTGAGAAGGCCCTGTCTCTCGTCCCCACCAGCCGTGCTTGTGAGGCTGGCGGGATCGAGAGCAGGGCCTCCCCGGATGATCTTAATGTCCTTGCATTAGCATTTGATGGCCTGACAGGTTTTAGGTGTGCTTTGTTATGGCCTGGGGAAATTCTTTGTTGTGAGGTGATTAGCTGTTGCTGATTGTTTCTTCTCTGGAGTTCCCCTGTGTTTGAGTTTTGTTCTTTATTTACTGTTATAATTTTAGAGGTTTTTTTTTTAAAAAAAAATACTCGTAGCCAGAATTTGTTTATTTTCATGGTTTCTTCCTTTCTGTTGAAATTGTCCACATGCTTGTGGATTTCAATGGCTTCTCTGTGTAGCCTGACATGATAGTTGTTAGAGTGGTCCAGCATTTCTGTGTTCTCAAATAATATGCTATGTCCAGGTTGGTTCATCAGGTGCTCTGCTATGTCTGACTTCTCTGGTTAAAGCAGTCTGCAATGCCTTTCATGTTTCTTTATTCATGCAAAATTCACGTTCAGCTCTGTACAAAAATCCTGTATCTTCTATATACGAAACCACATATTTCCCCCACACACAAAAATTGTTTTCAATGCAAATCAAAATCATTCAAAATGTTGTGCACAAGAAATTCCGAAGTACAGAATTTTCAACAGAGGGAACAGCATTTTCTGTGCAGGTAATTATATTTATGCATAGAAACATTTTGTCTTCACAGACACCAGAAAAGGACTGTAGTAAAGCAGGGTTTTCACAACTAATCAACATTTTCAAAATCCAATTATTACAGGGACAGAAAGTGATGTAAAATATTCTGAACGGGGCACAGACAGCAAAACTAACAGCACAGGAGTGTTAACCCTTCCCTAGGCTATTCAAAGTATGTGTGTGTGTGTGTGTGTGTGTGTGTGTGTGTGTGTATAATGCTGGAGCCACACTTTAAAATTGTACCTGTTCTGACTTACATATAAATTCAACTTAAGAACAAACCTACAGAACCTACCTTGTTTGTAACTTGGGGACTGTCTGTACTTGAACTTAAGCAATGGGATACTAGTTGTGATTGGTGAATGAACTCAGCTACTGTTGAGATGGGGGTAAAGTAAATCATGGATAGCCAGTAGTTGGAACAGGGATTAACAATAGGAGAGAGGCAGATGATTGCTTTTTCTGGAAATAAAACATTGGCAGTGATCAGCTTATAAAGCCAGAAATTGTCAACTGATTTAGAGTAGAAGCTTCTTTGGTGGTTTGGTAGATCTTGTCATTCCCTCACTAATCAATGCTCCCTAGCACTACATATTTTGAAGCCTTTTTTGATGTCTTTAGTCCCAAGGCATGATAGACTAGTACTGGGTTTGCATTACCTTTAGGAATCAAGTATATATTTCTTCACTATATTTCCTGTGGAGGATTTGAGTTTTCCCAGTAAAAGTAAATTAGAAAGGGGTTGGTTGTGGTACAGAATATTTCTTTGGAGAAGAAAAGTGATTATTATGCAAAGCAAAGCAAATCTCATCTATTCTACTATATACACTAATATATTACATAAAACTCAGATGTGGTGTCATATTTTAATAGAAGAAATCAAAATTGCTTTCCTTTATAAAATTAGTTTAGCTATGATTGAGAGAATGTATTTTATTCTGCAACATGGCTAACATTTTGGGGCTTTGTAGAAAATTTTACACTTATATAAGGATATCAGCTAGAGCCTATTCAGTAGTTCTTATCATGACCTGCTTCTCTCCAAAGGGATGTGTGAAATGGCATGGTAATGTCTCATACAGACCAATTGCAGCTGGACACATTTTTTAAAGCTGATTGGGACATTTGTAACTGATAGAGTAAATATTGTCTTTGAACAATTTTTCTATGCTTCTGAAAATGAAAACAGAGAACAAGCTGTGATTTGATATTTGATTTACACTGAGACATCTAAGCCATCACCCTGAAGATGAGCCCAAAATCCTCTATCCATTTTATCTGGTGACAGTACAAAATGAGCTACCATTAATCACATAATACATCTTCAAGTGCCTTTGTCAGTTAGGAAAATGCAATTAAAGTATCACAGTCACTTGCACACTTGTGTGAGCATGATCTAAGTCTGTATAATCTACAGAACAAAATACATGTGTCTCCACAACCCCAATGAATGGGAGTTTCAGGATATATTGAAAGATCGATGGACTTTCAATATATATTTGTGATTATATCTGCCAAAGTTTAAAATTAATAGAAATACATTAATTACTAGCCGTCCCCTTCCATGCATTGCTGTGGCCCACATGGGGGTTCTGTGTGGGAGGTTTGGCCCAATTCTATCATTGGTGGGGTTCAGAATGCTCTGTGATTGTAGGTGAACTGTAAATCCCAGCAACTACAACTCCCAAATGACAAAATCATTTTTTTTTTTAGTGAAGGACATACATTGGGTTGTTAGGTATCTTGTATCCTGAACTGATGGAATAACTTTGCAGCCTGGGCATAACCATGGTACCTAAGCATCTTTCTTATGACTTCTCACTCTTTGCACTGTATAGTAGTTAGGCCATTTTTAAAATCTTGTGTTGTCAAGAGAACTATTTAAAAAAAAAACAAATTGTTTTAAAAGTGTGATTCTCAGGGATGACAGTTGGGAAGATATGGTCTGACCTGCAATGCCCAATAGGTTTTAGGTGACATTTCACAGCAAAAAGCAATGTTAGGCCTCCCTTTCCCATTAGCAACTCAAAATGTACTTAACCTGCCAAATTACAATTAGGCTTTGACACCAATGAAATCTTCTTCAAGGCTGCTTTGCAACCTGAGAGGGAGGAGGGAAATTCCCAATCTCTGGATACCTAATCAAATAATTAGAAATGAAGGACATCAACAGCCAGATCTCGATTATCCATTGGCATATTCGAATCACACTTTCGTAGTTCCTTTACCTGTTACAAGCAGGTCCGATCTCACCGATTCTAGTGGTTCACTTAAACTGCACTCAAGAGCATGATAACAAAATATGATTAGAAAACATATTCTGTATGGAAAAGATATGTTTATTTACTCTACAATTTAAATTAAACAAAGAGTAAATTAATTTTTAATACCAAATTAATAGAGACTTAATAACAAGGCACTCCATCACTTTATAATTATCAAAATGATTTCTTGTTAATATTGTGCTCTTGAGAACTAGCACATGAGGATCTTTTTCCTCATAAAAATTAAATTAAGAATGTGTAATGAGACTCAGACATAATAATTTGTGCAAAATGTAAAGCCAACAGGGAAATGCTGCCTCCCTAAATGCTGACTGTTGTTTTATTATTGCAAAATGAATGTACTTTTTTCAGCTATAATTTGCATGGTTTTAAGTAGTCACTAAATCCAATTGCTTACTGTGTCATACTTCTCATGATGGAACCCACTATACCTCTTCAGGGACTGAATCATACTAGAAGAGTTCAATAATGACATTAAAATAAAGTGAACTACAATACTTCTTAGGTTTCTCAGGTAGTGAGAATGTCTGTACTCAGTTCCATGATCTGGACAATTAAGAAGTGCAGTTTAGGAATACTGATTTTGGGGTGACTAAACTGGGATGGAACAATAGGATCAGTATCTCCAAGAGCCTCTTTGGGAATCGAAGAGGATCTTGAGGAAGTTCTTGGTTTCCAGACTTACTTACCAAATAAATGCAATAAACACAATTAAAAACACATACTATTGAGACACAGTTAAAAGTATAGAAATCAGAGTGGTGTTTTATATCTTAAGGAATGTTCAGTTAGTATTTTAGTTTTGTGACCTCTTTTCAGATGAGGATATGAACCCCATTCCTTACGAGTCATCCTTGTGGGATGGATGGTAAACGATCAAAAACATCCGGGTGTCCCCCGAGCAACGTCCTTGCAGATGGCCAAGTCTCTCACACCAGAAGCAACTTCCAGTTTCTCAAGTTGCTCCTGACACACACACACACACACACACACACACACATCCTTGTGGGATGCTTAACTAAGATGGTGATCTGATTATCAGGAAGGCATTTTCATTTATCCAGAGTTCCACAGCTTGGCTTTTGATTAGGTTACAGTTGAGGACACACAGGTGAGTGAATTTCAATTAGAATAGAGGTGCATGGCCAAGCATATTAACATTGAGATCCTCTCTCTCCTAGCTGTCATGACTTCTGCCCACACAGCATTTAACAGAACAAAAGACAACGTACTTGAGCATTGGGCAAGGTTCTTGGTTGAGGTCAATACAAATACAAAGAGCATATCTACAAAAGTCATTGTGACAGAACTTTTCAAATAACCTTAGTCACTTAATGATCTTTATTTAATTGGATTCCTGATAAATATATGAGAATGTGGTAATGAATGTATCTCAATCAGCTACATGCAGAAAAGATAGCTTCACACCCAGGGGCATATCCGCAGTACACAATTATTGACCAACCATGGAATAACAAGATCAGACACAGAGAACTGTCTTGAATAAGGACTATTTTGTTTAACCCATTTTATTTATTTTTATTTACAGACAGTCCTCAAGTTACAAACAAGATAGGTTCTGCAGGTTTGTGTTTAAGTTTTATTTGTATTTAAGTTGGATCAGGTACATTTTTAAGTGTAACTCCAACTGTTTAAGTTGGAGTTACACTTTAGCTGTTGGAGCGCTTCTGGCAGGTTGTTTCACAGTCTTGGGGCAACCAACCACCCCAGAGAACTTAAGTGTGCGGGGCAGATTGTATGGGAGAAAGTGTGTGTGTGTGTGTGTGTGTGTGTGTGTGTATATATATATATATATATATATCTTTGGATAGCATATGGAAGGGTTAACAAGGCATTTGTTTTGCTATTTGTGCCCTTGTTCAAAAGATTTCACTTCACTGGGTTGTTGTAGGTTTTTTCAGGCTATATGGCCATGTTGTAGAGGCATTCTCTCCTGGCGTTTCGCCTGCATCTATGGCAAGCATCCTCAGAGCTAGTGAGGTCTGTTGGAACTAGGAAAATGGGTTTATATATCTGTGTAAAGACCAGGGTGGGAGAAAGAACTCTTGTCTGCTGGAGCTAGGTGTGAATGTTTCAACTGACCACCTTAATTAGCATTTGATGGCCTGGCAGTGCCTGGAGCAATCTTTTGTTGATAGGTGATTAGATGTCCCTGATTGTTTTCCCTCTGCTGTTTTGCTGTTTTAATTTTAGAGTTTTTTAATACTGGTAGCCAGATTTTGTTCATTTTCATGGTTTCCTCCTTTTTGTTGAAATTGTCCACATGCTTGTGGATTTCAATGGCTTCTCTGTGTAGTCTGACATGGTGGTTGTGAGAGTGGTCCAGCATTTCTGTGTTCTCAAGTAATATGCTGTATCCATGTTGGTTCATCAGGTGCTCAGCTATGGCTGATTTCTCTGGTTGAAGTAGTCTGCAGTGCCTTTCATGTTCCTTGATTCATGTTTGGGCAAAGCTGTGTTTGGTGGTCCCTATGTAGACTTGTCCACAGCTGCATGGTATACGGAAACAGAAAGGAGAAAACCATGAAAATGAACAAAATCTGGCTACCAGTATTAAAAAACTCTAAAATTAAAACAGCAAAACAGCAGAGAAATTCAAAGCACTTTTCCCTGAAGAGTCTCAGTATTTCATAGAATGGAACCCTAAAACTTGATTTTAGATTTATAGTTTAACATTCTGTCAAAGTTGTGGTTGGTTATCAATATTCACATGAGACTATAATGCATTTCCACACAGCATTATATCCCTAAGAGGGTGCCAGAATTTCAGCTCCAGATGTTTCTTTTTGAGTCATCATTAGCTCTGAAAACTGGTCTGTTTTATAAAACACTTACCAACACACTTTCATGTGGATAATTTTTTCAGATTTCTAGAATGCCTACATGAGTTTATTTCTGCTACTGTAAATGGGACAGCACATTGTAAAACTCAAGCTCTAAATTATTTTACTAAACAACCCGAGTTTGGGGATTTTTACAACCCAATCAATTAAATGTTCCTAGTTTAGTTTTATTGCACTCCAATTTCTACCAGGTAACATGTCAAAATAAATGATGAATATCTAGAGTCTCTGATCTATGTCTTGTTAACTCATTAGCCAAATTAAATAATAGAGGGGATTATAAATATGGCAAGCTTGCTCTATCAATTCTAAATGGATCTTGCCATCTGTAGTCTCAAACATATAGGAATAGCCTGCAGGGATGATTATCATCAGATTTCAGAAGAAATGCAAACTCTCCTTTTTCTTGTACAATTATCAAAAGTGTATCTTTCTCAAAAGCCATAGGTTTTGTCAAGGAATTGGCACAAGCTTCTCCAAATAGTAAAGCCTTTTAGAAAATCTGTAGTGTTTCAAGAGTTGGGAGCAGTTTGTTATCACTAAAACAGTACAACTAATGCAAAAGAAGCAGCAACAGTAGGCTTTGGAAACTTCCAAAATTGTGATTAAAAATAAAGAGCACACTGTCCAATAGCACCCCTCTGGTTACAAAGGGAACTCTGGGATATTGAGGTAAGAATACTAAATAACTTTACTTGATACTTGTCCACCCATCATTGATGATCATGAGACCAGACAACGGTGTTGGGATAAATATGGGCAAGTTTTATTAAATTGTTACCTATTTAAACTTCCTTCATGAATTTGAACTTGGTGTTATGTAAGTTGAGGCAGTGACCATTCCAGACTCACTCGTCAGCAAACTTGGGCAAGACATCTGAGTTCCCCACATAACTCACCTGACTCATAATCAAGGAAACTGCTTAGGAAAACAGTATAGAGAATTCAAACCCCAAGTTGAATGACTTCCAGAATTAGAATTTCCCTGAAGCTCCAAGGCCATTTCTGTTGACCAAACTCACCTCAGTTGACCAAACTCACAGGTGGGGTTCCCGTTCCTGGCCTTCACCACAATCCGTACCTTAGGTGTATACCAAGATGTAAATTGTATGCCTGTTTTCTGCCACAGATTAGGGGCAAGTTTCTGCTTTGTCCCTATCCCCCCATCAAGCTAACTCAAACAGTTCTAATACCTTCTTGCAGATCATGAAGAAACTGCGAATTGCACTCATCAGACAGATGGAATCCCATCAAAATTCACAATGGTGATAACTGATCTCATTGTAATGGATGTAGTGATCTAAGCCCTATGTTAAGTCTTTAAGTATTGTTCTGTTTGCTCCCTTATGGGCTGCATCAATTTTATTGGTGTATCTGTCATCTGGAAATTTGTGTCTAAGAATAGTGGCAGACCTAGACAGAAATGAATCTGAAGCCAAGCATCTTGGCAACTCAGAGCGGTTAGCAGCATAGAATGGCTGCTTCCACATGGTGATGGGCCCACAATCCAGCAGTGCCAGATCCTAGTTGGAGATGGCCAACTACTTGTGAAAGATCTGGGGTGATACACACTGAGAGTCCAGGATGGCAGCAAGCCTCCCCCAGTCACCATATCATGGTGCAAGAAGAAAGGGGATACAAAAGGATTGTATAGGTAGCATCCCCACCACTGGCAGGTGTATGTCCCAGCCTTGCCAGACTGCTCTGCAAAGAAAGAAAAAGGGGCATCCAAGGAAGCTCACCTGGGCACCTCCTAGTCTCACCAGGCCGCCCCAAGAAGGAAGAAAAGGAAGCTTGCTTGGGCACCTCCCAGCCTCGCCAGGTTGCCCCTTGACTTCTGTCCTTGGGAGAGGGAAGAAACCCATAACTCTCCCAGAAAACCCAGCCAAAAGGGAGACAGTAAGCCCCTGCTCCCCTAAAGAGCAGATGGGAGGGAAAGGCAGCCAGGTGAGAGAAAGGCCAGGCCACCGAGCAGCTCAAGGCCCATTAGGAGCCCAAACAGACACCTGCAAAAGCACTGAATGTTGCTGCTGCCGCCTTCACTTCTTCCTTTATCCTTGCTACTTACAGTCCAGTGGAAGGGAGAAGGAGACAGCTGGTCCTTGATCAGTGACCTCAGGGTGACAGTAGCCTTTCCAGCCAATGTTTGCTGCTCCAATGCTAGAGCCGAGTGGGACAGATGCCTAAATGTTGTGCTCCATCCACAAAATTATTTCCAGCTGGAACTCTTTTAAAACTGGTCTCTATTCATTGGTGCGGGCAAATAGCCCTCCCCATCCAGTAGGCCAGAGGGAAATCCAAA
Organism: Anolis sagrei; assembly: GCF_037176765.1. Lineage (NCBI taxonomy): Eukaryota > Metazoa > Chordata > Lepidosauria > Squamata > Anolidae > Anolis > Anolis sagrei. Next base: position 95,147,176 of record NC_090024.1, read on the forward strand.
TAATGTTAGCATGTGAACCCTTTGTTTCTCTGTGTAATATTATCCTACTTAACCTTCTTCCCATTCCACTGTAGCCTAAATCAGTATATTCTTCATGATTTTGACTTCTCATTCTGATTTTATCTGACATTCCAATGGCATTAAATAATCCAACAGGTTCTTAATCTCCCCTTGCAGTGACCACAGATAAGGTAAGCAGCTTTTGTAGTGGCAGATAGAGAATTCACCAATGGTCTGTTGATCAAATGCAGACTCCCTCTTGTCACAAGTTTGCTTGTAAACATATGTCTACAGATTGCACTGATAATCAATATTTGATTCCTGTAGAATATAAACATAAAAGATTTCAGGGGCTCTCTGGTCTGTGTCTATCCACTGTAAAAGAGCATGGGGAGGGGGGGGGGCAGACTGGGAAATCATCTTGGTTCATGACTTCCGAGCAAACCAATTCATTTTTTGTCTGTACAAAATGTATCAGAATACACACCTCTGGGCATAGTACATACAAAACACAATATACATCTCTGGAAGTGGCACATTTTTATACCATATGCCTGGATAATGTACTGCATTTTGGTGGAGGGATGTGGATGCAACCTATCAATTTACATAAACTGTTACACACAACCCAAAAACAAAAACAAAAATCACACCTACCACCTTGTTCTTCTCTTCTTCTCTGGTAGCAGCAGGCCATAAATTACACAAGCTCATTTCTTCCATTTTCTACACGTTTGCTTTGGTACATAAACTTCAGTTTGTTTAGACTTTTACTACTATGGTATCCTGTAAATGTAACCTTTATAAAGACCAAATGGGTAGTAAAACATAAGAATTGACTTCTTGTCAAAAGCTGAATTGATCTAAAGACACTTGTAGTTGCTTATAAAGAATACAAGAAGTGTGCCACAGCATACTGAACTATTGATTTTAATACTTTTAGTTACCTGTGGAGTCAGGCAGCATTTCTGAGACTCTCACAATGTGATAAACACATATGTTTAAGTTCGATCCTAAACAACCATTATTGTTTTCAGAATTTGGGACATTAATTGGCAGATCAACTAGGTGCAAACTTAATAGACATAACAGTCCCAGTAGCCCAAGCAAAGTTCAGAGAGACAATGAGATAAAGCAAGATGTTGTTCACTTTCTTGAAATTTAAATTAACAAAAGATAATTTAAATTACCTATAGGGCTTCGGTCCAGATTTATAAAAAGGCATCATGATGATTGGGTTGACTGGAAAGGCATGTGTCGGTGGCTGATTAGCTGGGCATGCCAGGAGCCAGAATTCTGAATTCTGATTGGCTACTGTCTCTAGCTTGCTACTGAGACAAATGGTTTTAACTGCCACTTTTCACCTCGGACAGTGAAATGGGTGCTGACTGAAAACAACTAAGAAGGAAATGGCTGCCACCTCTCTCAAGCCTGATCATTTCTGGGATATGAAGCATATTTTAAAGACTATTTGAAAGGACTGTTTATTTGCTCTGTTCTCTGAGAGAATTCAGAGAGACTATTATATATATTGTTGCTCTGTTTGACTTTTTGAACTGAAGTAAAGTTACTGTTACTCGTTACACACATCTGAATGACACATTATTATACTGCAGGGTATATTTTGGTTCAAAAATAGTGGTAAAGCTTCTATTTATTTATATCTACACCTCTGACACTTTTTTCTCTTTACTCCCCTCTTTGGATTGTCATCTTGTGGACATATGTGTTCCAGTGAACCTATGAGCAAAACCGCTGGAGTCATGCAATCCCAGATGGGTCTCCCATGGTGATGGGGTTATAGAGGAGGAGCTTAAGAATAGAAAATGGAATGTCAGTGGACAGCAACATATATTTAAAGATGGTCTTAAAGGTAACCTATAATAATGTGGAATAGTCACCAGGAATCTGGGAAACACTGGTACTTGAGCATTGTAACAGGAGGTCAACTGTTATCAATAGTGCTGTGGATTTTGAAGAGGCATGAATGGAGGGCAAAGAGAAAGGCACATCAAGCAAACCTTTGCCAGGACGACCTTCCATCTGGAAATGTTGTCCTCTCTTTGAAAGACCATGCAGTTCCGAACTAGGTCTCTGCAGTCACTGACGGAACCACCACCAAGACTCTACCCATGGAAGACAATCACACTTGGCCACAAGCGATAGCCTATAATTATCTCTCTTTGTGAGCCTATGAGAATACTTCAATCTTCTGGGGAGGGCATTTTCTCTGTCCTAACATTATCTCAAGTTCCTTTGGTGGAAACAAGAATGAGGGCCTTTTCAGACTTTGAAACTCCCTCCATAAAAAGGCCAAGATGGTCCTCTCCTTGCTTGACTTTCAAGATTTCTATGCAATCATAAACTGATGAGGGCCCATCTAGGGCTTTAAATGTCAAAACCAACACATAGTATTTTACTCAGAAACTAATTGGCAACCAGTAGAATGACTCTAATATGGCTATAATATATCAATGCCTAGGTGGTCCTGTAACTAGTCTGGCTGTTTTGTTTAGAACTAATTAGAGTTTCTTAACTTGGTACACAGGTAGTCCAATGCACATTGCAGATGTCCAATCTTGAAGTCACCACAGTGCATGCACTATGATGAGTGGCAACTTTCAAACCATGTGTCATGACCTCAAAACCAAAATAAAAAACTTCATTATTCATTGGCTGATAAACTGTCATATTATCAAATTCCATATCTAACCTTAAATTTCAACTAGACTTGGGAAAATGTGAAAGGCCACAGGGTTATGTATATGCCACAATATATACATAATAAAAAACAGTCAGTCAATAATTATAAATAGTTAAAAACATTACAATTAAAATCTACTAAGAATTACCACTCTGGTGGCCATTATAAGCCACAAACTGGTTGGATGCTCAATCAAACTTATCCATAATCCATTTCCAAGCCATTTTCAACATTGTTATTGTCATTGTCCACTTAATTACCCAAAGGCCTGGTCCCACATCCACATTTTTACCTTTTTTCTAAAGGTGAGGATGAAGATGACCTAATTTCCACAGGGAGTGAGTTGCTCAGGCGGCTAAGTCCCTCGTCCCCACCAAGCGTGTTTGAGACAGAGGCGGGGCCGAGAGCAGGGCCTCCCCAGAAGTTAGGTGGGACTTAGAAGGAGATATGTTCGTTTCAATGACTTGTTTGTTTATTATTTATACATTAAAATATTGATCCTTCCATACCATGGAATGTGAACAGTTTAAAACAATATGTAGTCTAACAACAATTAGAAAGTAAAGTAAGGGAAATGATTTGTGCATAGTAAAAGAAGGATTAAAAATAGGATTAATGTTTTAAAGCATGTAAATGTATGTTTTAAGGCAAATCCTGAAGTCTTTAATAAAAGCCACATTTTTGGCTGCCATGAAAAGCCAACACTAGTAACTAGGTTTGTGCACAGATTTGTTTTGGACGTTTGCCTTTAGCTTGCTCAACTTGTTACGAAGCCCATAACAGTATGGGCTCCACCACCAATTTTTTTACAAGCTGCAACAGAACAGTGACTGTCAAAAATTAGCTGCTTTTGGTTTCTTCTGGTTACACATTGAGTGCTGGGAGGGAGTCAGCTGCTGTAAGGAAAGGGGATCCCAGGAAATGAGGTTTTTAAGCTCTTTCTGAAAGACAGGTTTCCTCTAAAGACAGAAAGGAAAGGATCCCAGGAAGCGAGGTTTCTTAGGCCCTTTGTTAAACCCAGGTCTCCTCTACAGACAGAAGGGAAAGGATTGCAGAAAAAGTGGTATCTTAACTTTGATGCTTTTAATCCAAATCTTAATAAAGGATATAACGACAAACAATGCCTAAAATGACAGGAAGAGGAGCCTGGGAAGTCCCTGTCCCCCCCATTGCTGCCAGTGGACCAGATAACAAACAAATATTTCAGGTTCCTGGATCGAAAATGGATTTCTATCCTCCTGATAAACATATTGAGACCCCCACCAAAATCTGGAACACTGAAACGGATTGCGGTTTACACAGTCACAAGTCAATTAGTAACAATCCATTGTTCAAGGCGAGAGCATTCCATGATCGACTCTTTCCCTCAGTTTTTTATTCCCTCCAGCAGACTTCACTCTATGTAGTCATATATAAAATGAAGATTTCCTTCAGTATTGAGGTTGCAAACACATTCAGGCCTTTTAGAGCCATCACATGGAACTTGAATTCAGATTACATCAAATACAGTATTGGTATCCAGTCATTAATCCATAGGAAACTAATAAAATATAATTTGATGAAAAGTCTTAGTAATTTTTTTTTTAAAAAAAAACAGTCCAGATTTCACTGATTTCACATTTTTTTGTCATCAAGTCTGCTTTTTGGATGGAAATATAACCAAATTAGAAACAGTCCATTTATTTTTTCTGTCTTTAAAATAAATGCATAATTTGAAGATATTGGTAGAGGACAACACTTATTTATGGTTAGCTCTGCCATTGTGTAGATTGAGGTAAACATGTCAATCAAAATCTTTTGATTGTCATGATGTAAGAAGAGAATGGCTAGTTTTGTATTTAGTCAAGGCATTTGTCCCTCTTCTGCCCCATAAGCCAAAAGATCCCTTTATTTATTTACTATATTTATATTTCACTCTCTCTTACCCCAAGGGGGGACTTTAGATACTACTTAACTAAATGTGGATGGATGTTTTCTATTCAATTCAAACAATACAATGCCTTCGTCTAAACATTGTGCTGATCTTTGTTTTAGTGTTTAATTTTGCAGTTTTAAGGCACAATATAAGTAAACCAGACCATGGTGTTTGTGACTAAATTCAGTGTAGGTATCTAAGTGAAAGACATGCCAGTCTTCTCAAATTAGTGGCACGATCATCATCATCATCATCATCATCATCAGTAGTACTAGTAGGATTCATATTATTATTATATCTCCGAGATTCAAAGCAGTGGCAAAAGTGGAATAAACAATAGTGGCCAATAAGAAATGAGAGCGAAGTACTCATTTGACCCACATTATGAGAGTTGACAGGAGCTAAGATATCCTTGAAGAAAGATATTTAAAAAAGACTGAGTAGAGAGGAAGAGGTTATATCTAAAGAGAAAGACGTGAGCCTTGTCAGACTAGAAAGATGAAAGAATATAAGGGCACATGAGGTTATTCACTGCATTGTTGGTGAATGGGTAAATGTCAGATATCTGGGGAAAATGCACAGGAAAGGTGACGGAATGAAAAATTCTTAAATCAAATGTTGAAAAAGTGGCTAACAGGATGAGATAATAGTGGGAATAGGTTTCTAAAGATTAGAGCCAATGATTAGTTAGGTCTCAGATGTCACAAAAATCACAACCACATGTCTGGACAAGAAAATCTCATGTAGGGAAACGTGCAATCCATTTTCAAGGGCTGTAAAGTGACAAACCTAGATCCCTTGTGAAATTATTAGCGTCTAGTGAAGTAATGTGATGTACAAAAATAATAGTTGTAGAAGAGGAAGAAATCTTCAAATTGAAAAAGCAGAAAACAAGGGCAATGGGAAACTAGATTTGTAATTTAACCTAATCAAACCTTGCATACTCACATTGGACATAATCATTTCAAAATTAATTATTTGTCAGTAAATCATAATAACTATGACATAAAACTTACATTATGATTGCAACTAACTGAAGGGTCATTTTATTTGTTTTGTAGTTCAGTTGTAACTTTAGCATATGGAATGACAACCCTGATTGGGAAGTATGACATGCCCTTCTTTTAATTCAATAAACCAGTCTTTTCTCTGCTGCATATCTCTAACCAACATGGCTGATTTCTGGCTGGTAGAGATGGCGGGTAACACAGACGTGTTTAGCTATTTTTCAATAGCTAGATGCACAAAAATGACATGGTCCTGAGGGATTTGTTGAGGATGCCTAGGAGGTCCTAAAGGATAACTGCCATTGTGAGTCACTCTTAATGCTTAAAAAATAAGCAGTGTATGTAATGTCCTTGATGGTTCCCTGACAAATATTTGTGTAATTGCAGCCATTGTCCCGCGGAGTCCCGCAGGGATCAGGACTGTCCCCCATGTTGTCTAACATTTACATGAAGCTGCTGAGAGATCAATGCCATCTGTATGCAGATGACGTTAAGCTCTATTACTCTTTTCTACCTGCTGCTAAGGAGGCTGTTCAGGTCCTGAACTGATGTTTGGCAGCTGTGATGATCTGGATGAGGGCGAACAAATTGAAATTGAATCCAGACAAGACAGAGGTACTCCTGGTCAGTCATAAGGCCAAACAGGGCAGCAGCCAGGTTTCTGACTGGAGTGACTCACAGGGAGTATACAACCCCCTTGTTGAGCCAGCTCCAGTGGCTGCTGGTTTGCTACTGAGCACAATTCAAAGTGCTGGACTGGATTTAGGCTTTAAATCCCTAAACAGCCCTGCTCCAGCTTACCTATCTGTACATATCTTCCTTTATGAGCCAGTTAGAGCATTAAAATAAGCTGAGATCTTGCTCTCGGTCCCATCACCCTCGCAGGCATAACTAGTGGGGACGAGAGACAGTAGTGGCCCTTTGACTGTGGAACTCCCTCCCCAGTGAGATCAGATTGGCCCCCTCCCTCCTGATGCGTAGAAAACTACTTAAAATGTGGCTTTTCAAGAAAACATTTGGGAAGTGAGATGAAGCAGTCAAGATAACTTTGAGATTGGTGCAATGTCACATGTTGTATGTTTTGTTTGTTGATGTCTAGTTTACTGGTGTACTAAAACTAGTTTACTGGTTTTAATATACTGTTATATGCTATTTTACTTATGTGTTGTATTCTATATTTTGTGAGGAATTGCATTTTGCCATTTTCTTTGATGTGAATTGCTTTGAGACCACCCAGGGCTTAAGAAAAGTGGCATATAAATAAAATAAATAAGAATAGCAATCTTTTTAGATTCAGCTATTTTTCTTGTGAAACCCTTCTAAATTGATGCTCTATATCTTTGCATCTGCCATGATTGTGAAAGAATTCTTGCATCATTCATCTAGACAGAATGATGTAAATTTGAGACAGATAATACTTCACTCAGATGTGGCTCTGCCATTGGGCAGATGTTCCAAGTAGAAGATTTTGGGATGCTATATGTTGTTATGATTCTATGTTGGGAAATAGGGTTCTTATTGGTTTTTCTGCTTTCTGTACCAAAATAATATGCCGAACCTGAGTTTTTACTACTTAAGGCAGCTACTTATCAACATTAAGCAAGCTGGCATCTGAGCATATTGCTCAAATGGACCAAAGAACTCAATTGGCCCAACGCGCCAGCTAGCTGGGACAAGCAACTTTGTGGGCCTCCAATGAAAGAAGGCCATGGTTAATCATGCCATGATATCACAAGGGGGGCAGCAGAAGTATTTGAGGCAGTTCTACTCTTCACTAGGACTTTCTGGCTTTTAGAATTTTGATCAACCATTCTGTCATATTATAAGATTCCTGGTTGCTTTAGAGCTGGGTTTTTTTTCCCCCTTTTACACGTGTTTTCTGCCTTCTCTACACTGTCACTGGCAAAGTAACTGGCTTGAGGTGGTGTACTAACTACACAGTCATTTTACAATTAATTAATAAGAAAAGGCTATGGAACTCCCTTCCTTGTGAGATCAGGTCGGCCCCCTCCCTCCTGTCCTTTAGAAGGATGGTAAAAACTTGGTTGTGGGACCAAGCTTTCGGGACAGGGCAATGAAGCGACAATGGGAAAGATGACAGGGCCAATTGGATTTGATGCGGATGGCTAGGACGGTTTTAAATTGTGTTATTTTAAATGGTGTATTTTAGTATTTAGATAAATGTTTTTAATGTTTATGTATTGTACCCAGGCATTGAATGTTTGCCATGTATATGTTGTGCTCCGCTCTGAGTCCCCTTCGGGGTGAGAAGGGCGGAATATAAGTGTTTAAAATAAATAAATAAATAAAAGGAGGAGTATGGTGAACACTTATGTCACTCATTTGGTGAAGGACAAACATCTAGAACTGCCGCTAAAGATTACATAATGTATTGTTTGGGAAGGTCATTGCGGCTGGCCTGAGGGTTTCACCCCTCCCATTTGTGGGTTTGGCCCTATGGTTGGCTTCCCCAGATATGGCTAACAGTAGCTAATGAGAAATTCAGATTGGTATTTAAACCTGGGCTCAGGTTTTTTTTCCCAGTAAAAGATGGAGAGGATGTCTTGGAGAGATCTACTACTCCACCTTGTCATGTGTTATGTTATTCCACTATTTACTAATCTCTAGGAATAATTAAATAAGTATTTATTTAAATTTAGTAGGCCATATTACAATTCATCTTGCATGTATAGTCTCCTTAATTTATGAGTTGATCAGTACATATAACTCATATGACATCTACTCAGGTTCAGTTATACACATATATTTTAGAGTATTCAAGATATGTATTACTGTTATTATATTGCTTCTAAATATTTGTTTATATAAGAAAAAAGAACATAAGAAAACAAGAGAAGAAAGAGAGCTTCTGCATAGATACTTAGATGTATAATAGATACTTAGATGTATTTGTGAAAAATCATCCTTGGATAGATGGTAGTTATGTTTCTTTTGTCCATTTTCATCTCATAAATGACATATTGGAAAGAAGAAAAAGTTAGATGGAAAAAGAGAGCAGTGCAATCTCTAGGGGTGATATATGAGTGTTGTGCAAACCAGTAACAAATGTGAGTTTATAGACCAATAAAAAGATTGTGTGGAGCAACATCAACTCAATGCAGTAATAAAATGTATTTGTCTCTGTGGAGTTATCCAGTGTCTAGAGAAGAATATGTTTCTGCTTGCTCTGTCTTCTTCTGAAGGGGGCACTATGACAACCAGGAAAAGTAGATGTGTTACTTAGCAACAGAAACCACTAGCCAACACAAAATGTGTGAAAAAGCTGGGAAAAACTAGTTGGCAAAAAGGTGCATAGCAACCGAGTGGACTCTAAATCACAGTGCCAATAATCCATGCCATGGAACAAAGGATGCATACAATAATAAAGTTACACATACATAGCAGACAGAAATTTCAGACATTTCGTCATGACTTGACTATGCTTTGTTTAAAGGAGAACACTCTCTTGAGATGAAAATGGTTTAGTTCTCACTCTGTAAATAGGTGACCAGAATTTTCTTTGACTTTCAGAAAGACTTTAAAAATTAGGTTCTTGTGGGGTTTTTCGGGCTATAGAGCCATGTTCTAGAGGCATTTCTCCTGACGTTTCGCCTGCATCTATGGCAAGCATCCTCAGAGGTAGTGAGGTCTGTTGGAATTAGGACAATGGGTTTATATATCTGTGGAATGGCTGGGGTGGGGCAAGGAGCTCTTCCTTGCTGCAGTTAGGTGTGAACTTTAAAAATTATTTGATATCCATATACTTCAGAGCAAAACCTTCAAACTTTCTCTAGAATTGTCAAATTTCTCCAATCCTCAATTTTATTGCTGTCACTTTATGGCAACTAGTGAATGATCAACACAGAGTAAAGAGCTACTGAACTTGAATGGCTATATCAATCGATGAAGAGGAAAAGAGCTGCATGACTAAACACAGATAAGGAGACCCTGGCCTAAATCCAACTGTCAATCTCAACCAGAGTGCGGTCATTTATTCAATTGCTGCATGCAATTTCAGCACTTACATAAATCCCATTGTTTCAATGAAACTTTTCTAGCTGGGAGAAGCAGGTGGATTTAGGTCTTTGAATCACAGGAAAGGTTACTGAAATGGAAGAGTGGAGGGATTCATACCTCTGTTTCCTCCATTGATTTATTTTGTTCTGAAAGTGTCAATAAATATATGAGCTAAGCCAAGAAACAATTACTCTATGGAGCTCCCATTTTGTTAACCTCTACTAATAGTGCCATCAGATCTTTCCACTCAAAATTCCTCCACAAATTATTCAGCATCCCAAACTGCATCCTCCATGCAGTTCTATGTCTAGAATCTGGCCAATACTCTAAAGAGGCCACTATCTGGCTAAACATCATACATTTTGGCTATATATTCACTATCAAAGCCCCAGTAACTCTTTGACACAACTTACTTTGAGCAAACTACACCACTCAAAATGGTATACAACAGTCCTAGCAACGATCGGGAAAATGGGCTATGATAGTGACTTCTTGAACATAAGAGGTTGCTAGAAAGGGATTACAAACAAAAACTATGTTCAGAGCATGATAATTTTATATGTTTTGTTTCACACTATCATTTTTGTCATTTATATATTAATTTGTAATTTTCAAAATGCATTCGTGTGTATTTAAATATCTACATAAGAATAGTTTTAATCTATTGTCCCACAAATCTATGCATTTATAAACATTTTAGCTCAAAGTGCATAATTATAACATATTTTAATCTCAGAATATATGAGATTAAGTGGCCTTTGAGCTGAAGATTGGATTGGGAAGATTAAAGAAGTGCAAAATCCAAATATGACTGTATTATTATCTGTAGGTTAAGTTGTGAAATGTTCACTAAGACAGTTTATATTAGAATCCTCAGAGAATAAATTCCTCAAGCATCCCTACCTTAGTATTTTGAAAGGAAATTTCAAAATGAGATGTGTTCCTCATTTTACTTTGAAATGCCAGGGATGGAGCAATTATGAAGAAGGTTGGTTAGCACACTATAGAAACCCAAAATATAGGTTTTAATTTTTTGTGTGTTGAAGGCTAAGGAACAAAATTGATTTGAGAGTACTTTTGGATTTCATTACTAGAATAAAGAACCATGCATTTCTCCTATCATTTTCCCTCCCAAGGTACATGGAAAAAACACCTTCAAAGTGAAATCCCACAATAAATAAGTCCTGATAACATTTTAGAGCAGTCAGTCAAGAAATAAGACAGCCAGCAAAATCTAATTTTAGAGTTGAAATAAAAGAACTTTGTCCAAATACCTTTCTGTACTTCATGCAAGCCAAACCTCAGAGTTCCCCTTTCCAACTAGTGAAAGGGCAGGTAAAATGACCTCAACTATTCTAGAATGTCTCAGCTTTGTTATTATTAAGGTGAATATTCCCTTGAGAATCTATTGCAGCATTCGTATCTTTTTGTAGCAACAACCCTGAATAGAACAGACACATTTTCATAGAAAGCAACTGTCATTGGTGTCTGGTGGTTAAAGATTTTTGAAATTGAATTTTAACCATGTTACTTATTAAATTATCATTTGATATATTTGTATGTTGCCAAACTGTAGAGATTGTGAGCTGTTGAAGAATATGCAAGATAATGCACAATTTATTAAAAGTAAAAATAAGATGAACTAAAATTCAATAAATAAATTGAAGGATAATATTTCAATATGTTCTTCCCTATTATATGTTTGAAGCTATTAGCAAGTGCATCAATAATTTTCAGTAGTCCTTACCAATTAAATATTCCTTCTGCTAAGATGCCTGTGAAATCAATTACAGTTTATGGCTGCGATTCACTAAGGCAATTACAAATGCACAACTGAGAGCTGCATATCCCAATGTAATCAATAGTTTTGGGAATACATAGGAATTGTGGGAGACTTCAAGCCTCCTCTACCAGGCAGCAGATTCTCTGAATGATGGAGGTCTGTTCTGATGTCTATTAGGAAACAGCTGAATTACATTTCCAATCCTTCCACAACTGACCGTTGATGTGAAAGGAAATTGTGACACAGTCCTTATTTCTAACTGTCACACTAGATATCCCTCATAGAAGTGGAAAAACCACATCAGTTAACTATTTTCTGACCACCAAAGAAAAGAGCTCTGTTGCCTGCATCATCTGCTGCATGGTAAGCAAAAATGTTGGGGAGGGAGAAAAACTACTCTTGATGCTAACCTGAGATTTTTTTTCTTACTATATGGTCCCTGGCCTTGGGTGGAAATATTATGCAGTTACCAGCTAGTAAGTGGCAAGCTGGAGAGCAGTACAACTATCAGCTTGCCAGGTTCTTGTGGGTTTTTTCGGGCTATAGGGCCATGTTCTAGAGGCATTTCTCCTGACGTTTCAGCTTGCCCTTAGGGTTCAGGTCTTTCACACTAGGGAAGGCCAAAGAGGTAGTCTAGGTTCCAGCTGGGCATGTATCAGGTTGCTCCTGCTTTATTTTTTCTTCTAGGTTCAATTTATTAAATAAAGTGCCCCTTATTTAACATGATTCTTTGTTTCTCATCTCATTTTTCTATGATTGGTCATCAAATAACCCATCACTTTTCTCAGTTTCATTCCAAGTTGGCTTGGCAATATAGTTGTGCACAGATACTATATTCTGCGGCACTTGTGGCACCTTTGGGAGCTTATAATGGGGAGGCGGGCCCCGGTAAAAAAAAAAATCAGCTTGACAAGAAAGCAAGTGAAAGCCAATTCCAGCTCTAGAACATGGCCATACAGCTCGAAAAACCTACAACAACCCAGCAGTTCCAGCTCCTCACCTGCTTTTTTTTGTTAGCAGGTGGCACTTGCCTCCTTGCCTGGGAGAGTGCATGTGTGGCATACAGGAAGCACACTTTCCTAGCTGAGCCCCCACTCTCTGTATGACAGTCAAAAGAACTTGCCTCCTTGCCTTGAAGAATGTGTGTGTGGTGTGTAGGTCTAGAAGGAGCACACACATGCCTGCAGCCAGGCACCTCTCCTGTTTTCTCTAGAGTAAAATATCATAAATGCCTAAAATGATGAGAATGGGAGCCTTGGGAGGCTTCCCAAAAACAGATCAGGCCCCTCACTGAAAGCCAGAACACAAAATGGGTCGAGGCTTATCCCAAAATTACAACCCTACTTGGCAATACACTTTGCAATGATAACAACAACAATGATTCTGAACATTATTGCCAAAAAGATATAGGTACCAGAAAAGGGAATTGTCTTTCATAATTAAAGATAGCTGGAATATATTTCTAGTTGTGTGTATGTGTAAAATATTGTTGTTATGAAGAGTTTAAATTTGAGCCATGTATGAACTGTGAAATAGCAATTTCCTCTCCCTCCCCCAGCTTTCAATATTAAATAGGACCACTCATCAAATTGGATGAGTAAACTTTGTGCCTTCCCTCCTGCGTTAATCCCCTCAGTTGTCCTGGAAATTATGGGAATGTCCCAAGGGAAAACAGAATTCTCAATATTCTGATTATTCTTACCAATTCATGAATACATAATTCAGCATGATCTCTCTCCACCAGCAAGAATAAAACTACTGTTTTTTTTTTTTCCTGGTGACTCATCTACCGATCAAAAAGTGAGCAAATACCATTTTCACATTTCTAAAATGACATCAAAACACCAGATAAAATTGTATTTCAGGGATTACAGAAATGAAAATAGTAAGTTATTGTTCTTTGCTCAAAGTTTAGAGAGTTATGAGAGATGTTATCCCAGGTTAGCCCTCTTGGGCCATGAGATTTAAAAAGCTGTCTGGACTTGATGTTGATCCATCTATTTGATGATCAAAGTGTGCAATTCAAAACCTTTGCTTGGCCTTTTTGGTACTACTGCTATTGTATCTGAGGCCTGGTTATTTGTAATTATCCAGCAGCAGAGGCAGTTTTATTCCATGTATTTAAATGTAATCACAGCATTTTAAAAAAAACTAAGCCACTAGTGGATTTGATGTGCAAAATAAAATAAAATATAAACCCTGCAACTTTGAATGGAAGTGCTGATTTTATTATGGCACATTCATTTTGGAAGAAAAAAATTGACGACTTTCTTTCCCTACAGCATTTCATGAAAACAAATGTGTTTATTTTTCCTATCACAAAACCAATATGCCATGAAAAAAAATCACAGCTATGGAGAGAATTGTTTCTTAGGGACACACAGTAGAGCATATAGGCATAACTTCTTATCCTCTTGGGGGCAGAAACTGTAAATTAGGTTTTAACAGGCCAAATGCAAGCAACATAAATTTGTATAGAACAAGCTTGAGAAATAAGGAGAGAAGCTGCTGCTTATGCATACAATATACAAACTCCATCAGCTAATAATATCTGAGACTGAAGAATCATTGTTTTTAAACAAACATTGCAATCAGATTTCAAGGAACTTATTTGGATTGCATCTTCCTGAATATATATATATATATATATATATATATATATATATATATATATACACACACACACACACACACACACACACACACACACACACACACACACACATATATATATATATATATATATATATATATATATATATATATATATATATGATTGCTGACCAGCATCAAAAAATGAACAAATGTCAGAATAGGAACATATATATTTAGGTATTAAGAAACACCGTCAAAAGCAAAGTTAAAACCCAATACTGAATATGATAGTTAAAAAGGTATTAAACATTTATCTACTAAGATGACAATGGTAAATAAATAAATATTCCTGAATGTTCCAAAAATGGATGTAAGAGCTGGACTATAACGAAGGCTGAGCAAAGGAAGATAAATGTTTTTGAACTGTGGTACTGGAGGAAAATTCTGAGAGTGCCTTGGATCGAATGAATATCCAACCAGTCTATACTCCAGGAAATAAAGCTTGACTGCTCACTGGAGGAAAGAATATTAGAGGCAAAGATGAAGTACTTTGGCCAAATGATGAGAAGACAGGAAAGCTTGTAGAATACAATGATGCTAAGGAAAATGAAAGGAAAAAGGAAGAGGGGCAGACTAAAGGCAAGATGGATGGATGGTATCCTTGAAGTGACTGTCTTGACTTTGAAGGAGCTGGGGGTAGCCATGGCCAACAGGGAGCTCTAGTGTGGACTGGTCCATGAGGTCACAAAGAGTCAGAAGTAACTGAACGAACAGCAGCAGCAGTTCCAAAATTGTGCAAAATAAAGTTGATGATTCATATTTAGGAATCATTACGCACAGGACTGAAGGCTAAAATGCACATGGTAGGCTTATCCTGACTTGTATACTCTAAGTCTTTATTTATATCAAGGATGGCCTAAATTGACAAAGGTTGCTAGTATGTCCAGACCAGCTAGTAACTGCAGGCCAGCAAAAATAGGGCAGCAAAATTTTCAGCCCACATCTGTCATTTGTCTGCCCCAAATTACCTTCTGTCTTGTTTTCTTCCAGTTTGGGAATACACAGTTAATGTATCAAATGTTTCTTTGCAATCTGCAAATAAGAAAGCTGGTTGAAGTGATTTTGAGGAAATCAAAAGGGAATAGGCAAAGGTTTAAGCACCAACCATACCTGGTTGTCCACTCCTAATGCTAGAATCTTTCAGCTGCTATTTCTTTTCAGCTCATTCACATTTATAGGAAGAACAATCATCTGCTTGTTTTCTTTGTGCCCATCTTCGTAGAGGATTGCAGTATTTTGTGGTGGATTCATTCCTTAATCTGAGTCCAGTTTTCAAAATATCTAGAGCAGGGGTCCTCAAACTTTTTAAACAGAGGGCCAGGTCACAGCCCCTCAAACTGTTGGAGGGCTGGGTTATAATCTGAAAAAAGCATTAATGAATTCCTATGCACACTGCACATATCTTATTTGTAATGCAAAAAATATTGTAAAACAATACAATAATTTAAATGAAGAACAATTTTAACAAATATAAACTTATTAGTATTTCAATGGGAAGTGTGGGCCTGCTTTTGACTGATGACATAGGATTTTTGTTGTTGTTGTTGTTGTTGTTGTTGTTGTTTGCTTTCAAGTTGTTTCGGACTTAGGTTGACCATGAGTGAGGGCCATATCTAGCCCCCGGTCCTTAGTTTGGGGACCCCTGATCTAGGGGCTCATGCTGTGGATTTTAAGATCCAACAAATTTCTAGTTTGACTAATAGATATTGGAACAGTTTTTGCTTGACATATTTAGACACCACATGAAACATGAAACTCAAAATATAAAATTGCTCCTCTGAATTTACTGGATTTCTAATAGCCAGATGATAGGTTGTCTGGGAAACACTTTTTCAAAATTAAGGAAAAGTTTGTATTTTCCAAGATTTGGTATCAAATTCTTTATTGATGGACAAAACAGCCAACAATATGAATGCCTATCATTCACTGATTCTTTTTTATCTCCCCTCCACCACACACACACACACAGTTGGGTAATTGCCTGTTTCAGTGACTCCTATATAACAGCTATGATTTCCTTTTGTTAACTTATTATATGTGGGCTGATATTTCATAGTGTGTATTGTGCAATTCTCTCCCACATATTGATTCAGAATCTGATGATATTATTTAGACACTAATATCAAAAGGCAAGCATTAAGGTGGTAAGACACAATCACATAATAAAAGCCATGGGCTCACAAGTAGTCTAAATTCTTGATTTGGCTATTCAACATGAATATGCTATCTGGGATAGTCTGTCCATGGTGCAAATTTCAATGCAAAAACATGCATGGAAAGGGCAAATTGGCAAGTATAAAAATTCTCCAGCATGGCAGCACAAACTCATGTTGGAAAATATATTCAAAAATTACTTTTTTAAAAAAGTTAAACTGATGTGGTTGCATCAGTCTATAGTATGATAGAGTGATTCTGACTCTCTGTGTCACTACTATTTAGCTACTAAAGTATGATTTCCATGCACCATCAAAACTGAAGGATGTGAACTTTGGCAGACTTTACCCACTGTAGTGTAAATTGTCATACCAATATAGTTATTTCTTTTCCGTGTTTCCAAATAAGTACAGTTTGTGATTATACAAAATGAGGGGGTATACACATCAGATTTAGAAAGGTAGTAAAATGTATTCTGAATTTTTTGAAACAAGGTAATATTTGTGAGATTACTAAACAAGTAACTGGTTTGTAACAGCTCAGATTTTGTTTATAGAAGTAATACAAGCAGGATGCATTTTCTGTTTTCCTAATCTGTGTATTCCTACAAAGCTGCCATTATCCATGTATAAGTCATATATTTGATTTGTATGCTAGCTGAATATAAGTCTATTATATCTTTGAGTAGTCTCCTTTCCAAAGATTCGTCAGACCCAGTTTTCCTCAGCAGTCATAAAATGCATGCTTTATATGCATTCTATCTTTTCCCTTTGGTGACACCTGGTCATAAGCTCTCCTCTTAGACTTCGAGTGAAACTCTGTGTGATGCAGCAATAACAGTGTCACACATGAGTAGAGAAATATAGGTTCAAACTTCCACTTGGGTAAAATCTCTATGGGTGATCTTGTGCAAATTCCTGTTTCTCATTCTAATCTTCAGTTAAATAAGCAGAGCAGGAAAGAGGGTAGAAATGGTCCTTTCCCATTTGTCTCTAGTGAAAACAAACTGCTGCAACCTAACCTACTTATTAGGGCTGGGCGGTTTCGTTCGTTAATTTCGTAATTCGTTATTAATTCGTTTTTTTGATAACGAAGTGATATTGAACCATTCAGGAGCAACTAAAAATCAAAACGAATTTTAAAATTTATTTCGTAATTGTTTCGTAATTGTTTCGAAATTGTTTCGTTATTATTTCGTTATTATTTCCGTATGTCTGGTGCAAGTTTTATGGTTGTTGTTTGTTTTATCAGTGATAAAAAATAAATTATCACACCAACAGTGAACAACAGAGGGAGAGGGAAGCTTCAGAAGTTCCCCCTGTCCCATTTGGAGGTTTTTTTAGCGTATTGCGCAATCGCGTCCACCATTAACGAATCGATTCGTTATTGTTTCGAAATTGTTTCGTAATTTCTGAAATTTCGTAAATATCGAACTTTTTTAAAGAAAAAATTCAGAATTCTTTTAAAAAACAAAACGCAAAAACCCCCTAAAAACGAATCGAGTTTAGAAACAATTTTTTCTGTGGTTGCCCAGCCCTACTACTTATGCATTTTCCTGCAGTAATAGCTTTAAGTGACTTGCTTGGTCGCACATGTCACAATTTTCATCTATGAAATGTTAGCAATATGCAGTTCTTTTTGTCTACACTCTCTTTCTCAATTTTGGTCAAGGGATTATCACTTGTTGGCTTTTGACTGATGATAAGCCTTGAGAAAAAGAGCTTCTGTTAGCAATGGGTAGATGAAATGTGTTTTTCAGGATTTCTATATAGATAGCTGAAGTGTGTGTGTGTCTGGAGAAAGAGGGAGAGGTGGGAGAGAGAGAGCACAGTGTAGGTGAATGTGTAGCTGTGAATGGTTTGGACAGAATGTCTGTGTGGCATGGGTACACCAACTGAGAAATATGAGAATGTATAGTAGCTCTCTCAAGCAGACAATCTGATGTACTAGGGAGAAGTGGAACAGTTCACCCCACACACAAGAGAGAAAGAAATCAAACCTAGCATTCTCTGTAAGATATGAATAGCAGCTTTCCTAACAAATAATTATGCATAATCAACACAATTATTTGTTATTTGTTAGGAAGAAGATGAAGAGAACCATCTTCATCTCTCTCAGTCTGTATGTGTAGGTATTATATAGAGTTGCTTAATTCTTTCAGTTCAGCTTCCTTGTTCAGCTGATGTACAATTTCTGTACAGCCTCTATCACTCTGATTGCCTACAATGAAATCATCAAAAAGTCACAATCAAAGTTGCATGGCTGTCTTGGGTTCTGGTATATAAGTACTGGCCTGCTTTTCATTACTTAAAGTCTTCTTGCTTCAGCATTTTATCTATTACTTCATTCTAGGTCCTAGCAGCAGTTTAAGACTGCACAATCTCTTGAGCTCGCAAACAAGATCTGATTGTTTCTGGTCTACAAAGTCTGGAGGTCAAGGCATGAGTAGTTCCTCTACTATTATTCCATGTAAAAATGGTTTTCACATCAACATTTCTGATATCTATATTTTTTAAAGCTTTGAGAAAGTAAACTGCCTTTGTAGAATTCCACTTTTCTTTCTCCACTCTCTTCACATTGAACACCCATCTGCATCAATTACAACCTTTCCCAGTGGGGGCTCTGTTAAGTGCCCATGTTCCATTCTATTGCAGTGTATCTATTTCTTCTTGTACTGCTTTCCTCCACTAAATTGCTTCAGCTGCAGTTTAACTACCAATGTGTATAAGCATTCAAATGCATATATGTGGCTAAATTCAACAAGATTTCTGTTTAAAAACATAACACTATGTAACAAAATTTGAAAAAAAAAGAGTCTGTTCCTGGTTTGAAAGTGTTATTCCTGTTTAATTGTGAAGTACTTACTTGGAAAGTTGTTATGCTCCAGAAACTTTGTTTTTGTGGCTGCCACAAACTATGTTGAACTGGTTAAGACTCGATGAGATATTCATTGAAAAACTATAGCAAAATGTGTGGCAAGATGTTCTGCAAAAACAAAGCTTTTTCAGTTTGATAAACTTTTTCCAAGTTTTTATGATAGAAATAATTAGGAAATAACATGTATAACCCAGGAACAAAAATCGTGTTACATAGTGTAATAATCAGAAAATACTAACTAAAATAAAATCTAACATATTTTTGGAGTGTTCAGGAAATTAACAAGTGGAATCGTGGAGTGATGAGATTCTTCAGAGTTTTGGATTAGTTCTGCATAAAAAAGTGTACATAGTTGTTTCGTACAGAAAACAGAATTCTTAATTTTTACATCTATAATATTTTTAATTGGGGATTTATGATACATAAAATTTGCAGTACCTTTTCCACATAATATTTCACACATAGTGAGTTGATATGCATCTAAAACAGCATTTCTTTGCAGAAAACAGCATTTTTGGTGCAGCTATTAATATGTTTGCATTGAAATATTATTTTCTAGTTAGATAAGTCTAACTCTGCCCTACCTCTGCCTACCTGTCTCTTAAAATGTATGTGGGGTGTGGTAATAGGCAGGTCACTACACAAAACACCAAAGTCTACTTGCAATTCATATTTATCAAGCATAACTCATAGGCATGACAGAACCAATTAACCCTGAGTAACTTCTGCTACAAAGGCTTTTGAGGGCTATGTTCTATAGAGAAGTAGAGGACCCACTA
This sequence comes from Anolis sagrei, assembly GCF_037176765.1. Classification (NCBI taxonomy): domain Eukaryota; kingdom Metazoa; phylum Chordata; class Lepidosauria; order Squamata; family Anolidae; genus Anolis; species Anolis sagrei. The sequence continues at coordinate 95,167,067 of NC_090024.1, forward strand.
TCATACAGCTGATTATATTTTGTAGATAATCTTAATATTATATTAAACACACTGAGATTTGCTACTGTACAAAGTAGTAACAAGAATCATTTGACTGAACAGCATTTAATTTCTTTTCTCCTTTCTTTTGCAACAGTTGCTGGCACCTAGTACTGTTATATTTTCACTCCATCATGAGCTGCTATAGCTTACTGAGGCAATATTCTTATCCCATGGGAGGTCCCGAAACATGCTAAATAAGATCTAAAGACTTATTTAGAGCTGCACATTTTATGCAGTAATAAATTCACCAGCCAGGACTTGCAACAGGAAAGGCAATGACATCAGTAGTTAAATAGCCCTGTGAGAGAATTTAATGTCACAAGAATTGCATGGTGCATTGTGGAGGCTACATGATGATTAGTGATTCTAATGATGCTAATTAAGAAAGTCAAAATATCTGTTTAAACTGGTTTTGCATGGGTTCTGAACAACTAGGTAACATCAGAAATGGTGATCCACAGAGAAACTAGATAACAGGAAGAAAATGCTAAGTTAGTAGTTTCAGACATAACCATTAGAGGTGTGCATGGAGCCAAAAATCCACTTTGTTTTTATTTACAATACTTGTGCAACTTGTGTTATGTTATTTAACCTACAAGAGCTAAGCTAATGCTATACCTGGTGAAGAAGGAGGCCCCTTAAGGCTTGGGGTGGCTCTTCTTTGTCTGCTACCTAGTTTACACTTTCCTAGTCTAGCTCCACTTCATAAGATGCAAATGATGAAATATGTCCAGTCTTCTAAAGGTTATGATAAAAATGTCATCATCTTGGTTTCAAAGGTGCTTCGAGAATGCTTTACACAGCTATGGTGAGATTGGACACATAGTGCCTTTTCTGTAATGGAAGGCTATGGTCTGTTACTATATGTGAAATAGACCTTTTTAGTGCTGTCCTTAACTATTCAAAGCTGGCAAAAAATCTTGGGCAACAGAACTGCCAACATCTGACTTGTGAGATCATTAGAATTCATCTCTCTCTCTGACCCTGGAAACACTTTTCAAGCTCTCTCCCATTTGGGAAAGAAGCAGCAAAATGCTATTTTAAAATCTTCTATTCTGGCACACTTGTTATGTATAGGCTTTGCACAACAAACATCATATGGCCTAAGGGTAATGTTATTTGGAGAGCAAAGAAAGAGCAAATGGACAAGTACAACAAGGTGGGCTACAGTTTTCTGATAACAGCATACAGAAACACACATAGCAAACACACATAGCCAGGCCAAGATATTTTGCTGCCCTGAGGCAGAGCAGACGATTATGCCTCTTAAACACCCCAAGTCAAAGATGTATGGCATATAAAGTCAGTCGGGTTATTTTTACACCCAAGGCTGAAAATCCCATGAACATCTCTCCCCATTCCTGATCTTAAAAATGTGACAGAAATGAAGAAAATTGGAATTTGCTTGCCTCTTATGACACCTAAGAAATGCTGCCTGAAGCAACTATCTCGCTCTTACTAATGTTGATGTCAGTCTAAATCATTTGCAAGCTTAACTATCAGGAGGTTTTCTTTGAATAGTACTGTAACCTTTTGTTTTTAATACCATGGCTGTATATTATACATTTGTTGGCTCAGCAATAGTTTGTTTTATTTATGGGATTCAAAACCGTTTCAACAGTGTCTCAACTTAGAAAGACAGTGCATCTGAACCTTCAGCTTTGTGGATCCTCAACACTTCTAGTGAGAAAGTTACAGGACTGGAAAAGATCTCTCCCTCTCAGTAGTGGTAGGGAACCACTGCAATTGAGAATGACACTATGTAATAAAATTTGAAATGTGTTCCTGGTTTGAAAGTATTATTTCCTGTTTAATTGTGCAATATTTTCTTTGAAAGTTATTCTCCAAAAACATTGTTTTTGTGGCTGCCACAAACTATGTTGAGTTAGTTGAGACTCTATGTAGATATTAATTGAAAGACTATAGCAAAATGTGCTGCAGGATGTTCTACAATAACAAAGCTTTTACAGTTTAACAAACTTTTTCCAATTAGGAAATGGCATTTATAACCCAGGAACAGAAATTGTGTTACATAAGTTATTGGTGGAAATCGATTACAGAATTTGCTTCCCAAGCCCCACGCAGCTGGTGTGTAGAAGCCTTTTGCCACTCATGCTGAAGGGAGGCCAGCCATTTGGAAAATAGTTCTAGAGGAACTATTTTTGGTGGTGTGACTGCCTTAGGGAGCAGCTCGCCCCATTGAGCTCAGTTAGAGCTCGTTGTTGGCCTACCCTCCCACACATTAGCAGTATAATATATTGGTCACCTACAGAGGCCGGGTAAAAAATTTTCCCCTATGTTTTTTTCCTCTATGCGGGTTTTTTACCTACTCTATATTTTCTCCTATGTTCTAGGTGGGCTTTTTTCCTACCCTATATTGTTTGCAAGGACAATTGGGGGTTTAAATAGGCCACCCAGTGGAAAGCATCCATGGGTCAACTTTTGATACACATCTAAGGCACCCCTTTCTGGTGTAGGCCAGGAACAGAAGCCCTCATCTGTGTTTATTTATTTACTTAAAACATTTATATTCTGCCCTTCTCACCCTGAAGGGGACTCAGGGCGGAGCACAGCATATACACGGCAAACATTCAATGACGGGACACAGATTCACATACAATACATAAACATTTAAAAACATTTATCAAAATATTAAAATACACCATTTAAAACTGTCCTAAGTCATCCACGTCAAATCATTGGCCTGGTCATCTTTCCTATTGCCGCTTTATTGCCCTGACCCGAAAGCTTGGTCCCACAGCCAAGTTTTTACCATCCTTCTAAGGGACAGGAGAGAGGGGGCCGACCTGATCTCACCAGGAAGGGAGTTCCATAGTCGGGGAGCAATCACTGAGAAGGCTCTGTCTCTCGTAACCACGAATTGTGCCTGTGACAATGGCAGGACGGAAAGCAGGGCCTCCCCGGAGGATCTTAATCTCTGCAATGGTTCATAGGGGGAGATGCGTTTGGACAGGTAATTTGGGCCAGGGCCATTTAGGGCTTTATAGGCCAAAGCCAGCACTTTGAATTGTGCCGGGTTGCAAAGTGGCAGCCAGTGGAGCTGGTATAACATGGGAGTTGTATGCTCCCTGTATGCCGCCCCAGTTATTAACCTGGTTGCCTCTCACTGGACTATTTGAAGCTTCCGAGCAGTCTTCAAAGGCAACCCCATGTAGAGTGTGTTGCAGTATATCCTAGATGTAACGAGAGCATGGACCACCATGGCCAAGTCTGACTTCCCAAAGTATGGGCGCAGTTGGTGCACAAGTTTTAATTGTGAAAACGTTCCCCTGGCCACCGCTGCAACCTGGGATTCCAGGCTCAGTGATGAATCCAGGAGAACTCCCAAGTTGCGAACCTGTGCCTTCAAGGGGAGTGTAACCCCATCCAGCACAGGTTGTGACCCTATACCCTGTTCAGCCTTGCGACTGACCAGGAGGACCTCTGTCTTGTCTGGATTCAACTTCAATTTGCTTGCCCTCATCCAGACCATCACACAGCATTTTTTTACTTCACCCAAATGCCATGGACTAGTTTACTTAGCAAAGAGCAGATAGTTTTATATGTAAATCTCTAACTTGCACCCACTGTTCTACAGAATCCACAATCTACAAAGCCTTTCTTCCTTTGATTAATGAAAAGACTGGTCCTATATAAAATGAAAATTAACAACTCTTGATAAGTGTTTTTTTTTAAAAAAAAAGTTGTGTGTTTGTTTGATCAAAAAAAGTATCTCTTTTGTTGGCTTTTCAGCTTTCTTGTTCAACCTGTTGCTTTTTGATGGGTGAGATATCTCTGACATATAAAAGTTCAATGTGTATGCTTATGCATCAATTTAAACTTGGTCTGTAGGAATGTTGATTCTGTAAAGTAACGTATGTACCCTACAGCTGTTACTTATAGCACTACCAAAGCGCAACAAGACTGCCACAACCACCAAACTCATTGCCTTGTATTAGAGAATAATGCATTCATTCCCAAGCAAAGAGCATTACAATGAACAGCGAAGAAATGAATAGACAAAAGATAAACACAGAAAAGAAAAATGTATCCATTTTAATTAACTGAACAGCATGGCTCAGGCATCTTAGTAATACTGAGTGAATAGACTGTAAAATATATATGAGGAGGCTGGTTTAAAATGGAATGTGAAGATGAATTGTAAACTGAAGCAGGAAAGACTGGAAGAATTATGGAAATAGTAGACTGAAAAAAACTATAGGATGCAATGGAGAGAAAAACAGAGGAACACAACACACAAAGTTGCATGCGTATTTTTAGATATACTAATTATTGGGAAGGATTACAACTGATCAGTTACATGAGACACGAAATCTGACACACAACATTGTTTTGACAGCACAGTCTTAACACACCATCCAGCAATGTAATGTCTGAGACTTAACAGTTTTACGGAGAAAACATAGATGTTTCATTAAAAATAATCAAAAATGTTTCTTTGCTGGAAAATATATTTTCTTCAAAGATACATTTCCCTTTGAAAGTAGAAATATCTTAATTGTATGCTTTCTCAAACTCCATTCACAAAATGAACTTCAGAGGTATTCAGGGTGGGGTGGGCACCTTTCAATAGATCAGAGATGTAAGGCAGATGTTCACGTTAACAAAAATGTTGTTCTAATTTGGATTATCTCAAGCTAGTTTGCTACTTGAAATGATAGGCAAAAGTGGTAGGCATACTTTCTTCATTCTATAAACAGAAGTTGACAAAATTCCAAGCCAGTTTTATTACAATATTGGACATCTTCCATGACATTGACAGCCAGTAGTTAAGTTTAGAGGATGAGAATAACTGTCTGGTTGTGTCCTCTAACAGCTGGAAGATTCAAGGAGAACAGGCAGGAGAGTGCCATTGGTGATACTGAAAATCAGCCACCTAAGATATTTTGTGTAGTCTATCTAATGGTGGTACTGGATTTCCAAGAGTAATATATATTTTTTAAGATTACTAAATGACATTGTTGTTCTTAGCCAAGAACTGTATGCCTCCAAGCAAAGGCAAGATTCACTTGAAACTCTCAGTTGCCAGCAACCTGAAGAACTATTTGAAGATATGTATAATCTGTAAATTGTATTCATCAAAACAATTCTAGAGCCTTGCCTTTTACTGTGAGTGTTTGGGTGTAATATACTTTTTGGGTTGACTATGCTAACCATAGACAAGTTCTTGTGTTTCTGACTAGGTTCTCCAGTTTAAAACTAGGTTAGCAGACTTTCTTTGCTACAGGATTTGTTACAATGAAAACTAAGTTGCTTTTAATGTTGAAAGTGTTGTGCAAATTATAGTCAATAATAAGGAACTCACTTCTTCTATAAGCCTTATACAGTCTTTACATAATGATACAGAATCCATGCACATAGGGGAAGAATGGTAGCTCCATCCTCCCCTGACCCCCAATGTTTTGGTTATCCTCACAAGAGGAGTGACATTTCTGAAGAAGATAACTTATCTATAACTGGGAACAATGATAAAATCAGGGTCCTCAATTGTATGAAAAGCACCTATATGAAGAAACTCACCTTTTTAGACTCATTGATTGCCACATGATGAATTCAGTGAAACCAAAGACACAGCAGGTGGGGAAGCATTTCCTTATTTCCTTCATGTGCTGATGAGCATAGTTAGAGTGCAATTTGCATAGCAGGACTGTAATGGTTTTAAGGAGTGTTTGAACAGATAAATTATATTTACTGGTGGAAATATATACAAAATAGCTTTTACATAGTTCCAATCTTTAGTAATCATCAGCATAATACAGTTCTGAATCTTTCCAATTTCTAGCCCCCATTACACAGTTTCTATCTCTATGACAACCTACAATTCTTTCTATCGTTTTTTTTATCACTTCTGCAGATTATCTGATGGAAGACAGAACAGCTGCCTTACCAATTAACTTGAGAAACAATTGTTTATTGGCAAATTTGTAAAGAACCCACTTTTTTAGTTAAGAGTGTTTAAAAATCATCAGCTTTTCTTGGTTGTGAAATTAACAACATTGACATAAACCTCAGTGGAACCATTCAAGACAGTAGTGGCATCTGAGTAAAATGCCAACCCAACTGCAATGTGAACGCATCTGCTCTGCTCAAAAGGAAAACAACTTCAAGTCTTTGTAATCTGGTTTTGATCACTAAATATTCTTTTTAAAAATGAACCAGTTTCGCAGTGCTATCAGTATAGACAGGTAGAAGTTTTGCTTTTTGCGTACAAAGCATGAAACTTGCCCTCATCTAACCAAAGAATAACTGAAAGTTCATAATGAGTGAAAAAGATGATCTAGAACTATATAATCTCCCATGTGAAGCCATTCAATAACATGGAAGAAACAGGCAGGTTAGGATAAAATGACCAAAACCTATTTCTGAAATACAGACAGCATAGAGCACTAAGGCCCCAAATTGCATTAGGTGGCAGTGTAGATGGGGCCTACAGTCCTAGCTAAGGCTACTTCAGACTTGCAAGGTACATATTCAAGATCTTAAAGCACATATTAAAAATCTTCCTTGTTTGGCAAGGGATGTGAGTGAAGGTTAGTGGATTATCAAGTCAGTTTTCACTTAATTTGTCAGTTTTGAAACATTTCCATGTCCTTAGAATCAAATCATAGAATAAAAGAGTTGGAAGAGACCTCATGGGCCATCCAGTCCAACCCCCTGCCAAGAAGCAGGAATATTGCATTCAAATCACGCCTGACAGATGGCCATCCAGCCTCTGTTTAAAAACTTCCAAAGAAGGAGCCTCCACCACACTCCGGGGCAGAGAGTTCCACTGCTGAACGGCTGGCTCTCACAGTCAGGAAGTTCTTCCTCATGTTCAGATGGAATCTCCTCTCTTGTAGTTTGAAGTCATTGTTCCGCGTCCTAGTCTCCAGGGAAGCAGAAAACAAGCTTGCTCCCTCCTCCCTGTGGCTTCCTCTCACATATTTATACAAGGCTATCATATCCCCTCTCAGCCTTCTCTTCTTCAGGCTAAACATGCCCAGCTCCTTAAGCTGCTCCTCATAGGGATTGTTCTCCAGACCTTTTATCATTTTAGTCGCTCTCCTCTGGACACATTCCAGCTTGTCGATATCTCTCTTGAATTGTGGTGCCCAGAATTGGACACAATATTCTAGGTGCAGTCTAAACAAAGCAGAATAGAGGGGTAGCATTACTAGATCTAGACACTATGCTCCTATTGATGCAGGCCAAAATCCCATTGGCTTTTTTTGCCACCACATCACATTGTTGGCTCATGTTTAACTTGTTGTCCACGAAGACTCCAAGATCTTTTTTACACGTACTGCTTTTGAGCCAGGCATCCCCCATTCTGTATCTTTGCATTTCGTTTTTCCTGCCAAAGTGGAGTATCTTGCATTTGTCACTGTTGAACACTGTCCTTTGATTTCCTTAAAGTATATAATGATTATATAGAGTGTGCATTTGGTGAATCGTTTAATCTCATGTCAGTATTTTTATGAGCATTTTCCCCTCAATGTAATCATAATGTCTGAAGAACTGCAGATTTCACAGCACAACTGTGTGCTGGTTCCTGTACAGGTTTATGGAGCATCAATCAGGAATGGTTTCATCAAAATGCATACCGGATTCAATTCTTTTTTATCCTTAGTAATGATAAATATAAGCTTACTTAAAATGTAAAATTAATTTGGGAGACATGGACTGTCAAAATCTCTTTGGAAGCCCATAGTATATGTATAATCATGTGTGATTAGAGATTCTGTTCTCCCTATAAGTTGCTTAGTCACTTATTGTATAGCAACCTCTAGCCTCACCTTTATAGTGTACCATAAAGATATCTGAAGGAGTGCACTGTTTTCTTCAATCATTATTTCCTTCAATCATTATCATTTCCTTCAACCAGTCAAATAGTACAGAGGTCTCAGTTTGAATCTTACATAAAGGTTGCTTGTTTCTCCATCACACATAGCCGAATGTCCCCAGACTGTTTTCAGCATTTTTGCCTCAGTTTTTCCCGACATTCATTTGTAAAAGAATCAGTTCATTTTGCTTTAATTTCCTGCTCTCTCACACACCTGCCTCATGAGTCAACATCTGCATCACATAAGTTCTTGCACTGTTATTTATTAAGCAGACATAACATCCACTCTGACAAACCTTCGCAGTATTGTACTTGTTTACCCAATGACCCGAGTCATCAATATGATGCAATTGCAGGCTTATTCTCATAAAATCTTAATACTACTGCTTTGATGTGATAAGGCAGTAACTGTGTGGCTTATAAGCTCTTTCCTTTTAATATTTCATGCTTTTGTCAAGTTTCACATTTTGATAGCTTGATTATATTTTGTGTGTTACACATTTTTCACATCTTAACTCTGATGGACCACCTTGAGTTCCAAAGGAGGGATATAATAATAACAACAACAACTTGTCTATAGACATATGAGTAGGGAGATGTCCATTCTGGTACGGAATTGTAAAGGGAGAAGAAACATATTATTAAGTATAGATTCCAAAAATAGATCAAAAATTGTCACATAATTTTTTTAGTGGACCCAAATATATCAAAAGGAAGGTGTGGAAGAGGACGAAGAAGAAGGAAAAAATAATGTTTTTGTCCTCCACATAGCAGGCTCTTCCTTGATTGTGTGGAACACATCTCTTTGGCAAGTTAGTGTGTTGCATCGACATGGATGTTACAGGAGCATAGCTCCATTTTGGAAAGGATATGGATGTAGCTGCTTGTAGGGAAAATGAGATGTTTCATTTTTGAAACTTGGGGAGAATATCTATTGGTGTAATATAGCCTGTGGATATGCTTAACAATTTGCACTCTGATATTCCCCCAACTAGTTAAAAACTATTTGGTTCATGGAGATGTTTTGCAGCTACTCATACAAAGGAAATCCCTTCTTCAAAGAAGGTGAAAAAAAATCTGAATTGACTACGTGTAGAAACGATGGGTTGACAATCTGAAGGAAGAGCCTCTCGGTCCATATCAAATCTGAGAATACCTCAAAATTCAAAGAGAATAGAACCATCTCCTTGATGATTTTATGTGGAATCCCTGAGTATCAAAGTAAAGCCTTCTCCTCATTCTAAAGTATCTACTCCATTTTTCAAAAAAATTGAACATTTTTCTGCATAATCTTTAGAGTTGGCATAAAAAGGCCTACCAAAAAGGGGGACAATTATTATCTCAGATTGTTGCAGAGCCCCATCATTCCTGCTGTAATTATATCAACACAAATGATACAGTAAGCAATGTTGCTATCCATCCAAATCCATGAAGGTTATTTTGGATGGGGGGGGGCTCAACTACATTGACCTCATGGGTTAACATGTCAGTGGATCAGCCCTATGATAGTTAAATGGATTAACCTTGGGCAAGGCTGCCTTAACTCAGCCTTTCCCTATGTGTAGTTAAGTCAGGGTAAAACCTGAATCCTGACTCAGGATTCAGGCTATGAAGACAGTTAGGCTGGTTTCTAATTGGAACCAGCTGCAACCACCTTCACTGCCATCCTTCACTCCCTTGGTTCAAATTGCTCAAGGACATAGAGTAGCAATCCCCTGTTGTTGCACACCCCTCCCCAATATCACGGTGTCTGCAAGCACAACCTTCTATCTAACCTTGTTTTTGGTTCTTTGGATGATATCCCCCATTCCCATCTCCCTTAGTATGGTGGCTTTATGGCTGATGTCAGCCAGAGTGTTGAGAAAAATATTGGTAGTGTGTTGTGACTGGGGACAGTCAAGACACAAGAGATGTGGAAACCCCTAGGGTGGCAAACAAATCAAAGAGAGTGAGGATGTACCTGACAGAATGCTAGATTGTGCCCACATTTCCTATCAACAAAGAGAGGCCCAGAAAGACAGGGGGGAGGGAGAGAGAGGGAGAGAGAAATGGGAGGCCGTGTATTTAGTTAACTGTATATTTTGGCTTGAAATAAAGTTTTAAAACACCCTCTTTAAATATGTGCTCTGTATGTGAAAAAAACAGTTAACAGAATTCATCTCTTATCATCATCATAATGATAAGCATTTTCTTGGTTTATTACAAACAAATTTAGAAGATTTCAGTTTAGATTCTCCCCCTATCGATCAATTTATAAATTTATGAACAATTTCATGCTCCATTATTGCAGTATTCACAGTGGATTATGAAGCACTCTAAAGTTCTTAAAAATAGGAGATTAAATCATCACAAAATGCCGCAGTTCGTGGCAAAAGTGCCTAGAAATGGGAAGGAACGTAATGGAGACCCCAGACATCAGAGATTTAAGAAGGGGAAAAAACACAGAAGGAGATTAAAAAAAGCTTATTTCAAACATTCACATTTCTGGTAAACAGTATGCTACAGCTCTTCTCTTAGTCTGACCCAGCTGTCAAGAAATATGGGCTTCTGAATTAAAGCATTTCTAAATAAAAACAAGTATTCGGTGTATTGAATAGCTCAGAGACACTCATTTATTAACCCCTTTATATTTTTCTCATATAATTAAAGCTTATTCTATTGCTATCTAGATGATGAAAATCTTCTCAAAATCATAAACACGGTCTGTCAAAACTTCAGTCACAGTGCAATAATATACAAATGGCTAAGTTTTTTTTAAAAAAAAATAAAATGAATAAATTTTCCCCTATGTATTTTATCTGTCCTGGCAGAATGAAGAAACCTGTTCCATATTCAGAGTCTAGAATGACAGGAACAACCAATCAGATTTAGACTGTACTTTTCCAGTTTCCAACAATGCTCACAGCTAAAGCTGCAGTGAATAGCTTTGATTAATAACATACTCTATATTGTATGATTTTCTACACTGTATCTCATCAAAATGAATAACTTCACAAGGCAGTCCAGAATGAATTTCAGTTGTCCAAAGAAAAAGAGAGGGAAATGTGTGGAAGGAAAGAAAGAGAGAAGAAAGATCAGAGTTTTAAAATATTACTTCTTGGTAATTTTTGTTTTTTGGGTGTTTTTTTCTTTTTTTGGCGGGAGAGGATTGTAATCCATCATACCATAAAATCATAGTGGATTTCTTTTGTTAATGAATTGAGGATAGATTTTTTAAAATTTAAAATGACACAAGTCTAGGATTCTTAGCTAGTTGCAATGTGGGCCATGTCAGATGTGATAATAATCATGTCAGTAGCAGCAGTGTGTTTTGAGAACAGCAAATCAAAGCTAAGCAGGAGTGATCCCGATCAGAAATATAGCAGGTGGTGAGACAAGATTGTGGCCTGAAACATGTTAGTGATGTATGCCAGCAGAACAGTTTGTTATGCTCACATAAGGCACATTTTGGTACAGTGTGTCAGTGGCATGTGGGGAGAGCAGAGAAAGCTATCTACCTCCAGAGAGAGCTGCCTTGCCAAACAGCTTGGAAGCCAACAGGATTGGTTTTCTCTCCAGACAAAGATGACTCTCTCAGTGCCCTTACTCATTTTGCCCCTGCTGCCATGCCACCACCTCCGCTGGCATAGTTACTTCAGCCATCAGGTTTATGCCTAACCTTTTTGCCCTTGGTACATTTCCATTCTTGATCGAAGCTACCTGCAACTGGTATTTGAACTAGGACGAAAACTCCTCTCAGTGCCAGTTGGAGATTTCTTCTCAATAAAGAAACAACAGATGTTGGAGTTCCTGATCTGGGATTCTTAGGGTGAAATTTATCCCACTCACCCCCCAAAATCCCCACCCAGATTGTTTAGTATTTAATATAATGCTAAACTTCTGCTTAGTACTTACTATAATCATGCAACTGCTAATTGCTTTCTGCAGTCCTATAAAGCCTTTCGGTAAAAACATTAAAAGCCAGGGCAGCGAGTGTTCTTCTATTCTTCCTGAAAGATTTCATATCAGGGCTGAGATGAGCCTTGGGGGGAAAGGAATTTCATAATCACAGAGAAGCTAATTACAGACATTGATAACATACTCAGAAGCCCATGATTGTTGCTGAAGGTTACTGGCAATAGAGTAGCTACTCACACATTCCTCAAACAAAGAAACAGAGCAAGAAAGCAATGTGTTTGAGGAGGTTACATTACAGTGTTGTGAATCCCTGGACTTGCCTACATAGATGAAAAATAATCACACCTCACAGGTGCTGTTATCCTGATGCAATGTATTATAGAGTATTTGTGTGCTATGCACTTTTAGGGGCTTTAATTCGGTGCAAAACAAATTACTGCTTTTGACTCTAAAGATTTCAAAGAAAAAAAAGTCCAGTATTTTTTGGTATATGGTCAGGCAATAGTACTACTACTACTACTACTACTAATAATAATAATAATAATAATAATAATAATAGACCCAGCAAATGAGATAAATATCAAATCCAGCAAATATATCTCATTTGCTGTGTCAATATAAGCATAATAATAATAACCTTATTTTTGTACCCCGCCTCCATCTCCCCAAATGGACTCGGGGCAGCTTACATGGGGACAAGCCCAAATTCGACATAGTTAAAATATAACACATCAGATTTCATAAAAACAATTTCAGCAATATAAAAGCAACCACACAAATACAATATATAGAAAACATGTAATAACCGTCAGTGGTCTGAGTAATGTGAAGTTCTGAGCTTGGGCGGGCGGGCTGGTGCAATCATTTGCCAAGGACAGGGCTGCTAGGTAAAGTGCTGAAGGCAGATGACTAGAGTAGAAACTACTATATCTCTAATTACGGAATCGTGATAATGTGATGGTTTTGAATCAAACTGGGGGCCAAAATATTTGGGGAACTGTCTAATCAAAAGCACAGTGAAACATCCACATTTTTAGTTCTTTAAGGAAGGTGGACAAGGTGGGTGCTAGTCTAATTCCCTAGGGAGAGAGTTCCAGATCTGGGGTGCCACTACCAAGAAAGCTCTTTCTCTCGTCTCTGCCAACCACACTTGTGATGGGGTGGAAGCGAGAGGAGGGCCTCCTCAGAAGATCTTAGAGATCGTGTAGGCTCATAGGGGAAGATGGGTCATGAAGATAAGAAGGTCCCAAGCCATGTAGGGCTTTATAGGTGATAACCTGCACCTTGAATGGAGACCAGAAACTTATCTGCAGCCAATGGAGCTGTTTGAACAGGGAAATTGACCACTCCCTGTAGTTCGCTCCAGTTATCAACATCAATGTAAAGTTGGAGCGAGGAGATAGTGGTGGGCAAAATACGTTGGTGAGAGATTACTATTCCCACCAGGTTTACTTCCAAGTTAAATGTTAAAATGTAGTCAACCTTCTGAAAGATGCTCTCTCTCTCTCTCTCTCTCTCTCTCTCTCTGTATACCAGTATTACTACACCTTCATTTAACAAAAAATGTGTATATTCACATGCATAATATGGGGAGAAACTGGCCATATGAGTGAAAATAATGCAAAGCTTTGGGTATGCGGACCTCCCTCTAACAGAAAGGTGAGTTGGCCAGGGGAAAATGTGAGACAAGTTCTGGTGATCACTTTTGATGTGTGTGGTTTAACAGCATTCACTGCATGGTCAATGCAGATTAGGAAAATGTGGTGTGAAAGTGAAATATATTTGAAATTGTAGACAGGTCTCATAAGGCAGATAACAGTTGTTGCGGAAATAAACAAAGTGATAATCTTTTTCCTGTGTCCTTCATACCAATGTCTGCAATGTAGAAACAGCCAGAGTACATGAGATATTCTAAGAGCAGGGCAAATGCTACCCTGAGATCTTGCATTCAAAGACACAGAGCTATAAACATCATGCATGGATGCATACATAAACATATTTTAGACAGGCTAAAATATCTTGAAATTGCACTGACCACCTCTGAGGTTTGCAGGATCAAAGTAACTTCAGCTTTTACAGATTATTTTATTTAGAGCATATGGCAGTGTAAGCTGGTCTATAATACTTTTAAAAAAATCATCTTCAAAATACTGCTTCAATCAGATATTCTTATACTATTAGATTTTAAAATCATATAAAGTCAGATGCTCATGTCACTTAAAGTTCTTATCTTGTTTAGAAGAACAGTATTTCTGCATTTGCACTTTTCTTTCAAGAGGCCAGGGCACCATGTTTACTACTCAACAGATTCATACATTCTAATAGCAGTCCAGCATAACTGAATAATAATAGAAAACCATTTCCCAGCTGATAAATGTTTAGTTGCCTGCACAAAAATGACTCAATGATCCAAATGTATTCCAAGTGGGCAGGTGTGCTAATAATCAGGTGAAAGCCAAACTAATATCCATTGGAGAAAACAATGCTCATGTGGGCAATTTGTGCCAGAAAGACTAAATTATTCTGAGTACGGGGACTGAAATATTGTTCTATTTCAAATCCTAGCACAGACATAGCAGAGCATCTGTGTATAAGTATGCACACAATGGGAAATATGCACAAATGGTTGATACTATTACAATCTGTATTTGTCTCTAAGGAGAGCATTCACATCCACTATTTCACTCTATACATTTTTTGAGGAAAGGGCATCCTACAAAATATGCTAAATGTCCAGAAAATATCCTCCCCCTTCCAAATCTGAAGCTATTTTGTTCAGGTGAAAATGAGGCCAGCAGAACACAGTTCAGCTTGTCTATAATAGGTTCATTTGACGTGCTTCAGACTGACAATGAATTTCATCTCAATGGTCCATTCTCATCTCACCTTGGTCACCTGTGATTTACAGCAATGCTATTCTGTTTTTGTCACCAAGGTGGTGTTAGCAGCACTGCGGTGTGAGCTTGTTCTCTGTGTTTGTTCATGCTCCTTAGCTGGTTTTGAAAGGATGATAAGGCAAAAACTATCATACCATTCAGGTATAATAAGATGCAGGTATTCTGCATCAATTTGGAAGATTAAGTTCTCGCCAAATTTCCAAAAGAAAACTGGAATTTCACAATCTGGCAATCACTATCAGCCAACCAGGATGAGTAGAACCATAGAGTCAAAGAGTTGGAAGAGACCTCACAGGCCATCCAGTCCAACCCCCTGCCAAGAAGCAGGAATATTGTATTCAAAGCACCCCTGACAGATGGTCATCTAGCCTCTGTTTAAAAACCTCCAAAGAAGGAACCTCCACCACACTCCAGGGCAGAGAGTTCCACTACTGAACGGCTCTCACAGTCAGGAAGTTCTTCCTCATGTTCAGATGGGATCTCCTTTCTTGTAGTTTGAAGCCATTGTTCCACGTCCTAGTCTCCAGGGAAGCAGAAAACAAGCTTGCTCCCTCCTTCCCGTGACTTCCTCTCACATATTTATACATGGCTATCATTCTCCTCTCAGTCTTCTCTTCTTCAGGCTAAACATGCCCAGCTCCTTAAGTCTCTTCTCATAGGGCTTGTTCTCCAGACCCTTGATCATTTTAGTCACCCTCCTCTGGACACATTCCAGCTTGTCAACATCTCTCTTCCATTGTGGTGCCCAGAATTGGACACAATATTCCAGGTGTGGTCTAACCAAAGCAGAATAGAGGGGTAGCATTACTTCCCTAGATCTAGACACTATGCTCCTATTGATGCAGGCCAAAATCCCATTGGCTTTTTTGCCACCACATCACATTGTTGGCTCATGTTTAACCTGTGGTCCACGAAGACTCCAAGATCCTTTTCACATGTACTGCTCTCGAGCCAGGCATCCCCCATTCTGTATCTTTGCATTTTGTTTTTCCTGCCAAAGTGGAGTATCTTGCAGTTTTCACTGTTGAACTTCATTTTGTTAGTTTTGGACCATCTCTCTAATCTGTCAAGATCGTTTTGAATCCTC
This sequence comes from Anolis sagrei, assembly GCF_037176765.1. Lineage (NCBI taxonomy): Eukaryota > Metazoa > Chordata > Lepidosauria > Squamata > Anolidae > Anolis > Anolis sagrei. Next base: position 95,182,833 of record NC_090024.1, read on the forward strand.
CTTCTGTCCTCTGGAGTATTGGCTATCCCTCCCAATTTGGTGTTGTCTGCAAACTTGATGATCATGCCTTCTAACCCTTCATCTAAGCTATTATCCAATCCATCACAAATATGGAACCAAAACAGGATATGAGTTTTAATGGATGATAGTTTTTCTGTGATGATTTGAATATATAAATGAGAACTATGCTGTATATTTGGATTAAAGGGTCTGGAAAATCTTTGCACTATTCTCGCCTCCCTCTCCCTCTTCTTCTCCCTCTCCTTCCTATCCCTCTCCCTCTATCAGTGGTTCTCAACCTGTGGGTAATCAGGTGTTTTGACCTACAACTGCCAGAAATCCCAGCCAGTTTACCAGCTATTAGGATTTCCGAGAGTTGAAGGCCAAAACATCTGGGCACCCACAGGTTGAGAACCACTGCACTATATGAATATTTAGATGAACACTAAAACAAATATTAAATATAAGATGGTTTAGCAGGGTTTTCATTGGAAATATTTGTTAATCAAAACATACTTTTGAAAAATGTGTGTGTGAGAGAGAAAGAGAAGATACAATCTAATCTCTGATTCTATTTTTAGCTTCATCATAAGATTAATTAGTATGAGAAAGGAAGAAGTACCATATAAGCATCAAGCTGTTCCTCCTAAATGTTTTCCTTTGTCAGAATAACAGAACTTCCTTTTTGAATAGGAGTCTTCAATGACTCTGCAATTAAGTTGAATGCTATAACTATGAAAAAGTTTCATTTTCATGCAAGAAGCCTGGATTGAAATTAGTTATTGATTATCCTATGTTATCAAGGCAGTTGTTCTATAAAGACCTATGAGCATTTAAGTACTAAATTATGCCTACTTGTTTCAATAGTCACAATTCTTATGAGGACACTGTCAATAAACATTTCTTCCTTCCTCTACTATGCCACTTCCAATTTTAGTTTTTACCTGATTTGTTCACATAATCAAAATATCATCTTTCTGCATATGTTGCTCCCATTCTTTCCCCTTTCAATGCAGTGTCTATTACTACGACTACTACTACTATTATTAATAATGTCCCACTTTCTCTCTCCAAAAGAGACTTAAAGCTGCTTACAGTAAAACCAAATGAAATACAATTTAAAACCTAGAAATATTAAACATTCAAATAGAATTAAATATTAATGGTATTAAAAAGTAAACAGTTAAAAGCTGATTAAAAATGTATTCAAAGCCACAGCACCCCCTGATTTGATCTTTTAAAAACCTTTCTTTTAAAGTCTGCCTCAATAAAAAGGTTTTATTCATTAATACTGTCTGTTGACCTTCACATTTCTGTTCCCTCTCAGATTTCTGCCACAACTAATAATTAACAGTCATTAGGGACTGATACTAAAGAACAGGAATAGTAAGGGTAGCAATAGTTAGGGGAATTGCTATTGTATCAAATGTAGCACCTGAGGAGTGGGCAATAACTTTGGCCTCATTTTGACATTTTTTTCCAACATCAGCCTGATCAACTCAGATGAAACTTTGGTGGGAATCTATTGCCCTTGGAACCATGATGTCAATCAGATCCTGCAGAAATGCTTATTTTCAGCACCTTAGTCACTATTCGGGTTCTTTGTTATTACCACTTTTCAGGAAGAGATGTTTAGGAGGACCCACTGTTCTGGAAGGAGGCAAAAGGTAACATTACACGAATATCAGGAGCTTGTTGGCCATTTAATCTTCTTGTGTCTCTTTTGTGATGCATATAGTAGCCAGAGATAGCCTCTAGGTCACTGCTGACATTAAAGCAAACTAGCTTCCAATTTCTGGAGGTCCTTTTTGTGAAGGGAAGACCTGCTATTGTGAGTGGAATTTCAGGTATGTTCTGATGTGGTTGCATCACAGGGTTTTGCAATTTCCGTCAGATGAAAATGGTATATTGTGTACTAGCCACTGGACTAGGAATAAACAGGCCTCACTAGAGAGCTGATGGCAGTTTGGTTCTGATCAGGACATTTGGAAAACACTTCAGTTTGGTTTTTGGGGAACAACCTTTAAACAAAACATGTGACTGAATTACTTACTATAGACTTTTGTCTTGGCTAGGACCTTTGCAAATTGCTGCCTCAAAAAATATATCCTTTGATAATCATGGCCAAAGATCAACAATGACATCACTTATATCTGTCCCAGGCTGGATCTACACTGCCATATATTGTAATTATAATCTGCCTTATATGAGCAGTGTAGATCCATATGGTGCAGTTTAACTCCTCTGAACTGCATTACATAGCTCTACACTGACCATATAAGGCAGATTCTAACAGTATCATATGGCTGTGTATATTCAGCCACAGAAAGAGACACAGAGATTCAGGCAACTGGGTGTGGGAATCAAGCTATAGACAGAGGCTATGCCAAGAAAACTATGGAAACTTGGATGAGTGAAATGCACATGTGCACAACACATACACACACATTATGGCATTCTTATTCACATCATTTCTGCTCCTTGCCTTTGCTTTCAGGTCCCATTTACACTGCCATGTAATGCAGTATGAAATTCTTTTATTTGGCAGGATAGATGGGGCCTTAATATTTCCTTTTAGTGAACTAGCTGCATTTCACCCATCAACTTATCTGCGGTGGTTGATTATTTTTTTCATTTTTAGATGGTCCTTGCCTCTCCACCCACCACCCACATTTTTCCTTGTTGTGCTTATGCAAAACAGAGTTATTTCAAGCCTAATTCCCTGACTATGAAAGGCTAGCAGTTTTTTTTTGTTCTGTTTTTGTCAGAAACATTCTTTCCTTTTTGTCTCTACTTGCATATCATTCGGAAAAATGGAGCAAAAAAATGAATGAATAAATGAATACTCCCAAATGATGGGCAGCCAAACACTTCACCAACAGTTTTACAAAGCATGAATTGAATGAATGCCCCATCTGAAGCCTCAAAGGGAAAGCCTGAGACAAGGAGGAAATTTGGCCCCCAGCATGAATAGAGATAGTTTGGGCCAATGAGGAGAGGCTGCCTCAAAGCCTCCTTCCTCTGTCATGTGACAAGGGGCAGCATAACTCAATATAAGCATGACTGCCCCTTGTGCTTGCCTCTTTCTCTCAGTGTGACCCAGGGTTGACACCTAGTCTTGTCTATACTCAACTGTGGATTTAACTCCTTCTGTTCTGTAGGTTGTAACAGTTAAGTAATAAAATAAACATAGGTCTTTTATACCATACTTTGTTTGTCTGGTCTTTTCAGTTCATGATGGGGAGCAATTTGTTTATCTTTTTCCATTTGACTCCCCCTCCCCGATTTTTTACTGTTGTAGGTGATGTCTTTGACTGCATCCAAGTGTGAACTCATTTCTTATATTCAGAAATAATAGAAAGATTCCAAAGTTTTAAAAGATACTATTTAAAGATAGGGTTAATTTTCTAAAAGGAGGAATATTTCAGTGTGCACAAATGCAATTATTATTTGAGCACTTTTAGTTCATGTATCATTTACATAACCTTTTGACAAAAAAATTTAGGTTTAAAAGTGAGTTCCTCTCCTTTTAGGAAACTCTCTGTTCATTTTTGTTGCACTTGATTGATTCAAAATAGTCATGAAATATTGAATGATCTGAGTACTTCAGGGTAGTTAATTATCTTTTGAAATGTCATTCTCCTTTGAATATTTCTTTAGCTTTATATTTTTTTAACTAATTTCTTCAAACTTTTTCATCATTAAGTCATTTTTGATACAATCTAGTATGCCAAAAAAGGTGGAGTAAAAGTACTCTGGAAAGAATCACTAGGTGCACATATTGGGGCAAATTGTACCATCTAAAGCAGGAATGGAATGGGTCAGCATCATGATTTGTGAACTTTGTGGATGCACCATTTCTCACAGCAGTGAAAAAAACTTTACAACAAACAATGAATATAATTTAGTATTTAGTATTATAATTTAGTATTTAGTATTATTGTTCTGTGTCTTCTAATGATTTCCAAGTTATGGCAACCTTAAAGCAAACCTGTCATGGGGTTTTGTTTCCAAGATTTGTTCCCTTTGCCTTTCTCTGAGGCTGTGGGACCATGACAATCATCACTCAGTAGAGTCTATGGATAAGCAGAGTTTTGAATCATATTTCAATAATCAAATTACTTCATCATGCTGGCACCCACTAGTAAGTGCTCCCATACATTGTATTTCATATAAATACGGCTATATAAAATGAATAAAATAATGTTTTTACTAAATGAACCATATGCAAATAATAAGTTAAATAGACACCCAATTATACTTTTTATGTACAAAACAGACTTTTCTGTGTGAAAAATATTTAAATCTAGAAATTTTCATTCCCAAGTATAAAATGCCTTTTAAAATACATAAAATTGTTTTATGCATGGAAAAGCATGCACAAAGTTTATAAAGAATATATCCCCAATTATATGTTTTATCTATGCAGGAATAAATCTCTCTGTGTTGAAATATTATTATCCACAGGAAAGTCTGTTTTTTTGTGCAGTAGCCGTTGATTTCTGTAAAAAAAACCAACTATTTTTCACATAATACATATTAAATTGCAAATAACTTATAAATCTGAGTGACTTTCTTGCACAAGGAAGAAAATTACTTAAATCATTCACTGCTTCCTCTGCGAAGGAACCTGGGGCTCATCTATGGCCCCATCTATATTGCCATATAGTGCAGTTTTAAATTTGTATTACATGGCAGTACAAATGGGGCTTACATGGGCTATTTCAGTCTGTTCAGTGATAATGAAGCCACATGATGTAAGGGTCCAATCACCTTAATGTGGGAGAAAGACACTTATTTTTGCCTTGTCACGTGTTTAAAAAGTTGTGTGATGCTCCAGTGCTTGCCTGAAGCTCCATGGCATACTCACACTTTGTGCCAGTGCAAACAATCTGGCTGTTTCATATTTGGAAGTGGCCACAGCTCTTCACACTGCCATCCCATTTTACCTAGGCTCAAGCAGCATGGAGGAATGGGATGCCACTTATCCTCTATTTGTTGATCTGGGCTTTGCAGTGACCTCTGAGCATAAAAATGGCAGTGGTTGCCTTTTGGCTCTGGTAGTGATGATAGCCAGTGTAATAAGGTTGTTGAAAAATGGAGGGAAGAAAGTAGGGACCAATTTCTTCTTTCTACCCCATCACTTTTTTCACATTGCTTAATTGGACTGGCTATCATCACTACAGGTATTGAACAGTCACCATCACCATTTTTGTATCCCATGTCATTAGTGAAGTCAGACTGACAGGGGAAAATAAAGGTGGTGGTCTAGTAGCACTGAATTAGTTCCAGTAGTAGGTCATGAAAATGCCATCTAGCTCAGGGCCATGCAATTCAGATAAATTCAAACTCCCAAGGTGACTTGAAAGCTGGCCATGCAGACTTCACTTATATTAATCTGGAGTACCTCACTCTGGATCAGCATTGACATTTGTAGTGCATATAGATAGCCTCATAGGACCTCATCACATTGAGGTCCAAAGAACAGGTGATAGTAGGTGGATTTGCCAGGCAGCATGACGAATCCAGTGGACAATGGGGAGTGTCATCCCAAATCACTCGCATTGCCCCCTTACCCATCTCACGGAGTGAAGTGTTGCTACCCAGCTTACCCCTGCCCTCATCCTGTTCTTTCCTATGAGAACACAGGAAGCCTCCTGTGTTCTCTGGGAAGTATTCTAGCACACTGCCAAGATGCTGGAAGCATGAAGCCCTGCCAGAAGTAGCCCTCTGTCATCTGATGAGCTCCGGTAGATTCTCTGTTTCCAGTCCTCGCAGCAACCTAGGACACTGAAATTTGGTAATGTGATGAGGTCCTTAGAGACAAATTACATGCCTAAAGAGGAATAGTGACAACAGCTGCAGTTGCTGTGCATATTTTGCCATCTGTATAGCTGTCAAGAAAATACCTTGCAACATTACTAAGTACCATATTTTTATTATCTAGAATTATGTTCAATTGAACATTTATTGTTATTACTTCAAAATGAAAATAGGATGTATTGTTACATCTTCATTTGTGGATGATTCAAACAGAAAAACCTTGAAGTGTTATTTACAAAGCATTTCAATTTGTCCAAATATTTATTTTCCACTTAAGAACCTACTCACTTTTTCAAACTGATAATCATTCAATGAAAGAATTTGCCCTTTAAAGTGCAGTCATTTTTTCAACCAAAAACTACAATTACTTCCTTCTAAGATCTTAATTGCTTCATTCTTATTTCATGAGTATGTATACTTCAATTTGGGAAGGAGATCTGCTGTTTCTTTGTATTCCAGGCCACATTGCCTCTTAGGTTCTGTTATTGTTCAATGTATTCCTTTATGTGTTCAAGACTAGATCTTTGTGTATGCATATCTGGTTTTTCCTATTGGTTAATCATTCTAAAATAGCTGTTCTTGAACACTTTCTGCAAGGTAAATCAATTACTTTGGGGTTTCCCAAACTTCTTTATTTGTGGAGTTATCTTTTTACACATTATAGTAGGTAAAGGTAAAGGTTTTCCCCTGGCATTAAGTCCAATCATGTTTGACTCTGGGGGTTGGTGCTCATTTCCATTTCTAAGCTGAAGAACAGGCATTGTCTGTAGACACCTCCAAGGTCATGTTGCTGGCATGACTGCATGGAGTGCTCTTACCTTCCCACCAGAGCGGTACCTCTTGATCTACTCACATTTGCATGTTTTTGAACTGCTAGGTTGACAGAAGCTGGGGCTAACAGTGGGAACTCACCCTGATCCTTGGATTCAAACTGCTGACCTTTTGGTCAGCAAGTTCGGCAGCTCATCAGTTTAACTCATTGCACCACTGGAAGCTCCAGCAACAATAGGATTTTAGCTTAAAATGTTGTGGGATATTTCCTCTACAGCATATGAATGAGTTACTTTCTTGATTTAAAAGAAGCATGTGTTGGAGTAGAGAGTTCCCGTGTTTTCTTGAGACAAACATGTTAATACTCAGACCACATTTACATGACCATATAATGCAGTATTAAAATGCAGTTCAACTGCATTGAACTTCATTATATGGCAAAGTAAATGTGGCCCCAGATTAAGTTGTTTAAGTTTGATTGTATTTTGCATGTGTCAGCCCCCATCAATTTTTCAGCATTATCCATACTGCATATGACAAAAAGGTGATTTTTTAAAAATAATAATAATAATAATAATAATAATAATAATAATAAGGACATAGATTCTTGGTTATCATGTGCTCATACATGAAAAGTTTTTTTTTCATCTCATGGGCATTTTCTACATTTTATGGTGGAAAATATCTCTTTTGTGATAGGATATTTTGTCCAAATCATGTAAATGATTTTTAAAGCAAGCCACAATTGCTGCTTCAGTGAAGGAATGTGTAAAAGAGTAGAAGCCTCAGATGCGCTTCTTTTTGATCAATAAACCCATTCTTCAATTATGTCTTTGTGTGTGCTTTGCTTAACAAAGAAAAAATTGGGCATTTTGAACAAAGACTTTTTGCATGAGTTGTAGGGACCTTGACATGCCCAACGAGACTCATCATTTCACTCTTGCATTAAGGGGAAAAAGATATTCCAGTGGTTGTTGATTTTTCAACAGAGTTGTCTCAGCCTTTCTTGTTGTCACTAAGTTATTGTTTTCATAGATAGTGTTCAAGTGAATTACGTTTTGGCACATATTCGAAGAGTATTTTGATTGGCTTATGTGTAGGGCCACTAAGTAATGTAATGATAAGTTGTGTTTCACAAGAAACAACATTCTGAAGTGTATGGAAAAGGAAAGCAGCATTACTCAAGGATTTCAAAAGGTTATCTTAGTGCATCTGAGGGCATCCATCAGAAAGTTCTCTAGAGAGAGAAAATAGGATAGTACTATTGTTCCCCTTTGAATCTCTCTTATAGCCCATTTCCCTCTTCAGGTTTGTGTAGCTACTATGAATTACAGAAAAAAGTAGTATAACAAAGCAAAGTTTAAACACAGGGATCATTATGTTGCATTACATTGTGATACACTAGGAGTCTAGTGAACTAACAATGAATTTAAAGCACTTCCATTTTAATAGGCATCCCATCCCCCCACCCCAAATCAATACTTTGGAATAAAAACATTTTCTCAGCCTCTTTTACCTTAGGCAAATTACACAGAAATATATATTTTAAAATATTCAGGAAATGGTTAGCCAACATGTTTTTCAAGTGCCAAGCAACCCTGGATTGGTGAGAAACTTAATAATTTGGGACTTTTTCTGCACAAAATTTCCATGTACTTGTTTTGCACAGGCTATAACATTTTATATGCAAAAATAAAAACAACAACAACACATTTTGTCTGGAAAATAATATTTCACCGAGGAGTTTTTGCTTATGAAAAAGAAACTTTAATTTGGAATTTGTTCTGCATAAAATTCATATTTGATTGATTAGCCCAGAAACTAGCATATTCTGTGCAGAAAGCAACATTTTCTCTTTGTGAATTAATTAATTTTAAGCATTGAAATGTTATTTTACGTACCAAAAATGTGTCTTCTACATCACCCACCCACTCTGATTATAAGTATATATGGCTAAACCCATAAACAGAGGACAAAAATATTCTGTTAGGATGGCCTCGATTCTTTTCAACATCAATTGTTAAATTGCCTTTCAATGCAGAAAATGTTTCATACATCTCCATATGACTGAAAGACCATTTTAGAAGGATAATGGGCTTGCAAAATGTTCAGAAACGATATATTAGCCAAAACTGTAAATGAATATGCATATATTAAGGAGAAAATCATGCAATGTTCCAGATGTTGTGCCACATCTCCCCGCAGAATGCAGATGTCATGGCATTGCTTGGGCTATGCTGGCTAGCTAGTCTGGAATTTGCTTAATGAAAACATCTGGAGGGCTGCATACCTCTGGGGTATGAAGAGAAATGAATACAAAAATGTTTAACATAAATAAATACATCCATAAATAACCTGTGCACTGTGCACTTTTTTTAGAAAGTCACAAACTGAATGCACAGCAACCAAGATGCAATAAGAATGCTGGAAGAGCACAAATCCATGGAAGCATACTCAAGTCTAATGCACATTCTTTTGGCTAAAATACATTGCCAAATTAAGGTTCACATTAATATTGGATATTACAGTAATCTAAGTGCTCAGCTGAAGGAAAAGGGGAAGTTGCTTCAGAAGTGCCATGAGGCTTGCAAATAATGAAGAAGCCATGGGGAAAAGAAGGAAAAGCCACAGCAACGGAAGCTACTTGCTTTAAATAAATATTGTGCCTCCCTGCCCCAAGGTTGGAGCTACTAAAGCCAAACTGAGGACTTGGGAAATGGGGAAGAAGCCAGCTGAAAGTGGAGGGAGGGAGGGAGAGGAGAGACAACTGTTGTTGCCAAACACAACCTCACAAAGTGTTTGTTACCAATTCCTTCACCTAACTATAACCTACACCAGTGATAGCAAATATTTTAGAGCCCGTGTACCCAAATTGGTGTGTGTGTGTTTGGGTACTCAAGGTGGGCAAGCAGAGGGGGCTAGCTGGGGGGCAGGCAAGGGGATCAGCAAGTGAGTGATGGGGGGCACACAAGTGAATGGAAGATGAGCAAGCAAGCAAGTGAAGGTGAGCCAATGGGCAAGTGATCGGGTGGGTGGGAGAGCAGGGAAAAGGCAGGCAAGCAAGCGAATAGGGATTGAAATGGCAAGTTGGGGGGGGGAGGGGAGGGTATGCCATAGGTTCACCACCACTGACCTACTCGAACTGGCATTGATTAAAGGTCTCTCTTTTAAATATTAACTACCACTGACCCTGTTTAATTTCCAAGATGAGCTAGGACTTGCCTCGTCCCACTTTAAAACCTGTAGATTTCTGGGGCTTGTAATTGAGTGAGTCCAAGGACTTCTCTGACTGAGAAGAGTAAAAGCTGCTCCTCAAACTGAAAGTCCCACAATCCTGCAGAAGGAAATCACAGGATTGAAACTGGGTGCACACTCTAAATCCTATTTTTATTGTGATCGCCTTTGAAGTATTGATTCCCCATAATTACTTCCAGTAAGTCAGAGGACCCCATCATAGCCCTCCTGGGGTGCATATAAACTACAGAAATAATGCAGTTTGACACCATTTTTAATTGCCAGGGTTCAGTACTATATAACCTAGAAGTTGCAGATTGGGTGAGACACCAGCATTATTTGGCAGAAACAGCTAAAGATCTTGTAAACTATATGAATCCATAGCATTAAGCCATAGCAGTGAAAGTGGAGTTAGACTGCACTAACTCCAGTGTCAATCCAGGGATTTTGGAATGACCTAGGATAACACTTATAATAGTGGTTCTCAGGCATGTAGCCGGGGGGGGGGGGCTTCAGCCCCCCCCCCGAAATTCTCATGGTGGTTCGCGAAAAGGCCTTCAAGATGCATTATTTAAACTGTTATGTTTACTCATATCATGATCTGATAACCATACTAAATATATCCCATATGCATGAGGGTATTGGGGTAATGATACAAAAGGTTTGCTAGGCTAGACCCTCTTTCACTCAGACTCAGCCCCCCCGAAACTCAGCCCCCCCCGCACCCCCCCAGAAAAAAATTCAGCCCCCTCCCCCTGAAATGAAATCCTGGCTATGGGCCTGGTGGTTCTCAACCTGTTCCCAGATGTTTTGGCCTTCAACTTCCAGAAATCCTAACAGCTGGTAAACTGGCTGGGATTTCTGGAAGTTGTACGCCAAATCATCTGGGGACCCACAGGTTGAGAACCACTGACCTAGGGCCCTTCCACACAGTCATATAACGCTGAATATCAATGCAGAAAATCCCACATTATCTGAGATAACCCAGTTCAAAGCAGATGTTGTGGAATTTTTATGCCTTGGTATTCTGGGATATAGGGGTGTGTGGAAGCCCACAGCTTGACATCACTTTAATTGCCCTAGCTCAATGTTAGGGAATCCTGGGAATCCATAGATTCACCCAAGGAAGCTAAGGCAGGATAAACAGTAGAGTCCCCTTGAGGCTAGAGTTACCTATTTCTCCAGTTTTCCTTTCAATTCCTGGGTGGTTTGGTGTCATAACACTTTGGTTTTAAAGAAGCAATTTTAAGCATGTATAAAAAAGAAAGCAAAAGAACCCAAACTGACAAATCCATCTATCTTCCTAGAGAATCACTATTATAATTATAAAAATCTAAGATTTTCCTACATTGCAGATCCAGCCTACCAGGTAACAGAGTTAACCAGACTTTTTCAAGCAATGTAATGTGAAGAGGAAGTGTATTTATTCCATTGCACTAGATATATATTCCAATTGCCTGAAACCATATGATTTGCAATATAATGTGCTACAACAGTTATTAAGATATGTTTTTATAATTGCCTCTTCCTACCAATTCTTCCTTTTGTTTGTATCACTTGAGTTGTTTTGGTTGAGAAGGTAGCTATCAATCATTAAACAAGCAGAATTCTGTAACCCTTCACTATTATAGTTTGGTCAGAAGCAACTCCATTACAATTTCCTCCAGAGAACACCTGTCAGTGTTCACTTTAATTCTAAGACTTTTATGAAAGATCACCTTAATTATAAGGACTTTGACATAGCATTTTGTTGTCATTCAATATGACCGATGCATATTACCAAAATGTTGTCAAAGCCAAAAAAATATTTTCAGAAATCCATTGAATTAACTGTTTACTTCTTAGACAACTAAAATGTGAAACATGCCTATGAATGGGATTTTTTGGAAGTATATCATTCAGAGACTGAAGATGAGACTGCTTTTTCATTTCCTACACAGGTTCAGACAGTTTTTTTAAAAAAATGTATTGGTTCAAAGAAAGTGATTCAGGGTGCTTCCAGATAGGGGTAAAACTTGTGCTGAAGCGGGTTTAAAAACCCACTTTGGCATTGCCTTTTGTCCCCACAAGCTGCCCAAAGGCTTACCTGGTCAGGGTGTTCAGATGCTATCTCGGTAAGTACTCGCACCCATCCACCCAGAAGCCCCCCCAAAACTACCCTTCATTTTTAATAACTTAGCAATTCTCTCTCTCTCCCCCCCCCCCCAATCTCATGGTGTGTCATTGCTACATACCAGGAGGACCTTAATGGGAGCCTGGTAAGTTTTTAAAACAAATTGATGGGTAGTTTTGGGGGCTGGGGGGGGGTGGGCACCATCTCACACCTTTGGGCTCCAGGAGCCCAAAAGGTATGAGATGGCAAATGGGGACTCATTCCCAGACAGTTCTGGTTGGTCCCGGAACTACTCAGTGGTGTGTCCCCACAGGTCCAATACCCTCATTATACCTGGGCCTTTCAAACTCTGCTTTGTTGTGAATTAATTCATTTTTACTTGGGGTGTCAGAGAGGTACCGGGATTTAGGCCAGACTGGATGGGCTCTCATAGAATCACTGTCTGACTACTATATTTCAGTGATACAATCTCACAAATAATATTCTCCTTGGAAATAGTTGTTTTTTGGGGGGGGGGGTTATAGTGGTCAGGTTCTTGGGCAAACTTGTGAGATAACTACAATTAAATGTGTTTTATTCCTCTAAAAATATTTAAACAAGTCTTTACCAAAAAAGTTTTTAAAACAAAGATTTTTTTCTTTAAAAACGAGAGATTAGAATTCATGCAAAATATGAGAAGCCAAATTAGAGGAGTCTAAAACATTTTTTTTCATATAAACTGGTTACCAGTTACTTCAGCTCTAATGATGGAGAACAACATGTTTTTCTTCAGCTCAGTAAAACTAGTTCTCCCTGCCAAAATGTCTGTTTTCCCATGACCAATAACACTTGTTGCTTGAGGTACCTGGCTTGCCTAATAATAATAGGATAGCCCTGAATGCAAACTAGAATCAGGAAATTGGATTTTTTAATTATGTGACTTAATGTCCATATACAAATGGAACAAGAAATAATTATTTATTTGTGAAATTTTGGATTTGTTTGATTGCCTTTAATATAAAGCCCCCAGTGGTGCAATGGGTTAAACCCTTGTGCTAGCAGGACTGAAGACTGACAGTTCGGAGGTTTGAATCCGGGGAGAGTGTGGATGAGCTCCCTCTGTCAGCTCCAGCTCCCCATACAAGGACATGAGAGAAGCCTCCCACAAGGATGGTAAAACATCAAAACATCCCGGCATCCCTTGGGCAACATCCTTGCAGACAGCCAAATCTCTCACACCAGAAGCAACTTGCAGTTGCTCCTGACACAGGAAAAAAATGAAGTAATTTGCCTGTGTCATTTTTTGCTGTCTAATTTCTCACATTCATGCCAGGCTATCCAAAGGATTTTTATGCTATGCATAAAATAAAACCTGAAGTTGTGGCTGTTATTATTTCATATAATACCCAAAGGATTTCTTAATGTAAATGCCCAGCTATTTTATGTGTACTATAAAGCTCATTCAAACAGACCCATGCATGGAGAGAAAATTTTATATTAGGAAACATCAGTAAAAAAGAATTATAATGTTAAAGAGAGTTCACAATACATTCACTGGATTCCAAGATAGATGTGTTTCAAAAATTTGTTATTTGAAAATTTATACAATCTGGCCTTACTCAGCATCTTCCATTCTAATTGCTTATTGAAATCTAGGTAACCATTTAATTTGGGGTGGATCATTACTTCATTAAATCCCATTATCACACCTAGTATAATTTCAGGTCAGGATCCTCCTAGGCTCTGAAAGATTAGAATTCAAACCTTATCATTCTCAAAGATCTAGCTATGGCTTCTAGGACTTCTTCACATGGGCTATATTTTGGCGATAGTGACTGTTGTTTAGCAGTTCTACCATGGAACCTGATGATACCCACCACATCCTGGAGAAGTACTTACAGGGTAGCTCCATGGTGAAAGTTATTTTAAAAACCCACTTCCAAAAATAGCTAGTGATGAAAGATGGAACCAAATCCAGTAGCTCTAAGCATAATATTCAAATGAAAAACACACACATTAAACAAATTAATACATAGTTTCTGGTTACAAAAATTAACAATAACCTGTTAGTCATTTATGCTATTGCAAGTTAGACTTACAACCACATAATGGTTTCCTATTCCTGTTTATAATTGTGCTACCATTATCATGGTGCTCAATGTCCTCAAAACCACATTGCTTCAGTATGATTCAAGCATGCCTTTCTTGACCGTAAATAACAGAGCAAGGGGCATACATCGATACAACTCTGCTTCATACTAAAGCTTGTTTTTTTGATGAGGTGTGTCACATCATCCTAGCATACTCTATGCATCAGTGTTGCAGAACCTCAGTAATTTCTAAGTGAGTTTCATGGAGTAGATTCGGAAATATTGCATAGCTGCAGCATTGTACCTAGGGGTAGTCTTACATTGACAAAGTAGGCCATGACAAGTGTCTACAACATGTTTTCTGGCTGCTTTGAGGTACACCAGGAACAACCTGAGCTGTCTTGGGAGTGAGAGGCTGTTCCTACTGTCCAGAATGTGTCTCACCTGGTACAGTAATGCTGGACAGAGGGTGAACAGCAGTGGCGTGGCAACCTACCTTATCATTGGCTCCATCAACCTCTTTCTATATCTTTTTACTTGTGAAGGATGATAGGGGAGGTGAGGGAGAAAAGCTCCCCCCCCTCCATTCTCCCTGGCTCCTTTGTCAGTTACATAGCATGGAAGGACGTTGATAGGGCCATTTGAGCCTGAGAAATGTGGAAAGATTGTGAGGATACCCAGAGCTAGTTCCATTTAGGAACTGGCTGAAGGAACAGAGGAAAACTGAAACTCTGGTAATGATATGAGATTTCATCTGAGTTATACTATGATACAGTCTCTTTAAACAGCTTTCCCTGGTTTAATCCAGATCCTATGTATCTGTTCTGTGACCACCTGCAGGTTAATATAACCATGCATCAGCCTAAACGTTCGTGCAGGATCATGGTCCAGATTTCCCAGGCCCACAGTGAATGGAACAAGAAAATGATATGACTTGTCCATGTTTTTAGCACTTTTTAAAATACCCGGAAGTTGTATACAGACAAAGATTATTGAAACTAACAAATATTTTTATATTACTATTTTATATACACTTCTTTCAACAACAGTTGGGAGTTATTGTTGAATTTAAGAAAGAGAGAGAGCAGGAGAGGCAGGGAAACAGCAAATGAGGATCATGAACATAGCTAGGAAAAGCTGGGGAAGAAGGCAAATATGTGGTTGTAGTGTATTTGTGTGTATATGAGAGAAGAAAACTAGCCAGGAAAATTGGGGGGAAGGAAGAAGAAAAGGGATGATGGAGGTACTAGGGAAAGATGGAGAAGAAAGAAGAGAGGGACAGAGAGAAAGAGAGATGGAAAGAGAAAGTGATCATGGAATAATGGAAGGAGTTGTGGAAAGTGGAGGTAAAATGCAGGAAAAAATGAGAGAAAATAAGAAAATATATAGTCACTGGGTTTTTGTGGGGTTTTTTGGGCTGCATGGCCATGTTCCGGTAGCATCCTCTCTTGACATTTCACATGCATCTGTGGCACTTGACTAGCACTTAATAATTTGCTGTCTGGAATTTCCTTGTTTCTGAATGATGTTTTTTTAAAAAAATAATGGTAACCAGATTTTGTTCATTTGTCCTGGTTGGTTCATCAAGTCTGCTATGGCTGACTTCTCTGGTTGAATTAGTCTGCAGTATCTTTCATGTTCTTTGAATCAAAGAACATATATAGTCAGTTGTTCGGAGTGTGGAGGAAAAAAGTATATCAAGACAGAACAGGGAACTAGGACAGGTGGGAGATGAGAATATGCAGGAATCTTGTGGTTTTTCAATGGAGAATGGAAAGAAAGAGAAAGGAAGAAGTTAATTAGTAATTACCTATAAGGGGAAGGAAAAAAGGAGGGAGTTAGGCAAAGATTTCTAAATTACTGCCTAAATTGAGCTTAAGAAAAAGCACTAAATAAATATAAGCATTTTTTCTGATAATTTCCTCACTTTTAACACCTTTTTTAATAGGACAGAAGATACTACATGGTCCTCTGTATAATGTAAAAGAGAGTTCCCAATACATTCAGTTGTACAGAAATCAGTTGTACCTGGTAATTGTGCCCAGAGCAGAAGGGGTGGGATTTTGAAGTAATGTTACATATTTGGGATAGGAAAAAGAGTTGAAAAAATGCATTTTCTTCCAAATCTATTGTGAACCTGAAATTTCCTCCTCCATGTGTATAAAAAAAAGAACTGACTACAATAAAAAATAGGAAACCATTGGAAATTCTGAGTACCTGAGAAACACACCAGTTGAACCTGGATATTAAGGCACCCAAAACAAGTGTTTCCTATTCTATGATATTAGAAATTTTCACCCTCAAAGGCAGGAGCAACAGCTCTCCTAAATGTAATTGAGTTTTTAAAGGTTTCCTTAAAGTTCAGTGTGGATTTAAGATGAAAAATTTCAAGCTCGCATAGCTATAAATAAAATATGTTCTTTAATGTTTGAAGCAAGCGTATTTTTTTCTTGTCAGCAGAAAAAAATGATCATCATTCGAAGAAAATGAAATATGACTGATAAGTTCAAACTAGTTTTCATCCAAGTTATGTTATTTTATCGTAAGTCAAAGCCATTATTATATTTCTTTGGCTCCTCGCTTTTATTTGAGGTTATCTAGCACAGATTAAGCTGTTTCAATTAGAAACTCTGTTTTGCAATGAGAGTCAAAGCTTCGGGTTCCTTTCAATTATTGTAATTTTCTTGCTTAGCTATCCAAAGCATATATTAAAGAACTGTGTTGTTGCTGCTGCTGTGGTTGTCTAGTTTAAAAATGTATCAGTGTGAAGTACACAACATGTAAAATAAAATAAACAAAATACACAGCATGTTCCAATGAACAAAGTAGTTGCAGAGAAAATAACACATCAAATGCAATAGGCTCTTATTAACAGATAACCCTTGTAATGGGAAATTCAAGCTAAACCATGTATTATCACAGTAGATACCTCAATGTATTATCTCTCTGACCTGCAGAATTTAATTGAGCAGAAAACTTGGGGCTTAGCATCAGTTTTGTTTAAGTGAGATGAAAATGTATTACAAGGCTATAGCTTTCTGGGTGTTTCTGGACTCCATTTTCTATCAGCAACTTCCAGCCCGACTGATAGTGAGGGATGATAGGACTAGTAGTTCACCAATAGTTGTAAGGTCACAAGCTAATCCATGGAATCGTTTGCTCACTTTGCACCTTTCCTTCATTCATGTTTTGCACTCTGTTTTTTACTCTGTGTGTAATAATATAGTCTTAACATACATGGCTAAGCTCATGAAAAATAAGGTTCAGTTATAGAGAAACCAAAACTGTAATTCACTCTACTTAATTATAGAAGTTTGACACCCCATTAACTGAAATTCAGTGATTTGTGGTTTTGTGACATATTTATTAGGGCTGTGTGATCAATGGAAAAAATGTTTCAAAGCTCATTACAAAATTAGGGGGCACTGATGTTTTGTTCTTAAAGTGCTCCTAAAGTGTTGTTCATGAAAATTTAATTGCTATAGAGTTATGGAATTGTATTACTTTTTCTTTATAGTAATTGTGCAGGTGGGGAAACGTCAGAGGTTCCTTTCTCCCTCATTTTTACAGCTATTGGGATGAAACTTGCAACAATGGTAGAACACATCTACCACTGTTAGTCCATAAAGTTTCAGAACGTTTCATTTATCCACAGATTTTTGGGAAATTTTCAAAGTTTTTATAAACAACATTAAAAAAACCCACAAGAGCTATCTCATTGAATTTTCTATACAATGACAAAATATAACGGGATATTTCCTTCAACTTTCAGAAATATTAATGCATTTACTGATTTTATAGAATTTTTAAAAATTGTGACATTTTTTAAAAAAGCTCACTACAACTATCTCATTGAATGTCTCTCCTATTAACCAATAGAACTTCCATTTAATGATTTCTTCCCAGCCCATCACAGATATTTACTTAGTAGAAGTATCCATCTGTCCTCCTCTTGCAGATTAAACAATTTATGGCTGTCTGCTATTGCAGAGGGACAGATCTCTCCCCTCTCTGGGTTGGGGCTTTCTGCTGCTGAGCAGAATTCTGGGAGATGTAGTTTAGGGCAGAGCCTTCTGAATTCTCTGGCATCTGGCATAGGGTTCTTTGCCTTCCCAAACTACTTTTCCCAGAATTCTGTTCTGTCTCAGTCTCTTTCCCAGCTAATTCTGCTTTCTCCCTGCTGCTTCCCTCTCATAATGGCAAGAGGCCATTCATTTAATGTGGACTGGCAGCCTTTTTGGCTTTGCTTTGCTTGCTTGCACTGAAAATGAAACTGATTTTGGGAGGCTTCTGAGGTTTACAAAAATCAAATGAAAAAGTATTGAGTAAGTTTTGATTCTTAATTTATTTATTTTTGCATAGGCCATGCCCATGTATAGGATATCTCATTGTAAGTATGAATTTAACAAATTTCATCTGACGTACAAGGACTAACAATAATTTTGCACAGCCCTAATATTTATCCTTCTTGGTCAGAGAGCTCTAGTACCACAACACACTACAAATCTTATGATTGCATAAAATGGAGCAATGGCAGTTTAAATAAGATTGCATTGTTATAATTTGGCAGTGTGGATCCTGCCTCAGTTATACTATCTCATAACTATTATCTCCATCTTTACCAAGTAAAAACTGATTAAATTACTCTCTCAGTGTTTCAGATCCACATTCCCATCTATAATGAAATGAAAGGCTGTCTAGGGCAGGGTGGACAAACAATCAATCCCACCGCTGCCACCAATATAACGAAGATGATGGGATATCTAAGCAGGACGGACACAACGATCACACCTCTGCCCCCTGTATAATACAAATTAGAGGTTTGACCACAGGATAAATGTGAAAGTGACCGAATGTTCTTGGTATTATTAGCCGCCACCACCTCAGAATTACTGGCCTGAGGAACCAAAAGGGTGTGAATGTATTATAGGTAATGTAGGTTTGAGCTCTTGAATCTTCTATGGCTTCCTCCACTGGATGACTGGACTTTTAAAAATGATTTTGACAGAATGTGAGTTCTGAGGGAAACGAATGGATTGAGGCATACACCAGTTAAAAGTTAACTAGTAAGAATTTATTCAACTTGAGAATAACAACAACTCGTTGGAAATGAGTGGTACAGAATCTTGACTCAGTTGCATAAACTTGGTTACTTAAAACATACAGTTCCCCTGACAGAAAAGCTTTCACCACTGTGAGGCTTCTTTAACAAACTGTTCTATCTTTAGACACAGTTTCACTGGAGAAACAGATCCCTCTCTGTTTCCCCCACAGGGTAGTAAGCTCTAGAGGCAAAGCTTTCTTTTACTGGCTCTCCCAGCACAGTAAAACTCCTAGCCTTTGTCTCAGCCTATTTCCCTAACCTAAAGGCTCACAAAAAGCTCTTCTTCTCCTGTCAGTTCCCTGCTGTAACTTCCTATCTCAAAATTCACAACCTTCTCTGTCTCTAGTCTAAACCCTTCTCCCTTTCTGTCAAAACAGGCCGCTTATTTTCCCTCTCTAAACTGACTCCTCCCCCCTGCTCTCCTCAGCCTGACTCCTCCTCCTGCTCTGCTTGACTACCAAGATGCCAGCCACTGTTATGCAGGCTTCGGCCTAGCCGACTGAAAGGTAGATCTATTACACCATCCTATGCAGAATATATGCGGTTATTATTTAGATGGGCATAGCCCATTAATTTCTCACGTGGAAGCACTTCTTACAAAGTTTTTTTAAAATCGGAGAAAAACCAGAAAATTATGTTGGCTTCCTTTTATTCTTTGCAAATGATGCAGGGGTTCATAATCCGCAGTCAAGTGTTTTGTGCACTGTCATGATTTCTTGTCCTTTTAACCTCCCCAATGTTCTTTACCCTTACTTTGGCTCCAAGCAGGAGTAACTGAACGCATCACCATAACCTCAATCTTTTCACTGGGAGCCCAAGAAAGGGGATTGAAGGTAGAATGTAGACTAAGAACTTTACTGAACAAAGTTGGCATTCTGTAAAACTTAGCTGTTTTGAGTCCCTTTCAGGAGAGATAAAGCCAGGTATAATAATAATAATAATAATAATAATAATAATAATAATAAATAATAACAACAACAACAACAGGTTTCCAGCAACTTATTGGAATGATCATTTCCAGGATTTTATGTCTTCTTGGTCCTGTGACAGTGATACCTCACCACTCCATTGCTCATACTTTGTATTAAGGAATTCACAGTTTCGGTGAATATGAATATAGAAGGAGGACAATCCCATCCCCTTATATCACTTCTGTACCTGATCAGGATCATCACAAAAGGTAAATCATGGCATTATCCGGAGCTATTGATCGATCACCTGGAGCAACAGATTGCAAATAGCATTCCATGATAAAAACTCTCACCATAGGTGATGATCCTGATTTGATGCCAATTTGCAACCTTTGTGTGATTGTATCCTAAATGCAGGAGCCTACATTTTCTTGGCAAACACATATGTTTAGGTAAGATGATTTAAGTAGTTTGAGTATAGCCCCACTTAGGCCCAGATGAAAAGATTCAAACCAAATCAAGTCAAAGGCTAAGACAAACTTGAATGTTATTTTGTATTAAAATCACATTGTATAGTGCCTGTAAAATGGCTTTATGTACTATAAAACCCAGTATAGATTCATTGTTCCAAGTCAACTGAACCAATGAAAGACACTTAGCCGGTTCCTTCACTTGAGTATCCAGTATGAAACTTTGCAACAGGTTCCATGTCTGCACACAATTTTAATACATTAGAATGAATTAATCTTGTTTGTAAAAAATCAGTGTCAATATTGTTTACTCAAAAAAATTGACATTGTTTTTATTTCAGAAAGAAAGGGGTTTGTGATGAAAGAACTATGAAATGCATACACTCAGAATCCTCTTCATTATTTATGCTAACTTTCAGGGGTTTAGCTTTGGTGGAGACACACACAGAGACATAGTTATCTCTATATTATTTATTTATTTGCAATATTTATGTTCCAGCCTACATCACAAAATCCAATGGTGGTACAGAAACAAAACCTATTTAGAACACTTGAAAACAATTAATTAAAATAAGTAGGGAATAACTGAACATTCTAAAAGTATATTAACAACAAGGTTCACGAATTTCCTTGAGCATCCACAAATTTTTGGTATCCATGAGAGGTCCTGGAACCACATCTTCAAGTATTTTTCATACCACTGGTTGGACACAGTCTATGGATAGAAGTACACCTTCAGGTATTAAGCTCTCAGCCATTTAAGATTTTAAATGTAAATTGTAAACATTTTCCAACTAAAATGTTGTTTGGTTAATCTTCATGTTACACTGATAAAGACTGTAATACTGACCTTAGAATGATACCACTGAACTTAATACACCTTACTTCTAAATATCTGTATTAATTTCCACATTCAAAAGTTTGTACTAACAATCCACAAAGTGCATTCTTTTGGAGAGGAAAACTGTTTTCTTTAAAGTATGCAGACTAGGGAAACATCTAATGTCAATAGATCAGTGTAATAGTGTTTATTATAAATGCCATACTTAAAGAAGAAGAAGAAGGAAAGGACTAACACAGCAGATAATGATATGGATAACTTAGCTGCTGGAGAGAGTAACAAGCAAAAAGATGCCTGTGTGGAATACATTTGCATTCAAGTCAATGCGCCAAGTGCATAATCAAGTACTGTATGCAACTAAATGAGTCTGTTGTCTTGCAGTAATGAATATCTACATCCATCCTAAGAGTTAATGAGGAATAAATGACTTATTATCAATGAATGGCAGTTATCTAAATAGCTGTGCAACAAAAACAGAATATTAAAGTGTGGAGCTAAAATAGATCTTAAATGATAATGAACTTACTCAGATTATTAATTATTTTAAAAGCCTTTGGTAAGGTTTACTGCTTTGGGATGAATTTCAGCACTCTGCTCATTTAAGCACTCTTGCCCATTTACAATATGAGTTAGCAAATAGCTTTATAGAAATTAAATCCACTAGTTTCAAAGGAAGTATTCTAGCCAATGTACAGCAACAGCCAAAATCTATTCCACCCACTTCAAAAATAGATTTCCAAAGCAGAAGTATAGAGATGTTATGCTTTTAACACAAGAGTGTGAAGACCCAATGAATTTATGCTCTGAATGCAGAAGATCCCAAAATAAAGTCACTGTCATCCCTTATGTAACAGGACTAGACTACCAATGATGATAGAAAGGATCTGGGATGGTGATGGAAAACCTTTTAGTGACTGAGTGCCCAAAAAAAGGGATGTGGGACTTTTTTTGGGGGGGGGGGAATTGGGAGTGGCAAGAGGGGCTGCAAGAGGGAGGCTGGATGAGGGTCAAGGAGTGAGTGGGGTGGAGAGTGGCGGACAGGATTGCAAATGAGTGAGAGACTGGGGGGCGGGCAAGCAAGTAGTGTGGAAGAGGGGCTAGTGAGCAGGGAGGCAGGCAGGCAAGTGAGATAGTAAGTGGGGGGGGATGACAAGTGGAGGGTTGGATGGCAAGTGTGGGGGGGCAATGGTGTGCATGCCAGGAGAGAGAGGGTGGAGTGTGCCCCTTCTGGCACATGTGCCATAGTTTTGCCACCACTGATCTAGGAAAATGATTCCCAAATTTTGGTTTGGACTTCAAATCCCAGAATCCCTTGCCAGCTTTTCCAACTTTTTGCAAAGTTGGCTGGGGTTTTTGGGAGTTGTAGTCATAAACACACGGAGGACCAAAGTTCAGGAAACACTGATCACCAAAATGGGAGTTGTGGGAGGAGGGGAGGGTATAACCAAATATGAATATTGTATAGATGCTAGGTAGTATTGCATTGGTTTGTGTATCTATACATGTATATATATTTGTTTCATTGTTTTTATGAATATGTAAATTGAAAATGAAAAACACAAAATATACATAATATTGATCTAAGTTGATGTCCAGTTATTGTGTGAAGAATCTTTAACTCTCCAGATATTGTATTCTGAGATGAATTAGATTTTGTCAGCTAATGAGAAAGATGAGCATAGGATGAAGATCTCATCAGAGCTACTCCTGTTTCTGATACTAAAGCAAGTCATTATTAGTCTAACTGCAGATCCAAGAAGCATGAATGAAGCTGGTAGAGT
This sequence comes from Anolis sagrei, assembly GCF_037176765.1. Classification (NCBI taxonomy): domain Eukaryota; kingdom Metazoa; phylum Chordata; class Lepidosauria; order Squamata; family Anolidae; genus Anolis; species Anolis sagrei. The sequence goes on from NC_090024.1 coordinate 95,205,950, forward strand.
GAGAGTGGCACTATCATAGACTGGAAATGAAGGGCCATGAGAGACTGATTAGATGAGATTAAGAGCTAGATTGGTGTAACTGGAAGGTAAGTATATAGGAAATGGAGCATGTTGACTGCATAAACTGGATGCCAGCAAAGACTCTCAAGAAATTCAGGAAATTAACAGAAAGATAAAGTAAGTCCAAAAATGTGGCTCCTTGACCCTGAAAAAGAAGTGTGTAGGGAACCGTAAAGTAAACCTTGAATATAAGATATAATTATGCATTATATCACATGTCATTCTTCTTAGAGTGGACCCATTTAATTGGATTGGATTCATCACAATGATCTTAAATCCTGATGATTTCAATGAGCCTATTCAAATCAGGAGCAGCAATGGTTTCAGCCCTATGTCTTTTCTCCATAAATTAAGCAAATTATGTAAAAATCAGTTCTGAAAGCTTAAAGCTAAGCAATAGTTTGACATATTTTCTTCATGTATTCAGGTAAAATATGTGTTAATTTTATCCCCATGATAAAACATGTTGTGCCCCCCCCCTCAGTTTTCCTAAGAAGATCAATAGGTACTACTCTGGCGGGAAGGTAACAGCGCTCCATGCAGTCATGCGGGCCACATGACCTCGGAGATGTCTACGGACAACCCCGGCTCTTTGGCTTAGAAATGGAGATGAGCACCAACCCCTGGAGTAGGACACGATTGGACTTGATGTTAGGGGAAAGCCTTTACCTTTATTAACAAGATAGAAAAATGTTGACCAGTTTGTTAATGGGAACACTTCACATCCAATACAATATGTTTTTGTGTCCTCTAAAGTATTACATTAAACTACAGTGCCTATCTGAACCCCTTTTTGTAGATGTTTACTATGAAAATTGAATCCACTTTAATGCTAACTCTCTTTCCCTCTCCCTCCCTCCTTTCTGCATTAATGTGTATTAGAATGAAAGGGTAGCCTGTTGTGCTTGTTAGGGAGACTTTCTTGGTCAAAGTAATCTGCAAAGATAGCAGCACTTTGACTCTAACCTGAAAGTAATTTTCAATGAATGTGTTATAGCATCTGACATAAAAATTGATTTAAGTCTAAAGACATATATGGTACTTGCTTTTAGATTCCCTTAAGTGGTTGAAGCAATATACAGAGTTGGTGCTCTCTCTCTCTCTCTCTCTCGATCTCTCTCAGAGACAGACAATAGCCGTGGTTTTCAATCCTTCTGTATCTTCAAAATACCTTTTTTTCCCCAGAAAGTTTTGATGACTGATGAATCTCTGAATTCAGGTCAGTCCTACCATTAGGCAGCGAGGCAGCCACCTTAGAAAGTAGGTTTGTGGTGTTATAAAAGAATATCAAATTGTTATTACTCTGTAGTTTTAATGTCAAAAAGGAAGAGCTGGACTTATGGGACTTTGTGTCTCATGTATAAAATAACTTGGGTGGGTTTGATTACATGCTTGAGTTGGATGAATGAAGAGTGTCATTTGTTGTTCTGGGTCTGACAGCAACATCTCCTAGACTAATCCAGCCTTAATTATCTTCTTAGAGAACTGGGAAAATGCAAAGTATTGGGAAACACAGCTTTTTTTTTTTTTTAAAAAAAAAAGAGGAGCACAAAACTGTGTGTTGGGATGAGACAACTCCATCCTCTGAAAAACAACCTTCATTCTTTTGCATTGTCCTCGTGAAAAGAATATGAAAAAGGTATCAGTACAATGTATTGTTGAAGGCTTTCATGGCTGGAATCACAGGGTTGTTGTGTGTTTTCTGGGCTGTATGGCCATGTTCCAGAAACATTTTCTCCCAACCTTTCACCTGCATCTACGGCAGGTATCCTCAGAGGTTGTGAGATCTGTTGGAAACTAGGACAATTGGGCTTATATATCTGTGGGATGTCCACTGTGCGAGAAAGAACCCTTGTCTGTTTGAGGTAGGTGGGAATGTAGCAACTGGCCACCTTACTTTAATGGTCTAGCAGTTTTCAAGGTCTGGCTTCTTACTGCCTGGGTGATCTCCTTTGTTGGGGGATTATTAGTTGGTTCTGATTGTTTCTTGTCTGGAATTCCCCTGTTTTTGAGTGCTGTTCTTTATTTACTGTTATGATTTCATAGGTTTTTTTAAAATACTGGTAACCAGATTTTGTTCATTTTCATGGTTTCTTCCTTTCTTACATGCTGTGTAGTCTGACAAGGTAGTTTTTTTGTTAAGGGGTTGCATTGTCCTATCAGTGGATTTTGCAGAACTGCCAAAATGTCTTCCACTGTCTGTTTTTTAGAAAATAAAATAAAATAATTCCCCACAGTGGCACTCATGGAGGAGAAAAGGGCAATTCTACCACAATTTGTCTTGTCATGTTGTTTATCCAGCCCATAGAGGCCTTCCCTGACTGAAGTGACAGGTTTATAACTTCTAGACCACTTCCTCTTGGGGGAAAAAATGGTATCTCTTGAGCCTAGAATATTTCAGGATATTAAAAAATCCTACACTGTCTCAAACCTTGTTTCAGATTTTGGGGAAGTAGGCCTGTTATGCTTTTTAAAAAGGTTATTACAGAGGAACTCTAACTACCTTATGACACTGAGAAATTTCCCAGTCGTAGGACACTTCAGCCTCTTTTCAAGCATGGAGAGGCACTGAACTCATCACGTGAGTTAAACTACTTCTGGCATAGTCTCCCATGGTTGAAAAGTGGCAGAAGTGTCCTGAAAGAAGGGAAATCTGGTAATCTGACCTCAACACATCGAGAAATTTCCCTCTGGTAGGACACTTCAGCCTCTTTTCTAGCATGGAGAGGCAGTGAACTCATCACATGAATTAAACTACTTCTGGCATAGCCCTCCATGGTTGAAAAGTGGCAGAAGTGTCCTGAAAGGAGGGAACTCTGGTAATCTGACCTCAACACATCGAGAAATTTCTCTCTGGTATGACACTTCAGCCACTTTTCTAGCATGGAGAGGCTCTGAGCTCATAGCATGTTACATGATTGAAAAGAGGCAGAAATTCCTGAAAAGAGGGAACTCTGAATCATGTTCAGAGCTCCTACCTCTTATCATGCTTTACTTCAATCTTTACAATTGCAAAACAGGTGGGATGGAAGCCATCAATATTTCCCCATCCTGTTTCATTGCCCAACTTTCAGCAGTCTTTTCTATCCTCTGGGGTTCCATCCAGATCAATAGAATCCTATGTAAAGCAATGGTTTTCACCTGGCTCACTGCCTCTTGTATCCTCTGGGCTTCCTTGCAGATCAATAGGATTCCATGGGAAGCCATGGTTCTAACCTGGCTCACTGTTTCTTGTATCGTCTAGGGTTACATGCAGACCAACAGGATCCCATGGAAAGCAATGATTTCAACCTGGATCACTGCCTCTTCTATCCTATGGGGTTTCAGGTAGAACCATAGGATCCCATTAAATAAGTGGTTTTACACTGGTTTCAGTCTCCTTTAATGGGGCTTTGGGCAGGGGGATCTCTTGGTTTTTGGATATTGTTGTTTCTCCTGATTAAAAAAACGTATTATTGACCTTTGGATGAATGTAAAAGATGAATATATTGCCAGCTCTTAAGTTTTTAGTGTGGGTCTGATAAGGAGGCAGAACCCCAAATGGGGTGATTCCCTTCTCAATGTGATGAGGTGGTGAGTTCACTTTGACAGTATGATTTGCTGTGTTCAGTGGGACTTGCTTGACTTCTTATTTTATTGAATTTAGGAATTTATTTTACTATTATTCTGAATCTAGGAGCCCCTGGTGACACAATGGGCTAAACCGCTGAGCTGCTGAACTTGCTGACCGAAAGGTCACTAGTTTGTATCCAGGGAGAGGGGTGAGCTCCTGCTGTCAGCCCCAGCTTCTGCCAACCTAGCAGTTCAAAAACATGCAAATGTGAGTAGATCAATAGGCACCACTCCGATGGGAAGGTAACGGCACTCCATGCAGTCATACCAGCCACATGACCTTGAAAGTGTCTATGGACAACACTGGCTCTTTGGCTTAGAAATGGAGATGAGCTTCAACCCCCAGAGTCGGACATGACTGGACTTAATGCCAGTCCAGTCTATAATACCTTTACCATATACTGAGTCTAGGAGGCCAGGGAAATATCTTTTGCTATTACACCAGTGATTTGTTTAGCTCTCTGTTAGAAATATGAGCTGGGAACATTCCTTAGCGATCTTCTAGCCCTACTTGGAAATATTAGGGACTCAAATGGACTCTATCTTCGATTTGTATTAGAATGGCAGTTCTCATCATAGGGTCTCCAGATTGTGTGTGTGTGTATGGAGAGAGAGAGAGAGAGAGAGAGAAGCAATGTCCTTTCATTTTTTTTTTTAAAAAAAAAACATGATGTAGAAGCAGCAGCAAATTAGAGAAACAATGGCAGTGAACAGATAAGAACAATTTGCAAAGGCAATTTTGTTTCCAGAGAGGGTTGAAGATCTTTTTCTACCCTTTGAAGTGGCAGTTTTCACACTGAAAATGGAACGTCACAAAAATTAGATACAGCACTAGCTGATACTTAGTTCATCTCACACAACATAGTCCAGGCTTGAATTGACTCCACATTACTCTGCTCAGCATTTTCTTAAGATATTTGCACTGGGAAAATAGATAATGCTGGGCCAGCTGTGTTTCATAGTCCCGATAGTCTTCTTCTTCTTCCTCTTCCTCTTCTTCTTATTCTTATTCTTCTTCTTCTTCTTCTTCTTCTTCTTCTTCTTATTATTATTATTATTATTATTATTTTCTGAAGACTCACTGACCAGAGGCAGCTGAATGGTTACAAGGGCTCATCTAAACTGTCCAGAAAACTTGGACTCACTGCAAATCACCATTATCTATCTTTATGATGCACATGACTTCTGGTGAGCATCCTGGCTTTTTGTGCTATAATATTTAGACAACTTTAAGCAAAGTATATTTGATTTTACAAACATCCAGACAGCTGGATTGGGTTCAGATTTCCTGTCCAGACAGACACTGTCACCATAATCTTTTCCATACACTGTTCATAGCACAAAAAGGAGGGCTCATCCCCATGTCATCATTACAACTGCTCATACCAGCTACAGAGGTTCCTGCAAGAGCCTTGCTATCACTATAGCATCTCCTAATGTCCAAACAGGATGACTGTATAACCAGCAAAAAGCACAGAGTTGATCTCTTCTCCATTTTGGTGCTGAATCAATCACCCCATTCTAACTTCAGTAGATGTGACAGATGATAGCCAGGCACTCAAAGTAACCTTCATGGCCAACAGGGAGTAGTACTGGTGACATGGAGGATGAGGTGACAACCCATCAAATTGCTGTCTGTCTTAAGGCCACCTTGAGTCCCCTCTGGGTTGAGAAAGGCGGGATGCAAATATAGGAAATAAATAACACAGTGGGTTCAATGTGGTTCCAGCCTACCTGGACAGGGTTCTGGCATTAGCACATATGTGATGGATCTAGGGCTGCTCTGGGTCTGATTTACACCAAAGAAGACTTTCCAGTGTAGATGAAGTCCATGAAAGGAGTACAGTTAATTCACCATGAGTTTTATTAGATTTCAAATGAGCTGTCCAAGGTGATGAACATATTGCACAGCTAGAGTCCAGCTCCTTAGATGGCTACAATGAAGTCTCAAATAAAACTCAGAGTTTATTCATTGGAAGCTGAATAGAAAGAATGCAGATTCTGCCATTAGAAAGAGTGAGATAGCTTTTCAGGTGCCAAAATAATATGCCTAGCCTTGATTAGTTTAAACATCTATCTGTGTAAGGGAGGGGATTATCATTTACTATTCATCTCAAGAGAGCAAAAGTCTTCTACTGTTCCTGGTGATAATCTTCCTATCTATCACAATCCATCTATTATGCTTTAATATTCATGATGCTTTACAGAGAAAAAACAGATCAACCTCTGTCCCTGCAAGCTTACTATCTAGGAAAATAATATATGATAATGTTTACAATTAGATATTGAACTCTGCAAAATAAAGTCATTTGTGCCTTGCATGTTGTATGGTTTCATAAGCTTTTTATGTATTAGATGATATTAAGAAATGCAAGGGCTGCCCACACAAAAAACTTAAGAATCAAATCACTCACCTATGACTTTTGTTACAATTCCATAAACCTCGCAAGTCTCCCAAAGTCAGTGAATCCAAAGAGGCAATTTGTCTTTAAATTAAGGTTGCCTGTCACCATTTGGAGGGCAAGCAAGCTGGGAGGGAGACAGAATTCTGGGAAACGTAGTTTGGGAAGGTGAGGACCCCTGTGGCAGATAATTCAAAAGGCCCTGCCCTAAATTATATTTCCCAGAATTCTGCTTGCATCAGAAAGCCCCAGTGAGGTAACAGAGAGTTATTATCTATTCACAGCAGCAGCTCAAGTTGCAATAAATTATTGAATCAGCAAAGAGGACTGATAGCAAACCTATGCTGGACTGGGAGGAACATCCCTAAGTTGAAGTTCTATGGTATGTGTTGTGTGTCATATAGAGGGAGCCATTCAAGGGGATAGCTGTTGTGGCTTGTAAAGAGGTTTTGTCTACACACACACACACACACACACACACACATAAATGCTCTGTGCATAATGAGTACCTTAAAAACAAAAGATCCAATGAATGAAAGCACACCAAATTTGGCAACAGAGCATCTCACAACACAAGGAGTGACCATCACTCAAAAAAAATTATGATTTTGTCATTTGGGAGTTGTAGTTGCTGGGATTTATAGTTCACCTACAATCAAAGAGCATTCTGAACTCCATCAACGATGGAATTGAACCAAACTTGACACACAGAACTCCCATGACCAACAGAAGATACTGGAAGGGTTTGGTAGGCATTGACCTTGAGTTTGGGAATTGTAGTTCACCTACATCCAGAGAGCACTGTGGACTCAAACAATGAAGGCTCTAGATCAAACTTGGCGTGAATATTCCATATGCCCAAATATGAACACAGATGGAGTTTGGGGGAAATAGACCTTGACATTTGGGAGTTGTAGTTACTGGGATTTATAGTTCACCTACAATCAAAGAGCATTCTGAATCCCACCAACAAGAGAACTGGGGCAAACTTCCCACACAGAACCCCGTGACCAACAGGAAATACTTAAGGCCATCCAGTCCAACTCCCTTCACCAGGGCAAGAAAACATAAATAAAGCCCTCCTGACAAAGGGCCATCCAGCCATAGATATAGATAGATATGATTCACACACAGAGATATAGTATTTGAAAGGGACCCCTAAAGAAGTACAATAATATGTTCCATGTCCCAGAGTAGGCAAACCAGACAATCTCTACATCAACACTGACAAAGAAACAACAAGAAGCACTGTTTATCCACAAGCAGAAAGCAATTCCATATATTAGAAACTTTATTTTATTTATTTTCAAGATCGCCAGACTGGGCCACAGCAATGCGTGGCAGGGGACTGCTAGTGTATGTGTATGTATATATGCAGAAGTGTATTAGATATAGACTTATTTACAGTAAGGCAGAGGAACTAAAGGGTCAACCCATAGGTATCAATCATTACCAGCTGTTGATATTTACTGAAAGTAATTGTAAATGTTGCCAAGTCATATAATTGTAGCTTTGGTTAACACTATGCATGATTAATCAACTTATTTGATTTATGACTTATTGCATGAGTTAGGGACAGTGACAGGCTGGTTTTCCCTAGCACATAGATCTCCAGACACAGCTTTTATGGAGAATCAATTTAAACTTCCTTTTAGTATCTGCCTGTCAGTTACAATAAATCAAGACAGCCTTTTAAAAGCAATGCATGTGAAAGAATTCACATGCACCCTTTATTCTGAAACACTTCCAAGGAACCATATGAGAAGTGTGAATGTGTTCAGTGAACCTCAAAACATGGTGTGAAGTAAGCCAGGGTTTTTAAGGGAATGAATCCTCCCTTTTTTAAAACCACTGTGAAACACTGTACTTTCACTGCTCATACATATGCAGAATATACATTCAAGAGCAAAGGCATAAATGAAAGAGAGGGAAATCACATATCCCTCCACCACTTTTATGTTCTGGCATATCTTTAAATCTTCTGGGAGGCAGGGATTCTCTTCAGTGCTCACAAAACTGTCCTTAGTAACAGAATTAACAGTCTTGCATTGATTTCCCAATAAAAATCATTCATGATGACTGGACAATTCTGTCAGTTTTTGTTTCATTCTGTGTTTCATTTTCCTGATTGCTACATTATGTTCATCTTGAATTTTGAAGATTTTATGGTTTCCCCCCACATGCTCTAAGACACATGGAAAATTATACATCTTTCTCTCTTGATTTCTCCTAATATGTGCATTTAATACACCTGGGGGGGGGGGGGGTTATAACACCGCCTGAGTTCTGAGAGTGCAGATTTTTTTCCAAATGAAGCAGAGAGTGTTTGAGGACTGGGGTATTCATAGGGATTCCAAGATGCTTGTTTATAAAGCTATTGCCCTCCCAACCCTGCTATATGCCTGCAAGACGTGGACAGTCTACAGATGTCACATGCAACTCCTGGAACAATTCCATCAGCGCTGCCTCTGGAAAATCCTGCAAATGGAGGGTGAAAGAGAGAAATGTGTCAAGAGGAGGGTGCGTCAAGCCAATCCTGACTGGGACCGCCTTCCACCTGGAAACTAATGCCCTCACTGTGGGAGAAGATGCAGATCAAGAATAGGGCTTCACAGTCACCTGTGAACCCACTGCCAGTACACTGATCCTGGAAGACTATCCTACTCGGACAACGAGGGATTGCCTAAGTAATAAGTAAGTACACCCAAGGAAGTACATACACTAAAAATATGCATACACTAACATGAATGTGTGTGTGTGCATGTGCATATGCATATTCTTGGGTCAATGCATTTTTGAAGAGCTTAGGAAGATTTATTGGAGGATACAGGATTTAAAGGAGTATTGGGATTTGCAAAGTATTGTGCAAATTTCAGCATTGTGGTTAGTGTCATACAGAGAAGAGAAACAAAGAAGAACATTGATAATTTTTGTATGCCTTCCGTTAAAATGTATCCTAACAGTCAAAATGGCACTCTACTTTAACACCTCCTAAATGGGTCTAAGAAAAGGGCACTGCTTTCAAAAACATATCTATTGGGTTTGGGGGCTCATAAACCACCAGTATCTCTTGTAAATCCAGAACATGAAGCAGGTATCTTTTAATCTTGTGTCAGTGTCAAATTATTACCAACACACAGGTTACCTGAATCCAAGGCAATAGTCCTTTTATTCTTCTGCTGTTTCACACGCTATTGCTCTTGTAACACTCCATAAGATATCATATTGTGAACATAATGATGTCAAAATGTCAGTAATCAGATTTAACTGTGGGACCACACAACCGAGGGCAAATGTTCCCAGGTTTTAATGAAGGCAATATTTTCAGAATTGTGTTCTTGCTATGGATGCAAAGAGGCAAATAACACATGCAAGATGGAGGAGAAAGAGCAATGTGGTTTCTAAAAGGGCCAATGCCTTCTCCTCCAAATGAAGATGGGTACACTTCACAGTGCCGGAATGGGAACCCCTACTGACACAACCCACTTGTATTAAAATGTGTGTTTGTGTGTGTCCAATTAAACTTGGTTTCATTCACTTTATGGTATGTTTGTCCCATGTTCTTAGCCTCAACTAGGACAACAATGTAGTATGCAAAACTATTTACCAAAGATAATTCACAACCAGTGTCTACACTAAAAAATCTCTACTTCATCTACTCTGAAGAATTTCACTCAGAGTTCTTTCAAAGACTTGCCAGAGATTAAAGGCATGATTTGCTTTCTAAAAAAAACTGTACCTAGCTGAAGCATTTGCTCATCTGTGTCATGTCAATATTTTTGTGCATGTGTGTTACAAATTGAGCATTAAATGGATTTAATTGGCATGTTTACTATCTGATGTACCCAATATGTTCAGTGCTGTGAAATTGCAAAATGTTTATGTTGTGGTAAAAAAAATTACAAACACAATCACTTGTTTAGAAACATTATTTGCCTGACGTTTCTAAACAAGCTGTAGCAGAACCCACTGCCTCCAGAACTCACCAAAGAAAATGACACACTGAGTTAAATAAAACCACTTGTGCACAATTTTAGTGCAATGTAATCTCACATTAAATGCACCACTTTCTGGGATGCCACTTAGTTGATTTGATAGGCTGTATACATAAATGGAATCATTATGACAAAAGAGCAAAGCAAATAAATCCAGGATAAAACTGTGCAGAAGCACCAATCAATGAACATCTATTAGAGCACTCTTAAATCCATTGTTACAAAAATATAGCTTTAAAATAACTCTTCTTAGAGGTTGTTGTCCACATAAACTTAGTGACTTCGCAAGAAATTCACTAATCAGGCCAAGCAACTAAAGAGTCAACAATAACTCTGAATAATATGGAGATATCTACAAAAGAGATGGGAGAAACAGTGCATGGAGCAGTGATCAGGTAGATGTTCAACAAAACTACATGCGATTGTAACAGTGTCAAGAAGAAGACCATGGGGGTAACAAATTTATAACAAATCTCATTTGGAGATTGAAAAAAAAAGCATCTGAGGATGTAACATGTGAAAATAAGGGGATTGCAAAAAATAGTACAGTTCTCATTGTTCTGAAAACACTATCCACACAGTGAAGCATAGTGGTGACAGTATGAGTGTTGTTGGGATACTTTTGCTCAACTGGAATAAGGAAATTGGCCTTTCCAAAAACCTTTTGCATCTTCCCTGCAGGTGAAGAAAGCAGGCAGCCTCCAGAAACAGTTCACTTTTCTTTTTGTTTATTTTTTGGGGGAAATGGGAGTCAGGAAGTGAAGGGTGGCACTGTTCATGACCAGCCATGCTGATCTGGTGTCAGCACATTGGGCAGTACGGTCACCCCACCCAACACCCTCAGACAATGAAAAGTGGTTTTGTCTCAAAATGCAGTATGAACAGGCAGGCATTATGAATGACAGTTCATTCTGCAACTAGACTTGGACAAAATAGACTCACCCTTACTTTCTTAGAATGGCCCAGTAAAAGCCTAGAATTTGTAGTATGGATTGAAAACTAGAGTTCACCGGTGTTCCCCATCCCATCCAACTTGACACAGCTAAAAAAAATTGTTAAAAAGAGTGGGCAGACAAAATGTAGCATCCAGATGTGCAAAGCGGATGCTTATCCAAGAAGACTTGCAACTATGGGTTGTTACAACTCGTATAGTTGTTGCTGAAGATAGTATTATGAAGTATTGATGGGTGGTGAGTGAAAACTAGTGGTAGTCAATTTTTATTTTCTTATGTGTCATTATATACTGTACCTTCATCGGGCTGAGTATCATCTGTACAAGAAATGACAAATCTGTTCCAAAACTTGAAAATGTCAGTGAGTGGATACTTTTACAAGACAGTGTGTATACTGCAAAGCTATGGTCTTCTAAACAAGAAGGGGCGATATGGACATTAGGAAAACTTACGTGTCATTACTGGTCTTTCCACTGAGAATTCTATTTGCAGTTTCCAAGGAGCCTAAGGGTTCCTCAGAAGAATGACGCAACAACATTGGGCAAAATAGTAGCAATGGCCTATTTCCAGTTAACCTGAACTATTGGTGCTCATGAAAGATGCACATATAATCAATATGTTTTGGCCCTAGTGCAAGCCTAGAACAAAGGACAGCCTACAGTATAAATCTGTCAATTTTCTAGCATCTGTAACAAAACTGGGGAGAAAAAGACTGAGACACAAAAGATAATGTCATTCTCTACAGACATTTAGAGTGTGGTGTTGTCACCACAGCCAGCACTGATAAAATTTCCTTAAGCAATGTGACAGCTATTTTTCACTCCCTGCTATATGACATCTGCGCCTAAATTTTTAGAGTAATTCATGGAGATTAAAGTTTGCAACTCTTATCAGAGTCAGAGGAGCAAGGTTTAGGAAAGTAGTGAAAATATATAAATAAATAATATGGCACTAATCATTGTCCCACTGACATACACACAACCCAATGTCTGCATGTTCACACAAAAATGCAATCACTTGTATAGGCAACAGAAAACACTTTGAAAATATATCCTCATACATGAGTTCTGGCATGGAAAAGCAATACAGCAGTGATGATATTCTACTACACTTTAGTTATAAACAGTCAGTATCTATGGAGTTACTTTTTTGTATGACTTAAATAGTCCTCTATTTGGCAACAGAGAGACCAAAGGTTTTATCCATAATTATAAATGTTAATAACCATACTGATAGAGTACTGGGTCTAAGGTTTAGGAAAGTAGTGAAAAATAAATAAATAAATAATGTGGCACTAGCCATTGCATAGTTATAAAGACTGGAACTTTTTATTTCAGTTTCTGTATAAAACAATAATAAAATCAAGGTCAAGAGGTGCCAGTAAACTCATTGAAGCTGTCACTTAGGTGGAATGCTACTGCTGTTGTCTTCAGCCCTAAGGGGAACAGAAATTTAATGAGGCTGAGGATATGTGACTAGCCCAAGGCAGAGTAGGGAATTGAAATCTCATATCCAGAGTCATAGTCCAAAACTAAATCCACTACACCACACTAGCTTTCCCAGGTGGAACACTAGGTGTGGCACATCCATCCCTTAACCCACTCTGTCAAGAGCCCTGCTACCCCTGAGAACCGTGGTTTGTTGTTTTTATTATTCTTGCCAAAATCTGTTGCCCCAATGCTCCTAAAAGAGGAGGATGAATGCAAACTCCTGTAGAAGCTCAGGACAAAACAAAACCACAGCAGAAAAAACAGCAGCAGCCCAACTTCCAAAAGAGAGGGCAGTTCCGAATGTACATTAAACCCACTTTGGACCAGGTTTAAGAACCCACTCCAAAAGGGGTTTAAATCCACATAGCCAGGGGGGAAAAAAACCCTGCTTTTGCCTGTTGGCTGTCCATATGCCATATTGTAGATTTGTCAGTATTGTATAGTCATGCCCAGAACTGGACACAGTTTTCCAGGCGTGTTCTGATGAAAGTAGGATAAATTTGGCCCTATTCCACCCTTTGATCTTGACACTACAATCCAATTTTGCAGTATAGCACTGCATTGGTTTTTAACCTTCATTGTTGACTCAAGTTCACCTTGCAATCTATTTAAATTCCTAGATTCCTTTCACATTTACTGTTTTCAAGCCAGATGTTACCTATCTTATATCTATACCATTCATTTTTTTCCTGCATAAAGTTAATAATTTATATTTTTCCCTGTTGAAATTAATTTTGATATTTTTGAGCCAGATTTCTAAATCAGATTTTGATCCTGTCCTCTGGAGAAACGTCCACAAATTTGATAAGCATGCCCTCTATTTCACCATCTAAACCATTGATAAATATGGGTAATATCACTGAACCATGGGGAGAACCATGAGAAACCCCACTAGTCACATCTCTGAAGGATGAAGGGGAGCCATTGGTGAGTACCCTTCAGGATTGACCAAACAACCAATTTCAGAACAGTAGCATTGTCAAGCTCACTCTTTACTTGGGAAGGAGGACTTCCCATGTATATAAAGAGCACCCTGTTTTCTTTTTGTACACCAGACCCCACACAGAAGTGCCTCACCTGACCAATGAAACTGAATTTTAAAGTTCCTGACCCTGCAACGATTGTTGAGATCTATGTGGAAATCACTACACTAGAGAGATGAAATTGTAAGGATAAGAGACTGAAACTAGAGCAAAAGTTATTGATGGGCTTGGGTCACATCAACACTGGCCACCACTTTGGTTGGTGTAGAACTGGATCAGTCCTATGATGACCAAATACTGCAAAGAGTGGATCTGGGAAAAGCGGGGCAAGGCCACCTTAATTTGGCTGTGTTTTACATAGCTCAAAGTTGGACCTGTGGGAACAGTTCGCCTGGCTCTGAAGTAGAACCAGACACGACTTTGCCCAGTTCCAAATTTTGTTTCTTGGGTATATGGGATGGCACTCCTCTCTCCCTATGCCTTCTGTGTCAGAGTGGTCTCCAGTCAAGACATGGGTCCTACTTGTCTACCGTTGCATGTAATAATGTTGGCTGGGGTGATGGGGCATTCTGGTAAAGTCAAGAGAAAAGAAAGTTGATTTGATTCTCTTCTCACTTTCTCCTGTTTCAGCTGTTTGGGGACCTGGCTGAGATCACTGCGTGAAATAGAGCACAGGCAGGATCCATGTCACAGCTGGATATGGCCACAATACAAACGATGGGGAGGAGAGGAAAAGTAACCACCCAGTAGTACCAAATCACATTCAGTGCTGCTGGGCTTAGGGATTCCTGCCTCTTCAGCAGCTGGAGGAATTCCTGTGTGGTCCATACCAGCTCAAGGGGGTCCAGGGACACAGGATGATGGTATCTCCCCTCACTTCTCATCTCCATACAGGTCAGTATAAATCCATTCATAGTGACAAACAGAGTTTTAAAGAAATCATACAAATATCTCCAAAAATCAAAATAGGGAAGCTCAAAACATTAAAACATGACATTTTTTTCAGGTTCCTTCTGGTATTTTTTTTAGAATTGGCATTTGATTTAAAGCTCAATTGTAATTTAGCCATGACATTTCTCCTTACAACACATTTGGGCTGCTACTGAGTGGAACAGGCTGCTGCTCCCAGCTCACCTCTAACCTACTTCTGTTTTAATAAGATTGAGTTTACATGGTAAGGAATCACAGATGCTTCCGTTTCCCCCATTTTTCATCTGGATGACTCAACTCCAACTGTTCTTTTTAGGACCCTTCCATGCACCCCTATATCCCAAAATATCAAGGCAAAAAACCCCACAATATCTGCTTTGAACTGGGTTATCTAAGTCCCAGGTCAAATATGCACTCAGATGTGAGATTTTTTGCCTTGATATTCTGGGATATAGAGTTGTGTGGAAGGGCCCTTAGAAGTGACTAAATAAGCTTCTTAAGAACAGAGTGCCAATTGCTCCCAGAATTACATTTTTCTCCACTTGCTGTTCTATATTTAAAAGAATTATTCTAAACAGTAATATGAACATCAAAGAAGACAACAAATTTGTGCTTTCATCTATTTCCATCAATGGCAATCTCTGGTAAATTTTCTGCTCATGCCCTGGATGCTTCCATTTTCATTTTCAGCTGTATTTAGCTAGTTATAAGGCCAGATCTGCATAACCAATTTAACAGAGAAGGGAGTGAACTGTTAAAATAAATAGATTTTTGGTTTCAGTAGTTCAGATTCCTGGCCTGATGTGAGCTGCTCATCTTTGCATTACTTTATAACTAGATTGTTTGGTGCTAGGTCATATCTGTTCTAATGTATGATGATTTGATCACAATATCACACACTAATCTGACTCTGACATATTCATTTGCCAGCCTGTTATATCAGCTACAATTTAGAGTTTTCATATTAGAGAAGAAGACTGCAGAAGATTGGAAAGAATTTTCAAAATTAGTAATACACATCACTGAGAGTATGAAAATATTTCCTACTTTGTTTATTTTTTCTCTCCCCTGTACTCACTTTTCTGATTGTATCTCTGTGTCATTTTCTTTACTGAAAATAATGAAAGACTGGAAGATGGTTTCTACTTCATAATTTAGAAAATTATAGGAATAAAAAGAGGGAAAGGCTTTAATTCACTTTTCTGAAAGGGAAGATTTTGTTTTACTAAAACAACTACTAAATTGATTTTTGTTTGAATGGACTTCTGATGATTGGAATAATACATTTTTGGGAGAAATCAATCTGTAAGAGAAGAGAAGAAATAATTTATTTTTTGTTTATGGAGAAGACATTTGAAGTTTCACTATGTCAATCAAAGTAAACAATTTCTTGAGAAATGGAATAGCTTATTTGAGATGGAAAGATTGAAATACTGCATAGGAAATCTTTTCTAATTATTTTTATTATATTATAGTTCCTACACAAGCATTAGAAATGATTTTTTCCAGCAAAGTGCATACAGTTCCTTGAGAATTAATGCCACTGGGCCTTGAGAAGATATATATACAACACTAAACATTATAAGCTGTATTTTGGGAGATAATACGTTTGACTGACTGGGGGTCATTTTTGTAAATTGTGAACTAAAATAAAACATAATGAATAATGAAATCATGGCCGATGATGATGATGATGATGTTTTGGCACCTCTTCATAAATAAGGAGTGGCTTGCAATCAAGACTAACACTAGCTTTAACACATCTCAAAATCTTATTCGTGTGTTGAGACAATTTCAACTCATTTTAATAAACTGACAGATTTGACCATCCAGTGGCTTTAAGTGACAGCTTCTTAAAAGATGGTATATGCATCTCTGCATATTTAGCCATGTTCATGATGAAACTTAGATCTCTTCCATTTTTCAAGAAACTCTTTGTATGTAATACTAATGTTTTCCTATCAGCCAAAATGAAAAAGCACATACCAAGAGATGGGACAAGTGGTGCATGTGACTGAATTCAAATGATGAACATGTTAAGAGTCAAATATCCAAAGAATAGTACCTAAACATCATTGAGGGATACAATCAAGAAGGATAGTTCCAGACCAAGAAATAACTTAGTCAGACAATATGAGATATGGTGCAATAACGAGAACATGGAATTTCACTAGATTAGATTTTCTTACAGAAAGGGACCCAGAAGCAAGACTCTTCTGATACTTAGAAACCTACATCATAGGTAATCAGAAATCTGATATTATCTGTCATCAATAAGTAAGAGATTAGTACAAGGGGACATATGTCATTCGATAGCTTTTAATGACCTGTTTTTATGAGTGAATGCAAAAAAGAGCAGAAACAATGAAAAACAATAATGGTTGAAAATTGTTAAACAAGAAAACTGGTATTCTAGAGCAGCAACATGAAACACAAGAAATCTATTACGTGAAGAGGATCGCCATTAGTTTGGAGATCCCACCACTGTGTTACCAATTGTAATAGATTAATATTTTAAAATGACTTAAGCATTTGGAGGCTGCAGAGACTTCGCCCCAAAATATAATGTTCTGAGGTAACTTTAGTGTGGAAACGCAACCACCCAAATTAAAAGTTTTCAGTTCTTGTTTGACCAGAGCATTTGAGTAGGCTGAAATGTGCTGGATTTGCACTCAGGGCTCTGAACTCTGAGGTAAATAACAATGAGATTCTCCTAAATAATCGCTGCCACCAATCCGGAAACTCTGTTTCCCTATCTTGTTAAGAATACTTCTTTATATAGAGGCACACTGAGACAGTTGTTGATGAACAAAGAACAAAGTTGTTTATTAGTGTGAACTTCAACAATACAGGCACTTAAGCGTAATGGTTGCAATAAAAAAATGTAGTCTATGGTCACCTTAAAAACAGTTCAATGCTTAGTTCCAAAAACAACTCTTTACTCCCTGAGGAAACTAGCAGACTTCCCTCTGACTAGAATTCCTGATTTCTCCAGACAGTTCTTTCCCTTGGATCTGTCTATTCTCTATACCAGCTATTCTACCTGATAGCTATTAATCTTCTCTAACTATCCACCTTGGCTTTTCTAACTTCTCTTCTCCTAACCCTTTCAAAACCCAACTTTCTTCTTCAACCCTCATACCCTGACTAAACTGTCATATTTTAAAACACACCCTTTCAGGCATTTTTTTTCCTGTACTCTTAGTTCTGCCCACTTTCTCCCAGCCAATCACAAAGGTTCTCCACATTTCCCTTCAGGCTGCTCCTAAGCTCTGCCTCCTCTAGGAAATGAGTACTCTAAGATGGCTGCCTCCTTGCACCATTTCACAAAATGGCTGCCCAAACACTTGGGCCTATTTCCTGAGCTTTGCCCTGGCCTAAAAGGTAGGCAATTCATCACACATGCCCACTGTCAAAGTCTGACAAATTCCTGGCTAGTTTCTCATTTTGGCTATAGGAAACTGCTGGAGTATGTCAGATGGCTCCGGGGTCCACAAAGACAGTTTTTGCCCTCGATAATGAAACCTTAACACAGCAGAACCATATAATTCTCTGATGGATAAAGTATTGCTCTAAACTCTCTCTGAAACCACTCAAATGACACTACCAATCTGAAAGATGCATGTTAGAAATCAGTTTACAATTGTTCTCAAATCAAAGCAGAGCAAGCATACTAGTGATCTGAGTTTTTTTTCTTCCCACAACTTCCCAACTGTCTAAAAACCTGCTCCAAATGTCATTTGTTTTGGCTGAAAAGTGAAACTAGAAGTGAGACCATATCACCTGTGGCCACTCATAATATACCACCATGTCATGAAATGGTCCCTACTCACTAAAGTTATTGACCCCTGATGTAGATACTAGAATGCTGTTAAGTGACAACTTGAAATCAATTGCCAACATAGTCTGTTCCCTCAAGGCTATTCAGCAACAGAAGGAGCTGTTCTGTCATGAGTATCTCATGAACTTTTTAACAGTGGGGGCAGGTTTCAGCATATGCCCTTCTGTCTGCCTGAGTGAGCTTACTGCCACAAATGGAACACCTGCTGTGCCACAGGTGTCCTGTCAAGACTGATCTACTGCCAACTGACATGGAAGGCTATCAAAATAAAATAAAGCACAAAATACATGGGAGAAAAGGGGAGAGAGAGAGAGAAGTGGGAGAAAGTATGAAAATCCCACTGGTTACTTTGATCCAATGAAAAAGTGAAATAGAGCATCCTGCTCAAAATAAATGTTAGCTAGGAGAAATAGATTTAGAAGGCAGTGGTCACAGCCCCTTGAACATGTACTCTGAGGGGTGGATTCTTGTCCAAACATCTTCATTGCCTAGGTTTAGAAGGTTCCAAATATTGTTCTGAATAACCACAATATCCATGTGTGGCAATGTTCAGAGACCACAAAGCAGAAGAGAAGATTACACATTTTATGATATATTCCTATATTTAGTCCCTAGACAATGTTTCCTCTGCATTTCTTTTTTGTTGTTATTGATTCAATATGGGAAACACTGTCTATGCATAACGTACAGTGTAAGGTTTTGAGGATTAAACATTGGGATGGAAATTTTGAAATGACATTCGATTAATCACGGGAATTAGGGAAGCTTGTTTATTAATTTTACTAGTAGCACCAGCAGACACTTTTGACCTGAACAGCTTTCTGAAATCAGACAGATGAAAAAAGTAATAGATGCTCTGAATATCAGCTTATCACTATCATATTTTAACATCTTCCTACTCCATGTCTTCCCAATGTCACATAGTGGCATCTGCATGGTAACAATTGTTAAATGAATATGCAAATATTCAAAATATGCTTTAAGCTTCATTCTAGTATGTTGATCCAACAGAAAGTTATTGCATGCTCTGAGAACTGAGCATTAAGCTCTCTGAATTTACTAACATTATTCCAAACCACAGTGGGTATGTTAGCTTGAAAGATTTTCAATTAAAAACTGTTCCGTCTGATACAAACTACTATTATTACACAGTGGAAGAGACACTGGAAATACCTGCTAGCTTGTTATATGTGGGCTGCCCTCACTCTCACCTCAGTTCCCTAACAGTGATTTCAGAAAATAGCTGTGAGTTATTTAAAATTTGATCATAAAATTGTATTTATTTTTTTAAAAAAAGAAACAAGATGAGCTGAGCAAATGCATAAACTCTTTATTTTTTTAAAAAAAAAACCCTGCTAGTGCAGGCTACTGAATAATACGAGTTGTATTATCTCTCTTGAAAACAACCATTATGTTTCAAATATATATGTGGCAATATATTATTTATTGATTCATTTTCACAAGCAATCTGCCTTCTAAATCTGTCAGAAACACTTTAATAGACATCAGCTTTAGGAATCCAAAGGTCATGGATTAGCTCATTTCTTGTCCTTAGAGCATTTTTTGCTAACATTGTTTGATTTTTTTTAAAGAATGCAGTCAAGACATATAGGAGACCTAAATGCCAAGTAGGCACTACTAGATCCTGTCTGAATCTGGAAACAAAAGCGGGCCAGGCTTAGTTAGTATGAGATAGGTGGTAGGCACCAAAGAATACCAAGAGTTATAGTCGTCATTGAAAGGCAGGCAATGGCAATCCACTTATGATCATTTCTTGCTTATGAAAACCCTTTAAAATACATGGGGTTACCATAAGTCAAGAGGCAAATTGAAAGCACACATGCACAAGTGCAAATGAAGAGTTGCTGAGATCCCAAGACATGTCACTGCCCGAAATAAAGCAAGAAATAATGTCCTTCTATTCCCTTATGCCAAAGACCAAGTCAAGGTGACATATGGGATAGCAAAGTCCACAAACATTCCCCTTCCCTTTAGTATTATAAATATAGCAATAAAATTATATAGGAAAGCATATATTATCTTTTCAGAACAAGCAGAATTTGTTGCCTGAAACAACTACTTCAGTAAACATTGAACAGCCTTTTCCTACTGTTATAACAAACTAATTTCATCGAAACCAATGTTTCATGTGGAAAAGAAAGATATACTCGCCATCCATTCTGGCTGACATCACTATTTTAAGGCTATAATGTTACATGCTTTTACATGATCATATATAATTTTCAGTACTTTTAAGAATACTTATGTAGAAACCTAGCATGGGAGTCATGGCTTGATTCTTGAACTAGGACTCTGGATAACCGTAGGTATGTCAACTCTAAAACTTAAAAGAGGCAATGGCATACATCCTCTTAATAAATCTTGCCAGGAAAAGCCTATGAAAAGATTTAGAGAAGTTGGAGTTGACTTGAACACATATAATGAAAGCAAATGCATGTCTAAGATGACACTTGTGCCTCCAAAGATGCTATTAGGTCCTGGCAGATATGCATGAGGTGTATGAGAGACACATTACTATCTGTCAAAACAATTTATTGGGGTGAGACAAGATACACATAACACATTTTTTTTCAGTATATAACTAACACATTAACAGAAGCTCTGGTCCCAAATAAGAATTTTGTGTCATATCAAAAAATACAGTCATATGACTGAATAGATGCAACATAAACAAGGGCTATATATAGAATCCCTCAATCCCAAGGTTTTGCCTTTTTTTTCTTTGCAAATAATTTTTATTATAATATCATAAAGTACAACGAAAGAGAGGGAATAATTTAAAGAAGATAGAAAAGTAGGAAAAAATTCACCCACACAACACCAAAAAGAGAAAAAAAGAGAGAGAAAGGAAAAAAATTAGAGGAAAAAATAAAAATGAAAATGAAAAAATGAAAAAAATGAAAATGAAATAAAAAAAGTAAAAAAATGAAAAAAAGTAAAAAGTAAAAAAAAATAATAAAATAATATCAAATATAAAAAAATACAGTCATATGACTGAATAGATGCAACATAAACAAGGGCTATATATAGATATATCCCTCAATCCCAAGGTTTTGCCTTTTGATATGAAGTCCTATGTAGATACAGTATATCCTAGGATTGAATTGTAGTGTATTTCTGCCATTGTATTGCAAATTGCATTAAGATCGTTTTAAACATATCATAATTTTACATCCCTCAATCTTAATTATGAATAAAGGAGGGAGAGAAATATGTTAGATAGGCATCTTAATGATAATATACCAACTGTACATTTTTAAATCATATTGGTGTCTGGGACAGAGTTTGCTCTTAAATTCCACACATTTTGGAAGTGCATTATATAGTTTATTTTTTAAAAAGCAAAAAACATACAAGTTTGAATCACTGTACAAGCTATCTCCAAATTACGAACAGGATAGGTCTTGTAGGTTTGTTCTTAAGCTGAATTTGTATGTAAGTGAGAACATGCACATGTACCCCCCCCCTCTCTACACACACACACACACACACACACTTTGGATAGCAAAGGGAAGGGATAACACCCAACACCCATGTGATGTTTCCGTCTTTTTTTTTTTTTGCTGTTTTTACCCTTGTTTAGATTTCACTTCACTTTCTGTCCCTGTGATCATTGGAGTTTTAAAAATATGGCTTCTAATGCAGGGGTCTCCCTGTGATAAAGCTTCAGTGGAGACCCCTTTTCCCCATGTCAACTCTTTCAAGAGTAAATTTCCCTTCCTAAGGGTAGATTTCTCTCACTTCCTGTTGTCTCACTCCCATTCTTAACTATGAGTCATTCTAAGTCAGATGTTTGTAACTCGGGAACAGCCTGTATGCAATAAAAGTTTTGAATTTTTGAAAAATGCAAACAAAAATAAAACTATTTGAGAAAAATATGCACAGAAATACATTTGTGCTTGCAAAAATACAAACATTGGCAAAAGTGCCCACAACAATGTACACAAGTGTGGGTTTGCGAACTTACAAACGTGTGCAAAATATGTATACATTTTTTGTGGGAAGGAAAACATTCAAAACCCCATCTGGAATCAAGACAGAATGGCCAGGAGAAGAAAGCAAGCCCTACTGAAATTGAAATTCGCAGATTTGCCCATCCTTAATTGTGAATTGCTTTACTGAAAATAATTGCCTAACAGAATGCTGTCACCTTGAGGTGCCTGATTCAATCTTACCTCATAATAAATGGAACATTATGTTTCAGAGTCGAGTGACACAAGTGATAAAAATTAACTCCTGTACACGAGGGGGGAAAGCCTATGTATTTGTCCATTTTCTTCCTAAAAGGGATAGTGGTTCTATTAATGTGATAATTTACATTATAATTAATTCAAAGATGTTTAGCCAGTTGAAAAGATCACATTATCACCAGGGACAGGACCAGAAAAGAAAAACTACATCAAGCATCCCTAATGGGCAGTTAAATGAATGAAGTCTCTACCTTTTAAGATTTAATTCATATTGTTTTGTGACACACGCTAGCCTCCAGCATGTGTAGGAAATGAAAGGACAGCCTGGTTCTTTATTATTATTATTTTCTCATCACACAAATCAAACTGATATTATACATTCAACCTTTAAAAAAATAATTGAAAGGTTTGATTGACTGGGCGGTTCAGATACTTTTATTACTACAAAAAAAATTGGAGAGGTGGAATAGGATTCCACAAGAAATCAAGCAAACTTTCCCCCCCTTTAATGGAAAAAGAAACTGAATCATTATTCATCAGTGGTTAAAGATACTTATACATTATCTTTTCCTATATTCAATCTAACATTTTTTAGAAAAAGGTACTCAGATTGCATATTAATCTTAACTTTTCAAGACAGTGTCAGATATATAATATATTCAGATTGTATCCTGACATCCTTTATAATATGAAAGCCATTAGTTTTCAGAGCACTGCTAGAATCAAAATCTATGTCACAATAAGGAACTTGTCTTGCAGACACAGTCTTTGATCACTTAGTGGGTGGAAGGAGGTTGTTAGAGATCTTTAGGGAATGTAGAGACCTGCAGATATGGGAGGGGTGTGTGTGTGTATGCAAAAATATGAGAGAGGGGGGGGGGAGAGGGAGATTGAGATTGCAGGGGCACATTTTGTTTCCATGAAAGGATGAGAAAAGCTCCTGCTCCTGAAATGTATTATTCAAATGTTATAAATATAATAACTTTCTCATTTTTTTTTGCATACAGGGCAGGTTTCCATAATAGTACACAGTCCTTACAAAGTTGAGGCATTTGTTACCTTTGATACCATTCACCATGTCCATAAGAAACTAAAACCAAATCAACCCAAGGCAAAGTAGATACAACAAATCTTTGTCCATGGGGCAATGGACATTGAAATGATAGTTTTCCTGTTTGAATAAGATTACAATTCTAATCATTTCTGAACATCACTCAGACTGACTTGGGATGATGGGAGTTAGAGTCCAAAAACATGTGGAGAATCAGGGATCCTTATTCCTGCCAGGGTGAATGGAAGAACTTAATTCTCTTTCTGGAAAACATACAGATACATTCCCAGATAGTTAGAAGAAATGAGAAGCTATTTTGACATCTTGTTTTTAGTAGCCGGTTGAATTAATAAGTTGTTTTAATTTTCAATTTACATATTCATAAAAACAGTAAAACAAATCTTTATATGTGTATATATGCATGAACCATCTGAAAGTGATTCATTTATTTGAAAGTGGGTAACCGGGACAGATTGGGGATTCTGCTTCTATACTGTCCATCCTGTGGCACAGCAGACTCCCTACCTGAGATAGTGGGGGTAGTTTCAGGCCTGACGTTGGAATTTCAGTGGCTAATAGTGCTGGAGAACTTCAACATCTATGTCAAGTCCACCCTGTCAGGGGCAGCTTGGAACTTCATGGCTGCCATGACAACCATGTGGCTGTCCCAAGTGATAGCTGTGTCCACTCATGTAACTGGACACACCCAGGATCTGGTTTTTAATGCAGATGGGGAAAATGTTGATGTGGAGGAATTAAATTTTTTTCCATTGTCATGGACCGACCACAACCTGATCAGTTTTAGATAAACAGTAGCCTCTAACCTCTGCAGCAGTGGTCGACCCATTAAGATGTTCCACCCCAGAAGACTTATGGATCTGGATTGATTCCTGATGTCTCTTGGGGATTTTCTTTTCAGGGTGGCAGATGATCTCTACAACTGGTTGACCTCTACAACTCGGAGGCAGCTAGGCTAGTGGACACAATTGCTCCTGAATGTCCCCTTTTGCTCTGCAGAGCCAATTCACCTCCTTGGTTCACCAGGAAACTGGTGAGGGAGAAGGGGGAGAGATGGAGACTAGATTGCCACTGGCAGAAGACTCAGTAAGTATCCAACCGAGCATTGACTAGAACCTCGCTTAAGGCCTACTCCACAGCAATTTTCTCAACTGCCTGCATTGCGTCTCCAACAAATAGACCTGTGTAGCTGTTTTGGGTGGTCAGGGAATGCCTTCATACTAGCGATCAGAAAGAGACCCCTGACCAATTGACAACTCAATGTGCCGAGTTCACCCATCACTTTGCAAATAAAGTCGCTCAGATATGTTCCAACTTGGATGCCAGTCTTATAGCAGTACCAAGGGATGTACCTGAGGAGCCCGTCTGTCTTGTTTTAATAGATTCATTTCAGTGTGTTCAGCTTGGTGGCATGGCCAAGATTCTTGGAGCTGTTGGAGTGCTCTAGACCCTTGACCTTCCTGGCTTATCCAACTTCTCCTCGACTCAGCGCTGACGCTTGAAGCTCAGGTGTCAGTGGTGGCTGGAAGGGCCTTTGCACAATTAAAGCTTGTGTGCCAGCTGTGACCATACTTCGAAAAGATGTAACTAAGGTGTGGTGATCCATGCCTTAGTTACATTGGATTATTGCAATGCACTCTATATGGGGCTGCCTTTGAAGATGGTCCGGAAACTGCAATTGATGCAGAGATCAGCAACCAGACTACTAAAAGGAGCTAGCTATAGGGAGCACATGATGCCCTTACTAAAGCAGCTCCATTGACTGCCGATAAGTTTCCGGTCCCAATTCAAAGTGCAGATCATTACCTATAAAGCCCTAAATGCTTTGGGTCCAGCCTATCTTTATGACCATTCCCGCCCCGCCCCCACGAACCATTGTGGGCTCTAACATCTCCCAGGATGGCCCTCCTCACAGTCACACTACTATCACAACTCGGTTGGTGAGGATGAGGGAGAAGACCTTCTCAGTGGGGAGAAGACGTTCTCAGTGGTGCCCCCCTCCCCGGCTCTGGAATGCCCTCCTCGGGGAGATTAGGCAAAGCCAATAGTCCACACTTTTCCCCATTTATCTAATTCTATATTCTGCCCATTTAATCGTACAATTCTTTATCAGCTCTGTTTCCATTTCCATCTTTAGTAATACTTGATATATGTTTCCAATAAGATGTTTCTCATTATTAAACAGTTAAAACAGTTCCTTTACAAATTCTAATTGGACTCTTTCAAATCCAGTATTTTTAATGTCAAGTAAGAATCTGCAATTTAAAAAACCAATGTGATTCTAGGTTGAATCAATCGAAGCACAGTATATAGATTGAGGAAGCAATAGTTCTATTCTATTTTGCTTTGGTCAGACCTCACCTGGAATACTTTGTCTAGTTTTGGGCATTACAATTAAAGAAGGATATTGACAAGCTTGAACATGTACAGAGAAGTGTGAAAAATGATCAAAGGTTTGAAAACCAAGCCCTTGCATTGTAGAACCTGTATACCTTTCTTCTTTTCCCATCCACCCAGCCTTTGATTTACTTTTTATTAAATGATACTGCAGTGCTATCTCTCAGGATCTACACTGTAGAATTAATGCAGTTTGACATCACTTTAACTGCCATGTATCCATACTATGGAATCCTGGGAGTTGCAGTTCGATGAGGCACCAGGAATCTTTGGCAGAGAAGGCTAAAATCCTTGTAAAACAACTCCCATTATTCCATAGCATTGAGCTATGGAAGTCAAATTGGTGTCTGACTGTATTAGTTCTGCAGTATAGGTGCACCTTCAGCCATATCCCCATCAGAAAACTCAGAGTCTCTATTAGTTTTTCTCAAATGGGTAATAGGCTTTTTCAGGTTTTATCTGCCTGTTTGGATTTAGCATGTTGAAAGAGAAGTATCTAAGTCCAACACCACCACCAACACTTTCCTTACACTGAAACCAGTATGTATAAAAGTATTGTTCATGTGAGCTGGAATCAAGCAAGTTCAGTGTGTTATCAACAAGATCAGAATATCTTCAGATCCCAAACTAAGAACTCTTGTGACTTTTCTAAATAATTTGGGTGGGGAAGTTTAAGTAATAGTTGTTCTGCAAGAGAGCAGCAATCTCCACATGACCTGGGGTCCTAACCATGTGTGAAAATGATATAGAATGTTTTCAGTCAATCAGAAGAATGAAACTGGAGTTGTCACTAAATTTTTGCTGAACCAGCAAGTATTCCTGAAAAGCACCACTGGTTTTTTTTAATGAAAATAGCTAAGACATAGCAAGAAACAAAAATGAAAGTGAAATTTAACAACTGTTTTTACCTAAGAGGCCAGACAAGTATTATTAAACCCAATTGTTAAAGAATATGTTCCAATGCCTACAATACATAATCTTTATACTTTTATTTTTAAGTATACCAACAGCTATAATGATATTAAAGCAGAGAGAAGCAAACTATCACCCTCCAGGTGGCAACTCAATAATCCCTGGTTTGTGGGCATGCTTGCTGAGGATGGTGAAGATTAGAGTTCAGTGCAATGTGTTTCAAATGGCTTGTCTATAAAATAAAATAAAATAAAAAGCATGGTGGTTAAAAAAGAAGACAGAGAATGAGTACAGTTTGAAGTATGTATGGAAGAATGAATTGTAATGCAATTATATTGGAATTTGTAATAGAACACATACTGACTTCTATAAAGCTTTCGTATTCAATACAAATGTATTACATCAACAAAGAGCAGTCCAGCAATGGAGTCTGGGATGAAACTATGACCTAAATTGTATTGATAGATCAGCAAATCATCATCACTGATTGAACACAGTATCAGATACCAAGTGTTTACTGGAACTTCAGTCTGGTGATGGGTTCTGAAGGAAGTATAGATCATAAAACGTCATGACTGCAACACAGCAAAATATGGATTTTATTATGAGCAGGATGCAACTTGTCAAAGCTAATGAGATATCTGAATTCATGCCAGAAACTAGTATTTTGCTTGTCTCGACAAGCCATAATGGAACCGGGATGTTTGCCAGGATATAAGGAGTCAATAGCAGACTTTGAGAGCAATACCATAGAGACAGAATGCAATTTTAGTGGACATAGATAAATATAATGCTGGACAAGTCTGGCTCATATGAATTCGAGTAACTGGCTTCATTTTTGTTGTGACAAATTTGCACTGGTCAATTTGAAATTAGAGATAGGCATGCATTTAATATAGTATCAAAATACAGAAGCGATTGTGTTGAGCATACAAAAAATTCTAAATTTTATGTTGTCTATACTAGGCCAACCAGTGTATGTTTTTGAGGCCACAATTTATTTTTGGTGGGGTACAATATGTGTCTGACAAAGACAATTTTAAAAAGCAGGTGGGACAGGAAATGAGTAGAATGCAACCATGTCAAAAAATATCAAATCAAGCTCATCATGCTAGATATTGATGACTAGCTTGAAGTAAAATTTTATGCTTCATTTTGAAAGAGACCACACAAAACTCAGAATACACACACACATATGAGTTTTGTGTGGTCTCTTTCAAAATGAAGCATCAAATTTTACTTCAAGCTAAAAGTCATCAATATCTAGCATGATGAGCTGGATTTGATATTTTGTTGACATGGTTGCATTCTACTCATTCCCAGTCCCACTTGCTTTTTAAAATTGTCTTTGTCAGACATGTATTGCCCCCCACCAAAAATAAATTGTGACCTCAAAAACATACAAGAATGTATTTCGTATTCTCTTGTTGTGTATGTGTGTGTGTGTGTGTGTACACACACACACACATACACAACAAGAGAATATGAAGTACATTCTTCCAGATATTGTTAAATTCCCACAGTTATTCAGCATTAGTATGGTGGTTAGGGTTGATGAGGGTTACAATCCAAAATATATCTAGCGGGCCATATTTGCTCACAAAATAGAAAAATCCTCAATTCCCCCATTTTTTCTGTCTATTTTTTAAAAAGAGAAAGAGAACGAACAACCTTACCTACAGGAGATATTTGTGGTCTCCAGTGTTTCCTTAGATATTTATTTTGTCCCATTTTGATTGAATAATTAAAACTAATGTCACAACAAGTTATTATGGAATCTGAACACATACTT
Source organism: Anolis sagrei (assembly GCF_037176765.1). Classification (NCBI taxonomy): domain Eukaryota; kingdom Metazoa; phylum Chordata; class Lepidosauria; order Squamata; family Anolidae; genus Anolis; species Anolis sagrei. The sequence continues at coordinate 95,234,597 of NC_090024.1, forward strand.
GTTTTCCTTGGTTAAGCATGATCTAGAATGGGATATACCAAAAAATCTAGAGGACTGTTCTTGTTATCTTGTTGTAACACAACAGGCTTCATGCTGCATGAAGATGAAGTGAAAGCCCTTATCTAATATTTCTCTGCATGAAAAAAACATTTACTTAAGCTTGCTTTCAGATTTAGCTGAAATGAATAACATTTTGGAAGAATTTGGTTAAAAAAATGTTTACCTGAAAATGACAGATTATAGAAACAACAGAAATGAGGGTTATCATTCTGATCCTTCTCTCCCTTCTCAACAAAAAAATTCTGGAGGATGGAAAACTCCCAAAAAGCTGATTTTTAGTTTGAAGAAAGCTAATGGGAAGAATAAGTTGGACAAGAATCTCTATACTGTCACGGTCTTTATATTGGCTTCATAACAAAGAAAGTTACTATATGCCATGGTGGATTATTTGTCTCCTTTGCTCCTTGGTCTGGCTATTAGTCACTATCAACAGCATGCTTCAACACTTAACCATAATATAATATTGAAGACTGTTGGAGTAAGTAGTGTGTTTTCAATTGAACCATTTTTACTTCTTATTGTAAAGTTGTGTTCATAATTCCTTTAGTCTTTAGTTCAGCCACTTGGTTGAGAGAATGAATCATGAGACACCAAATGTTTGAGGGCCATTCTGGTGGTAATATCACACTACATCTTCACAAATGTTGTTCTGGCTGACAAACCAAGTATTTTTGCCACTGTTCTTCTTGCTATAGTCAACCAACATAAAGCAGTTTTCAAAGACCTTATCCAAGCTGGGATTTAATCTGGAGGCAGGGGAAGCACAAGTTTTTGTCATGCAGAAAAATGCATTTTCCTAGTAGAAAAGGAAGCAAAAAATGGTTTTCTCTGACACTTTCTGTGCCCAAAAGCACATGCTCATTTAACATAGAATAGATGCAAAAGCAATTCTTCTCCCTTAAGGATGTTTGTCATAAGGTTTTCCAAGCACCCTTTGTCAAATATTTTTGAACATTTTTTCCATCCTTAGCCCCTGATGATGGTTCTCATCAAATATTATCCCTTATTTTTTTGTTCAAAATCACACCAAGTTCTATTGAGTTTCTCTTTTATGGATTTTGGAACCAACCACAGGGGGAGTGAATTAATTCTGAATACGGAGGACTGATGTTAAATTTCTACTTACTTTTCCATCATCACTGGGTGCATTCAGGCATGCTATTATCTGTCGGTCATATATCTCATGAGATATGTTGGCATCAAATATATTAGTTCTCTTAAAACAATTTCCATATGGCTTTTACAGCATTTTAAATGCTTCTATATCACTGTGAATAAAAAATGCATCTCAGTTAGTTTCAGCCCCTTAAGGTTCCTGAAGAAAGATCAATGCAAAAAGCATAACACTGCTAAGTAAGGCAGATAATTGAATTATCGTTGACATGCATATTGTGTGTCTAAAAAATTCACTCAGCTTGCCTCAGATTGGACTCTATTATTATGTTGCACTGAAACATTACTTTACCATCTCTTACATCATCATGTGAGGCAGGTTTCTTGGGGGAGGGATGCTGTTCCTTTCTTATAAATTAATAAGGGTGTCTCTTACTTATTGTTACATGATATCCCCAGTGAGCTTCTTTAAAAGGCAAAGTAAATGAAGAGTAATAACATTTAAATTACTTATTTGTAAAGCTAGCTAAGAAATGCTTATGCTTCACAAGTTCCAATGGGGGCAAAATTGTATGTGATTTCTAAATCCTTCCTTTCTCTACCCCCGGAATCATTATATAAAGTGCCAATTTATTTAGATACGCTTATTTGGTTAACACACCACATTAAAATTGTAAACCCTTTGATGCATTAGACATAGTGTGGATATGAACAACTTGATTTGCCTGAGTTTTATTTTAAGTGCATTAAATAATGGTCCAGAAGCTAAGGTTCAACATGTATTGTTCATTTCATGTCTATCAACTCATATATCCCTATGTTAAAAGAAACAATTAGTATCCGTTAACAGAAAACCCCCACACACAGATAGATATCTACATAAAAACTCCAACCATCACCCAAGTCAAAAAAGAAGCACCATTAAAGCCCTGGCAGACCATGCAAAAAAAATCTGCGAACCCCACCTCCTCCAAGATGAACTGAACCACCTAAACTGGGCTCTACAGGCCAATTTTTCAAAATTTGAAAAATGGATACTCCACCTCAGACATCAGAAGAGCTGCAAGACCGAGAACAAGCCACGAGAGTTAAGACAAAGATCCACCCAGAGGAAAAGTGTTCTTGCCATACATCAAGGGAATCACTGACTGGATAGGGAAGCTGATGAGGAAACACAATATACAAACTATCTACAGACCCACCAAGAAAAGGACAAGAGGGATCCTCTCACTTCTGCAGGAGTCTATCGTATACCATGCAGCTGTGGACAAGTCTACATAGGGACCACCAAACGCAGCATTGCCCAAACACGAATCAAGGAACCTGAAAAGCACTGCAGACTACTTCAGCCAGAGAAGTCAGCCATAGCAGAGCACCTGATGAACCAACCTGGACACAGCATATTATTTGAGAACACAAATAACAGAGCTGGACCACTCTAACAATCACCATGTCAGACTACACAGAGAAGCCATTGAAATCCACAAGCATGTGGACAATTTCAACAGAAAGGAGAAAACCATGAAAATGAACAAAATCTGGCTACCAGTATTAAAAAACACTAAAATTACAACAGCAGGTGAAGCATCAGGAGAGAATGCCTCTAGAACATGGCCATTTAGCCTGAAAAAACCTACAACAACCCAACAACTAGTATCATTTTTCCTGAAAAATTCACATAGACACCCAAAATTTGAAAAAAGTTAAGTTGAATACCCATTGTAGAATACAAAGACCAGACACAGAAATATTGAGAACAAAAGGACTATTTATTGACCTAATTAATTAATTAACAGCACATCCTGGGCAACTAAGTTGACAAAAACAACCTGATGTGGGTTATGACCAAGGGACAGACATTGAGCCATGGCCACAACCTCAGCCCACTTTGGGGTGAAACACTTCATTCTGAGGTGTTTTCCATGGATGCCCATGGATTACTCGCCCTAGCTGGTTATCATTGGAAAGCCATCCCAGGGGCACTAACTCCAAAGACACAAAATTATGTAAGAGAGAGCCAGCTGTTCAGGCTATCCTCAAGGGCAGTTATTTTGCAACCCCCAAGCCCTAGAACCTAGAAAGGCTACTCCAGATATCTTTCTTTCACCCCAAATGGGGAACCAAGGTGACTGAACAATACTCCCCCTCAAATTGTCCAATAAAAACCTAATTATGAAAGATACCACCCAAATAAGAGAACACAATTGCCTGACAGACACAATAAGGGGTAGGTGAACAAAACTCGGGAAGGGGGTGGGGAGTGGATAACTTCCTGGCCCCAGGCGACCAGCATTGACTCACATTGTGCCGAGGGTATGGCTCGCAAGGAAGGCAAAAAAAAAAGGCAACCAGAGGGGGCTGGCTGCCTTAAATATAGCTGTCTACCCCCTCCTCCCACCCAGTTTGCTGAAGCTGGTGCAAATGTCAGCCTCATGTGATTAATACTAGTCTCTATCCATGGGGGATTCAAAACCTTTCCCCCAATCAGTGTAGACTCATATAATCCAGTTCAATGCAATTAATCTGTATTCTGAAATTGGATTATATGGCAGTGTAGATCCAGCCTTTATCAACTCTACTGGTTTTTATCCTTTCAAAAAAGCAAGAATTCCAATTGAGCTATAAATCTTCTATATGCAAAACATGTATTTTTCAACTGGGCATCTAATATGTTGCACTGGACATTTTGGAGGATAGCAAATAATGATTATCACATATAAAAAGGCTTTTCACAGCAGAAATTCTAGGGTATATTTGGAGAGAACAAAGTATGGTAAATGGAGGATCAGAGAACTTTCAATAGTCACATTCTGTGAATAAAATTGGCGCTCAAAACTATGCAGTACAAGCCACTGTGAGTGAGGACAGCATTTGATAACCTGATAAATTGGTCAGGCATATGAACGCCAAAGCAAGTCATGTGTCATGGGGTGGGGTCAGAGGTATTAAACTGCCCAACTGTCAATTCATGACCCTTTGGGGGGTCAGTTTGGGTCATCAGAGCATCTTTCTTCCTTCTCCTGCCTCACCCCACTGCTTGCTTGCTCCTCTATCCCTACCTTCAGTGTCGTTTCCTCCACTTTTTTCTCTTGTTTTTGTCCTTTCTTTGTGTGACCATTTTTAGCATTGTCTTTCAATGTTTCCTTGTTTATGTTGGATTTTTTGCAGGCACAGGAGGGAAGGACATTAAAGAGTTCACCTCAGTTACACTAGATCATATCAGCCCTTGTTGTCTTAAGGACAATGATAGCTAATGTATACTCTCCTCACACAATCCCCTTGCCATCCATTTGTCAAGAGATTGGGCCATTAGAGTCTACATACTTACATACGTTGAATACATTTACATTGACACTGATACATAGAAATAACTATAGTTTAGAACAAATGCTACTTCCAAAGACTGTCCTTTATAAAATATTGACCCCATAATATTTGAATAATGCAATTAAATTGTGTAGACTTCTTATCAGCATGGTTTCTCCTGTAGCTATTTTAAACCATTAAAACTTATTAAGATCAAAAGATGGGGAGTGTGAGCAGTATTACCTGCGGTACAAATAATTTAGCTCCTTAGATTTGATCAAATTAAACAGAAAATCTAGTTAAGCAACAGTAGAGGGAAAGAGATTGAAGCTGGTGGGTTGAAATTTGTTCTGTTATTTGTCTCACATGTTTGGAATGATTCACTTCCTGACTTATTAACCAAAGTCATTTACTTAAAGGGCAAACACAGCTGACACTATGGAAGAACAAGAATCTATCAACAAATTATTTTGATCAATTAGCTGGAAAAATAATTCAAGAACCTTGGATTTCTTTTGGTCATTCAAATTCGACTGTGGGTCGATATCACTGATCTACCTGTTGAGATCACCCAAAAGACTTCATAGAACATGGCCAAGAATCTAAATGAGGTTAGAACACATAAAGGCTTGTCAAGTGTATCTCCCCTTCACCATCATATACATTATCTCACAGCCTTCACTCATTGCCTTTTAACATAATTATCCCAGCCCACTGGAATTCCCCAATTATTTAAGGGAAATTGGGGGATTTTAGTAAAAGAGCTTAGCATAAAGGCTAGCACAGAGATTTGGGTTCTGCTTCCTACCTAGGCGACCAAATGAGATAGCCTGCCTTGAGCAGAATGTTTGGAATATATCTCAAGGGTTTATTAGTTGTTTATCCAGTTCTGAAGGGCCACTGGCTTTTCTGCTGCAAGAATGAAAATACTACTGGTCAGTCCGTTCTTTGCCCATGTTCCCCATTCTTAATCTACTAAAGATATAAAGAATAATAGTATGTGAGTTCTTATCAATATGTTAAATATTTTTGGGAAGGATAAGTAGCTAAGGTTTTTTTTATGGATGTTGCTTTGCATACATCCAGAATTTAAAATTATTAGTGATATGATGAGTGGGATGAAGAGCTGTGCATGTGTCATTATGTATGTGTGTGTATGAGAGGGAGGGAAAGAGAGAACGTGTCAGATGGAAAAGTCTTTTGTCAGCCAAGATTTCTGTGAGCACAGATGTTCTTCCTACCCTCACAGCTCTAAAAATATTAGCCAATGATAAATTATTCACAAAAAGACTGTTATGTATATGTGCAATCACTCATCATCAAACCTGCATTTTCCCCATTGTGATCACTCATTCGCATGAAATCCATCCAATAATGTTTGCCTACATTAGTATATAAGTTAGATCATTACATACATTTGGGACAATGAGTAATAAAATACATTTCTCCCACACAAAGAACAATTCTTTATTAGGAGGAAGAAATCCCCCCCCCCCCCAAGCAAGTACAGCCTACTCATTTTTCTTCTTCTCTTAAATAATAACTATGACTCCCATCATAGATGGATGAAAATGAAAGCTGATTTTTTTTTTAAAAAAAGATGACTTTTGGGGAAAAAACTTGCTTTTATACTAGTATTATTTACCATTGTGAAAGAGTTTATAGTTAGGCATATTCTTATGTCTAGGCTTTGGTACTTGCCTACTATTTAACTTTTTATGGTGTTGAACCATCAGAGTAGTAATAATGACTACTTAATTGAGGCTACATTCCTTTGTAATTTGATTTAGTTCATTTTTATAAGAACTTTTTTTAGTTTTACATTTCTTTTTTAAATTCAAAAGAGGTCTTAGATGTAAATGTGAAAAAATATTTGGCCATCTAGGCATTAACATTTGAGTGCTTTATTCCCTAAAGGTGTAGAAATAAAGAAAACTTCAAGTTTTTTTCCACTGCTAGTTTAGAGCATAGATTTCAAATTTAATGAGATTTGGACAAAAATGGATGACAGTTATAACCAGCTGGGAATTCCTGGGGTGCTTGCTAAAGGTGTTCCTAATGGGGGAAACACTCCCAAATTAAGATGAGTGGATTTTTGCACAAATCTAGGGGAGGAAATAATGATTCTGTAAAATTGTATGGGAACAGCTGTGTATGTGTCAATTGACTTCAAGGACATCAGTGGTTTGTGTATAAAAGGTAAAAAGTTATGTCTCCGGATATCTTGTTTAACTTTCTTGGCTTAGGTTGAGGAGTCTTTACGGATACGGAAAGAAGATATTAGCTAGTTTTCACTATTTCATTATAGGCTTTTAAACTAGAGGTATATATCCGAAACTCACCTGTGTTCAGTAAGATTGTGCAATCTTAGTTTAAAACTGTAAATGCTACCCAAGCCTATCTTAAAGTCCAGCAGAAAACCTGAAATAAAGTGGTCAGTTCAGCTTCCAGTCAGGGCACAATGAGGAATATGTTGCCACCTTCTTTCTGCCAGTGAGCAAGACTCAGACAATCAGAAGTCCTATCACAAGTCCTTGTTGCAGCTTTTCTCAAGGGGTGAAAATGTCTTAAAGGAATCTGAACAGACCACCTTCATCAGTTCTCCCTATTGGATCTTAAAGTAGGCTGAAGTTTTGCACTTAGAGTATGTCTACACTATAGAATTAATGCAGTTTCACACCATGTTCATTGCCATGGGATTTGTAGTTTGGTGAGACACCAGATCTCTTTGGTAGAGGAGGCTAATGACCTTGTGAAACTGTAACTCCATTGATTCTATAGCATTTAGCCATTGCAGTTAGAATGGTGTCAAACAGCATTACAATTCAATACAAATGCATCCCTGATTTGTGATGAAAGAAACTCCTGACATTTGAGGAAAAATATTTCATCCATTTAAAATATTTTCAGTCCTATAACCACTCACTCATTTTGCCAAATGAAATGGGAAAGCTCTCTCTCAGAGAACTGAAGATATGGCAGACAGAAAGTTGACCAATAGAAATGGGATTTTCTATGGTGGAGGAGTCATAAACTGGTCAAACAAAAGCAGTGTATAATTGCTGATTTCTCCACAAAGGTGGGGGGGGGTGTTTGAAAAAGCAGGATATGATGAAAAAGGTACTTGCACAGTTAACTGTTCCATAACAAAATCAAAGTTAACTATTCTGTTACAAGTCAATCAAAGAAGCATACAAATTTCTAAGATTTAGAAGAAAAATGAATGTTGTCATATCTTTCCAGATGCAACAAATATATCAGGATGGACTTGTTAAGCTAACATATGGCAGCGCAGAATTAACAATTACTAGGATTTCCACCAAGCTTCTTCCAAAAGGCCACTTCCAGAGACTGCGAAGGAAATAAAATTTGTTAATTGGGATACAAGAGAATGCAAAAGATTTGGGGGGGGGGGGGAGATTTTTCTCAACCACAACTTCTTTTGAACCTCCTTCACTCATTTGCTATTACAACTATGGGGTTTAGACAATTTATTTCTTTATTCATCAATCACCTGTGTGTTATTGTTTCTGGATTCAAAAGAACGGATTTGAAATTTTGCAGAACACGGCTGGAAGTAACCCTGTACCTTTTTATGGGCTGCAGCTGACTCCATCCCAGCAGTTTGCTGGCAGTGCACCAAGACGGAGGATACCACCCATATGATGAGGTGATAAGTCATCAATTGTGGGTATTTATCTAAGGGTATATCATTGCCTACATATACTAGAAAAATCCAGTACAAAGGGCCTTTGAACTGCTTCATTGCAGCCTGGATGTGTCCCCAGAGTCCTTTCGGCCATTCACATGGTCTGCATGCCACTGTGTCACCACCAAAAGGAAATGCTCTTCAAGATAGTCACATGGCTCAGCCCCCAAAATGACATCATCAAAATGTGGCATTGCTAGGAAGCCTTTGAGAAAGAGATACTTGATAATGATGACAAAGTGGTAGGTCTATTAGCATTGTGGGGAATGGATTAAGCCAGATCCAGTCTAAATAGCTGTCCACACATCCAAAACTATGAGACCTCTCAAGAACTCCCTAGAAGCTCTGGAATAAATACCATGTTCCAATGTTTCAGATTAACAGCTGAATGCAGCAGTTCCACTGCAAATGGAGCTGTGCATTATATGGATTCCCTGAAGCAGCTGAGCATGGATTCCATGCTTTTTTTATTGTGTTGGTATGATCTTAATAACACACCATGTAACCGAAGAACTTTTCAGATGTGCTCAAAAGATTGTTCTCTTTCTTTCTTTCTTTCTTTCTTTCTTTCTTTCTTTCTTTCTTTCTTCTCTCTCAAGATGATGAGTGCTGATTCTGCTGAGCTGCTCCTCTTCCTGAAGAGTTCCCTATTTAGCCAAGGCTTATGCTATTCATATGTCTTAATAATATTTTTTATTTGCAATTAGTATTTAGCTATGAGTTTGCATACTGCCTGTTTGTCTTTCTTGTTAAAGCTAGTCTCAGAGACCCAAGAAATTCAGTGCTTCCACTTGTGAACTCTTCTAAAGGAGTTTTGACTCTTAATTGGATCAGCCTTTATCTTCACCAGAAAAGGGGGCTAACATCCACAGGAATCTACTACTAATCCAACACAAATAAACTCAATAATATTTTAACTCATTTCACCATTCTCCAAAGGCAACTAATTTGCTTAATGTCCTATCAACGCAGTTTCCCCCATTCTTCCCTGTAATTAACTCAGTGACTTCCAAAGAAGCATGTCTTGTGCCAGTGATGGATATGGATTGCTGAAATGTGGCTTGAGGCCTTCACTCAATTTGAGTCTCTGTTTTCTGCTTATGGAGAAGATTCCAACAGAAAAGTCTGTGTATGCCAACTTTTCTGAATGGGTGGCACAACATAATGGGCAATATTCTCTGGCCACAGTTTTGCATAAGGAAGGAGATGGCAATCTGCTCTTGCTCCCTCCCCTTAGTTTTAGCAATCAGCTACTGCCACAGGGTCTTGGCAAAGCTCTGTAGAGGCCCAGTATTGGAGTCAGAGTGAGCCTGGGTACATCTGTCAATCCACACTGAAATCTTAACATTTTTTGCCACAGCAGACTGATTTGCTTCCAGCAAAAGCTATTAGCAAAGGGTTCATTCCAGTTGCTGCTATTCATAGTTGCCAGCACTCTAATTGTTTAACTTGCAAATATTGGAGATAATGGCATTTTAATGTAATGACTTCAGTATTCTTTTTTAAAAAAAGAAAAAAACTTTGAAAAAAGATGAAGGGCTCTCCAAGTTTCATAGATCATATTAGTATTGAGGTGGCATGTATGGCATTTATCTTGCTTGATGATAAACAGAAGGACAGAGTTCTCTGCAATGTTTTGATGCGATCCCACAAAGTGAAACTTGAAGCGGGGATAAAAGAAAGGCGGTGGCAGAGCTTTCAACATGAAGTAAACAAAATGGGAAGAAAGGCCAAGAGATTGGCTTTGAAAGTCTTTGAACGCCAGCATCATTGTTGCTTCGAAAAGTCTTCAGAAAGAGGCAGCAACTCATATAATTACACTTTATAAGGATATTGAGTTAGACTAAGAAGGCTGATAACCTTTAAAATAATAGAAATGAAGGACTAGAGAGGACATAGAAATCAACTATTTCAATCATCTACTTACAGAATTCGACATGCTCAAACCAATTATGTTATCCCTCCCTCTCAATCTCTGTATGCAATATGCATGATAATAATCAAGTTCCCATCATAGTATCGCTTTTAGAATGACCAAAAAGAGAGAATAGCATTGGGGAAATAATCAGAAGGGACAGCATCAATTGTAAATGCTTCCCATTAAGTGCAATAGGGCTGAAAATCACTTGTTAGATATTACTATTTAACTTGCAGTGATCATCTCATAGTGATCAACAAGATATTAAAAGGAGAACATAACTTTTCATTCGAAAGAAAATGGAGTCATGAATGATAGTATGTGCATTGTCTTCAAAATAAAGTTGGGGGAAGAAGTCTGATACATTATTTGGAAATGTTTTGAGAAGAATCTGCAGCACTTAATTAACAATAATAACAACAAAACCATGTTTCTAACAACCAAAAGATGAATATATGAAATCTGCATCTCAATTGAATTACAAACTACAATTTCTAGAGCAAAATGCAAAATCCAGGAAAAAGGTGATACCTGTATTGGCCAAACAAACACAGAAAATACATCATGAAGTTTTTAAAGCTTCAGCTGGTTTTTTATCTGGTTTCTTCATCAGGAAGAGGTGCCACAAGTCACATAGGAGAACAAACCCATCTTGGGCATAAGAAAGATTGATGGGGACACTCAAAATGGCACCTCTGCATCCTAGAGTAGATAAGAAGCTATGTACTGTTGAAGGCTTTCATGGCTGGAATCAATGGGTTGTTGTACGTTTTTTGGGCTGTATGGCCACGTTGCAGAAGCATTCTCTCCTGATGTTTCACCTGCATCTATGGCAGGCATTCTCAGAGGTTGTGAGGTCTGTTGGAAACTAGGAAAATGGGATTTATATATCTGTGGAATGTCCAGGGTGGGAGAAATAACTTGCCTGTTGGAGGTAGGTGTAAATGTTTCAATTGGCCACCTTGATTAGCATTGAATGGCCTAGCAGTTTTCCAGGTGTGGCTTCTTACTGCCTGGGATAATCCTTTGTTGAGAGGTGATTAGCTGTCTGATTGTTTCTTGCCTGGAGTTTCCCTGTTTTTGAATGGTGTTCTTTATTTAGTATTAATATTTTAGAGTTTTTTTAAAATACTGGGACGATATCCTCTGAGGATGCCTGCCATAGATGTAGGCAAAACATCAGGAGAGAATGCTTCTGGAACACGGCCATACAGCCCAAAAACATACAACAACCCAGATAAGGAGCTACTTTTGCCAGTAAAATTAAAAAATAGAAATGGAAATAAGGGAAGCCTTCTGACATCAAGTAGGGTTCTTTCACAGTGCACCTATTGAGATTAAACAAAAATACTATAAGAAATGGAATACATGCTGTGTAAATACCTTCCCAAGAATTTGTTTCATTTTTGGACCACTAATTATAAGCACACTTAAACAACATGTAGGGTTCTTAATGAGCTTGTATGATTTTGTCACATATATGGTCTTCTAGTTGTGAACTATATTATAGAGATGAGACAGATAGCTGTACATTATGCAGTATTAATACATGTTCAGTGATGCATGCATCTTACCCCATCCCTGTGAAAGCATAGATTGGTACTACACATGGAAGCAAAGACTGGGGACATTATTACATGAGGCAGGCAAACCATAGTCTGACTTCCCTCATTATTCTCCTATCTCTAAATAGTAATGGGTAAAATGCATTAATACTCCCCTATGCAACCACATTCCCATTACCTGTCTTTGTGCAATGGGTCCCTTCCATTTCTATGCTGGGAATAAAATCACATCAGGTGGTGAAATTTCTCTGCTTTCCTTCCCGCATCATTATTTCCAAGCTGTTTTCATTTTATATTCTCTATTTATATTTTTCAGTGCTAGAATTACACATTCGGTCTATTAATGATAATAATAATAATAATAATAATAATAATAATAATAATAATAAACAGCAGAAGGGCAGAAAGACAGTTGTGTGTTTATGGGAACATGAGTTGGGCACAATGACACCAATGAGAAAGGTGCAATGCCGAGGAGGTGAAATATGGTATGTGTCTGCTATCAACAATAATGTGATATAGTGAAATACTAGATTTGTATGATTATGTCCCAGAAGTCATGGCCCCAGTCTTAAACAACAGTCTTAAACAACAATAATAGAAATTGCAGATGAAATTGGAAAGCCAACCTCTCCTTCCCCATCACTGAAAAGGTTACAACATAGCAGTGTGGATTTCAGCAGAGATGCTGTCTGTCTCCAAAATCATCAGGTAGTCAGTGTAGATGGAATAGAAGTTTCATTAAGTAGCAGATGGGCATTCCAGGTCACTTTCCTTGTCCTATATATTCATGACAGAGAGGACAGTAGCAGCAGCAACCACAAAGACAGCGGAAGGGCACCCTTGTACTGAGGATAATCAAAGCAGGGAGAAGAGATGTTGTGACTTCTAACACAGCAATTTACAAGGTAATATCCTTGGCTGGGTGTTTCAGGGGGAATAAAGATGTTTAAGAGTTCTGGATTTAAGGATCCAACAGTAATATGGTTATAGGAAGAAGGAAGGAAAGAATAAATTAGGGCCATTTGGAAAGAAGGGAGGGAACAGATTTAGTAGTTGGCATTAATAGGAAACTGCTGCAGGAAAAGTCATAGCAATGATCTGAGCTTCTTAATGAATCTAAGGAGAAAATAAACTGACATCCTCACCCTATGAATGAAGAACAAGAGGTCAGCTCTGACGGCTTTCCCTACTAAGTTAATTTGCCCCTCCCTCCAATACTCTATGGAAAAAACCTGTCAGCAGATATAAGGGGAAATGACAATTTGTTACCAAGAACAAGTAAAGGAGTTAGAGTACATCAAGTCTGGAGTGCATGTGAACAACAGCTATTGCTGGCTTTTATGGCATAGTCTGAGGAATTCTGACCATATGAGAGAGAAAGGGAGGAGTGCTCTATTGAATAGGGTTTTTTTAAATTAATTTCAGATGGAGTGGGAATTTTCAGGTAGGAGTGTCTGTCTTATAAAACAAACATTCCAATCAATGAGGAAAATCCATTTATGAGCCTATTATTATTTGTAAACACCCACAGTATCACCACCGATTAGCTTTGAGACTTTTTTTTTGTATTTGTGATTCCATTCTATTGATGGTGAGTATGGAATCAAGTTTCCCAGTGAGTGATTGAATCTTTGGAGCTGTCTAAGTAGTAATTACCTCAGTAATTCTTGAAGAGGATATAGGTTAAGTTTCTCTTATCCAAGATGCTTGAAGAAATGTTTTGGATTTAAGATTTTTTTCTACATTTTGGACTTTCTGAATTTTTATATAAGTACATAATGAGAAACCTTGGGGATGAAAGCTAAGTCTAAACATCAAATTCATTTATGTTGCACATACACCTTATACACATAGCTTGAAGATATTTTAATACAATATTTTAAGTCATTTTGTGCATAAAGCAAAGTTTGGATACCATAAATCTTCAGGAAGGAAAGATGTTTCTAGCCTCGCACACATGTACCTAATACTGGATCTTGGAGTATATCAGAATTTAGAATTCTAGATGAGAAGTGTTCAGTGTGGGCTCAAAAATCAATGATTTGTGGACTTTCCTATCTATCCTAACTCAAGGGTTAATGTAGATGTGTCAACCATGCAAAACATTATACTGTGATGTGTGAGGGAAAATATGGGGCCGAGGACAATCAGGAATCAAAGAGTGAATCTTTAGTATAGAGCTATCACTGCCATAGTTCAATGTTATTGGATTTGAGGATGTATAGTTTTGTGAGATATTTATCCTATGTCAGAGAGTGTTGGTGCTATACAAAACCTTAAAATCCCATAATTCTTTAGGAGAGAGCTATGGCAATTAAAATGATGTCAAAGTGCTATATTTCTGCAATATGTACGGTCTAACACAGCCACATTCCCAGACACAGCAAAGCAGTTGTATTTTGTAAAATATGCAAACATTCTTGATTTTTCTGACCCACTGTTGACACGGAACAATGTGAATTCAATGTGCTATCCACCAAAAATTAAAGGAGGAAAAGATTTTGCTCTGCACATTATTAATTTCATCCAATTCTTCCATCCAGCCATCATTAAAATGGTGGAAATGGAGGCAGTTGAAAGCAATTCCCTGTTTTCATTTTTAAATGGTTCCAGTTTCTTAAAGAAACCTTATTTGAAGCAATGTAAGGGACTTGGCAACAATATATGGGAAAATATTTCACAGCATTTCTCTGTCAGAAACCATAAAGCAACCAGAATGACTTCAAATAAATGAGACACAAAAAGGAAAAATGGAAATTATTATTTAAACCTTGTCCTGTTAATCAAATGTGGCAGAAGCATATTACGCCACTAGATGAAGTTGCAGCCTTTTATTAGATAGTTTGATTTTCTTGAGATCGGGACAGATAAAACTGAAATAATGACAACCAATGTTTTTTCCTCCTTCTGAGACTGATCAAAGACAGACGACCTGCAGTTTATTGCACTTGGCACCTTAATAAAAATGCCGAATATCTACATGATTGAATCACTCTCCCAGTTTCATTAGTTTTGTATCTATTAAAATTAGCAATTCAGATCCCCAGCCAGACAAAATATCCAGAAAACTAGACGGAAGACTATAAACATGACATTGAGAAATTAACAGGAAGGATATATTAGAGAACAGTATCTGTACATTGCTAAAGTTAATGTTGTGTCAAGATGTCCCCATCTGGTACAGACTGAATGTTCTTTACAGGCAGTTAGGAACCAATGGGATTTGGGAATGACTTCTAAATGGTGATTCCTATCAACCTGTCTTTTGACTAGATGGAAAAGTGGATTTCTAGAAAACGACTAAAGTCCTGAGAAGCTTATCAGACATTCTTAAGTGAAAGTCAGTATATGATATACAGCCATGAGGAGATGGCGAGAATCATCTAAAGTGCATCCTTAGCTCACATGAGTTAATGAATGACATTGGGCAAAAGACTGTCACAATACACAAACTGAGATGTTTCATCCTGGTAGAGTGTTAAACTTCACCTGTACACTTACACGCTACAGGATGATAGAGATCTAAGAACATATTGGCTCTGGGGAGGATTAAAGGCATGGTAACCTCGCCTGTAGCCAAATGAAAACTGTTTAGCCTATGGGGAATGAGCAAAGAAGTGGCATAAGTAGTACTCAAGCTGCTGTTTGAGAGTTGAGGGCAAATAATTTGCATATGGTGGTATTGGATATTTCTTTGAGCAATGTCATTTAATGCAATATTAGCCAACAGAAAAACAACCATTTAACAGTTGTCTGTTTTTATTGCTATGTGCCATCTGACCATTTCTGGACTAATTCAGTCCTAAGGCAAATTTACTGCAGTGTTTTCTTCGAAGATTTGTTCAGAAGTGGTTTACCATTGGCTTTAATTGAGACTCAAAGGGTGAGACTTGCCCAAAGTCACCTAGTTGGTTTCATGGAAAAGCATGGATTTGCACCCTTTTCCTCAGTGTCATAAGAATTTCTCAAATTGTGTTATCATCAGGTAATATTACTTTGAATAGCCTCAATTGCACACCTGTCTTCATTAGTGTAGTTGTACTGATTCACCAAGTCTTGTACAATTCTTGGTAAAGCCCCCAGTGATACAATGGATTAAACCCTTGTGCCGGCAGGACGGAAGGTTGGAGACTGACAGGTTGGAGGTTCGAAGCTAGGGAGAGCATGGATGAGTTCTCTCTGTCACCTTCAGCTCATCATACAGGGGCATGAGAGAATCCTCTCACAAGGATGATAAAACATAAAAAACATCCAGGCATCCTCTGAGCAACGTCCTTGCAGATGGCCAATTCTCTCACACCAGAAGTGACTTGCAATTTCTCAAGTCACTCCTGACATGAAAAACAAAAATTATTTTTGGTCCTGCAAAGAAGTTTCTCCAAAGTTTACAGTTGACAGGATGAAATAGAGACAGTATGACTGATTTATGAAGATGGTAAAACATTTGTGCATAAACAGTATTATTTCTGGATTAGAAATTTGTAAATTGTTCCATGTGGAAATGTATGAGAGATTTGCCTATCAATAGAAAAAAGTTCTTTTTTCAGTTGTTACATTCATGTCCTTTGCTGCAAGGAAACTGAAAATGTTCACTGTGTTTTCCAACTCACATATCTAGGTTTCCACTGTTTCAGGTAAACTGTGATTTGAAGAGAATGTAAATCACAGTGGTAGCTGATATCTCCAGCACAGACTGGGAAATATTCCTGTCTGAACATCTAGAGAGACACTGCTGTTCAACAAAAGATTGCTGTTGAATGAGATGGAACCATGGCTTTGAGGCAACTTCTTACCTTGATACAAGTTTTGGCGAAATGCCCAAGTAATTTTAAGAAGAAAGTCAGAGTTTCAATAAGAATTCATAAATTTCTTGGAGATGATAAGAGCAAAGATGCTGCCTGCAGACTTGCTCTTTTGCATGTGCACTCAAATGATTAAATGCATGCTGAGGAGGTGTGGAATTAAATTACCGCCAGCTCTGTGGCGTTTACAGCATGGAACCCACAGGGGTGATATTGATGTATCAACAATTCATATGTTACCTATTTATTTAAAACACATAGGAAGAAATAGATTCTTATTTTTGTGAAATTTCCACAAGAAAAAAAAACAATTAAATTGTTGGCTGAGGACATACAGCTTCATTTGCTTTTAAAACCACAATCCTATGCATATTTAAAAGACTCACATAAATTAATGTGATTTGCTGAATATGTGGAGGGTTCTTAGATTGCATCTTGGGAAGTAAAAGCCGAGTCTTCCTTATCTGAAATGTTTGAGACTGAAAACATTTCAGATTTTGGATTTTTTCCCCCAGATTTTGGAATACCAATCAGATGCTTTCTCTGAGGGCTCTGAGGAGGCACCCATGCCTCTCTGGTATGCTTAGAGGGGAATCAGGGGACTGGGAGGGGAGGGGGGTGCCATACCACTCCTTTGGGCTGTTAAGAGTCCAAAGAACTGGGATGGCAATTTGGATTGAACCTGAGGATTCCAGAAGGTAGTCCTAAAATTCAATCCACAGACCCAACACCTCAACAGATTTGGAACTTGCAGTAAAGCCCAGATCTGTCAGGGTGTTTTTTAAAAATCCAGAGTAAACTGGGAAATCCCAGTTTACTCCAGATTAATCTGGATTAACCTGAGACATTGTTTGGCTGCCTCATATTAATACATAACCCATCATGGGTTTTGGGTCTGTGTGGAAGGGCCCTGCAACTCCAATAAACACATTATGTTAGTTAAGTGCAGGACAAAATTAGTCATTCACATGCATCAACCAATTTATTAAACTGTGGTGAGCATCTGGGATGAGTGATAGGTGCAATCTGGGAATTATGTGGTCTGTGAAATATGCCTCCTAAATGCAAAATGAAAAAAGGTCAGAAATCAACTCAGACGTCTGATTTTTAAAATTGTGTAAATGTTTTGAGATCCAAAATTATAGATACTATCTGTAATCTATCTATAGGGAGTAACTTGGCTGCTGTCCATTGGACCATTTGAACCTTCCAGACAGTCTTCAAAGGCAACCCCACATAGAGTGCATTGCAGTAGTCTATACGGGATGTACCCAGAGCATGAACTAGCGTGGCCAAGTCATACTTCCCAAGGTACGGGAGCAGCTGGTGCATGGGTTTTAACTGTGCGAATGCCCCCTTAGTCACCGCCGAAACCCGGGATTCCAAGCTCAGCAATGAGTTCTGGATCACACCCAAGCTGCGAACCTGTGCCTTCAGGGGGAGTGTAACCCCATCTAGCACAGGCTGTAACCCTATGCCCTGTTCAGCCTTACGACTGACCAGGAGTACCTCTGTCTTGTCTGGATTCAGTTTCAATTTGTTTCAATTGAAATTTCAATGAAATTTCAATTCAATTTCAACCTCATCCAGTCCGTCACAGTGGTCAAGCACTGGTTCAGGACCTGAACAGCCTCCTTCGTAGCAGGTGGGAAGGATTGACAGAGTTGGACATCATCTGCATACAGGTGACACTGCACCCCAAAACTCCGGATGATCTCCCCCAGCAGCTTCATGTAGATGTTAAACAACATGGGGGACAGTATTGAACCCTGAGAAACCCCACAAGACAATGGGAGTTGAACAGGTGTCTCCCAATAACACCTTCTGGGTACGACCTTCCAGAAAGGACCAGAGCCACTGTAAAACAATACCTGCAAGGCCCATTCCAGAGAGGCATCCTAAAGGGATACCAATCCATGGTCAATGGTATCGAAGGCTGCTGAGAGGTCCAGCAGAACCAACAGGGACACATTCCCCCTGTCTAGCTCCCGGTGTAGATCATCAACAAAGGCAACCAAGGCTGTTTCAGTTCAATGTCCCAGCCTAAAGACAGACTGTGCTGAATCTAGACAATCCGTGTCTTCCAAGAATACCTGGAGTTGTGAGGCCAACACATGTTCCAGGACTTTGCCCAAAAAAAGGGGGAGATTGGAAACAAGTCGATAGTCATCGAATTGAGTGGGGTCCAGTGATGGTTTCTTCTTTTAAGCTCTCTGGAATGTTGCCTTCCCAAAGGAAGGCGTTAACCACCTCCTTTACCCACTCGGTCAATCCCCCTCTGACTCTTTTCAAAAGTCAGGATGGGCAGGGGTCTAGGATGCATGTGGTTGGCCTCATTTATCCAAGTTTCTTGCCCACATCCTCGGGTTTCACCAATTGAAATTAATCCATCAAAATCAGACAAGCAGATGTTCGTGTTACATCCTCAGAGACTGCTGTTAACATGTTGTCCAGCCCAGAATGGATCAAAGCGACTTTGTTTACAAAGAACAGAGCAAATGCTTTGCAGCGGGCTGCTGAGTTGTCAGGGTTCCCATCCTGGGAAGTGGGATTTAAAAGGCCTCTGACAATCCGAAACAACTCCACTGGACAGTTCCTTACAGACGCAAGGTGCGTCATATGCCCTTAGGGAGGGATCAAGACGTGTTCGATTCGGCCCACTCGGATCTGAACACCACACACCCTCTAGACTCCTCTTCCTTTGCTTCATCGCTGCCAGCTCCTCGTTGAACCAAAGGGCTGGTTTAGCCCAACTACTTGAGAGAGGACATTCTGGAGCAATTGTGTCTATTGCCCATGTCATCTCCCCATTCCAGAGAGTGACCAGAGCATCAACAGGATCACCTCCCGAGGTGGCAGGAAACTCCCCAAGAGCTGTCAGGAATCTCTCAGGATCCATAAGCCTCCTGGGGCAGACCAACTTAATGGGTCCTCCACCCTTGCGGAGGTTAGGGGATGCAGTAAGTCTAAACCTGACAAGGTGGTGGTCGGTCCATGGCAATGGAGAGATGGTCAACTCCTCAACACCGACACCTTCCTCCCATCCCTGGCAGAAAACCAAATCTAATGTGTGTCCCACACTGTGAGTGTGGCCAGATACCCATTGGGGCAGCCCCATGGTTGCCATGGCAGACATGAAGTCCTGAGCCGCTCCTGATAGGGTAGCCTCAGCATGGACATTGAAGTACTCAGGCACAATGAGCCATTGGGACTCCAGTGCCAGGCTTGGGACCACCCCTGCTAGCTCAGGTAGAGAGACTATAGTGCAGCAGGGTGGACGGTACACTAACAGAATCCCTATTCTGTCCCGGTCACCCACCCTCAGGTGGACACATTCAAAATTGGTTGATTGTGGGATGGGGGCCCTGGCTAAGGAGATGGACTCCCTATAGACCACTGCAACATCGCCTCCCCGCCGTCCAGATCTCGGCTGGTGCTGCACAGAGAAATCTGGTGGACAGAGCTTGGTCAGATTTACACCCCCAGACTCATCCAACCAGGTCTCTGGTAGGCACACCAGTTCTGACCTTTCATCCAGAATTAGATCCTGGATAAAAGATCCCATTGACAGATCTGCTGTTAAACAGCACCACCTTCAATCCAGAGGGACCGCCATCCTGGGTACACCAATTTATCTTGTCAGGAGACCGATTTGGAATTACTAATGTTGCTACATGATCCCTAGGCCGAATTAATGATCTCCCTTTCCCGTATCTCCCCATTATTACTCCTATGGGGGCCTCTCGACCAATGGAACACCTCCCAGCTATATCACATTCTACCTTCATGACTTCAACCCATAGTTTATGCAGGTTATTTGGTTCAATAATATTTCATTTAGAAATAACCCTTCCCTCCATTCATTTTTCACTTCTGCTTTGCTAATTCCACTAAAAGAGCAAAAGAGTAGGGCTGGGCAGTTTCGTTCGTTAATTTCGTAATTCGTTATTAATTCGTTATTTTTTTTATAACAAAGCGATACTGAACCATTCAGGAGCAACTAAAAATCGAAACTATTGTTTCATAATTGTTTCGAAATCGTTTCGAAATCGTTTCAAAATCGTTTTGTTATTATTTCCGCATGTCTGGTGCAAGTTTTATAGTTGTTGTTTGTTTTATCAGTGAAAAAAAATATAATTATCACACCAACAGTCAACAACAGAGGGAGAGGGAAGCTTCAGAAGTTTCCCCTGTCCCATTTGGAGGTTTTTTTAGCATATTGAACGGTTGCATCCGCCATTAACGAATCGATTCGTAATTGTTTCGTTATTGTTTCGTTATTGTTTCGTAATTTCCGAAATTTTGTAAATTTTGAACTTTTTTAAAGAAAAATTTCGGAATTCTTTTAAAAATCGAAACGCAAAAACCCCCTAAAAACGAATCGAGTTTAGAAACAAATTTTTCCGTGGTTGCCCAGCCCTATAAAAGAGCACTAAAAGAGACTAAAAGAGCAAAAAATTTAGTACAGAGGTGAAAAAGCAGAAGACATTCAATGACATGTCATGAAAAAGGAGCATTGTTGGCCAGTAGGAACTGTAGTCACAGGTATTCCCACATTGTGACATTTTGTTGAAGTTCCTACTTCTGTTCTTCTGGAAATCTAAGTAGAGATATTCCCACCCTGTAGCAGTTTTCATTTCTGTTCTTCGTTTAATTAATAGAAACTAACCTTGAAAACTGTGTGCATTAAAGAATTATTGCAATGTTCATGACTGGAAAGTAAAATTGAATTTATAGTCAAAATAAAATCCTTGTGTTACCTGTCCCTAAAGTGCTTAATTACATACTTAATTGTTTAAGTACCATCAACCCAGTGTAATTCTGTTTGAGGAAAAGAAATGTGACTTCAGCAAGAGAGATTTCTATGCTCATTTTTATTCTGCATGTTAGAATTTTTTCAGAGTTCCTTTGTGGCATGCACAAATGGGAAAAACAAGCCTTAGGAACAGATCTCACACAATGCTGTCAAAATGTACATTTAAAATCTAAATGACAAATAGTCTTTCCTTACTTCGTTCTCAATTTTACCAAAAATACTGTGTGTGTGTGTGTGTGTGCATACACATCTCCTGAAAATGTACATTTTTAAAACATATCATCCCTATGGAGTACAAGGCTCTTGGAACACTAGTGTTTGATTTCCAGCCCTTTTATCTCTGATCGTAGATACGATAATTCCAACCTCAGCCAAGCCTGTTTTTAATTGAAGTTTCATAAGAAATTGCAATACTCTTTGATGCAAGATTTCAAAGTTATCAAGAAAGGTTGGGAAGTATAATTGAGGGGTCATGAAAGGAGAAGACCCTGAAGTATTCCAATACTCCTAGCCATGATTATCAAAGGGTTTCACTATTACTAGCAGCCACAGAAAAGCCAGTTTGAAGTTCAATTAATACAAATATCCGATATCAATGCAAGTCAACTAAAACTTTGTCTTGTGTTGTGTCCCATGCCCACAGTGTGAGACCTCTGGCAGCATACATTTTCTTTATAGTTGAGCAAGTTCTTTGATCTACTGAGAAGATTGATTCAGTACAGATTCAGATAAATAAGCCCACCTCGTTAAATCTATCTTTTGGTAAGAAAGCACCTGTATTTCGAATTCTGTTCTATATTTTCTGTATTTCCCCCAAATCTTGAATGTCATGGAATGTAGGGCTTCATGAGCTGTTATCTGTCCAATGCCAATGTTCCTGCATATATCAGATTCTAATTTCTAAACTTATCATATAAATCAAGATTATTTTCAGATTGATGAAGAAAGGGGGATTGTGGTTTTTAAAATTCATACCATCTTGCTTAAATATGACATCAACTTTCAACTCATTTTATATGAACATATTTGTTTTCTTTCAAAAAGGATTGTATGTGGTTTCCCAAATCTATCTTATCATTTCACTGCATTTTTTTTAAAAAAAAGTTCTACATTTGTCCCTCCAGATCTGTGAACATACTTTCCAGTGACAGTGAACCATCATCCCCAAATGGCAGTGACATAAATGCTAATACACTGAATTGGTACACGATCATCCATGTCTTATGATACCGTCTGGCAAGTTCTGAAACCACCATCACTCCACCCCAGCAGATATGATGACCACTGTATGCAAGGATGTGTTCCAGTTGCAATGTAATATGACCTCTTGGTGCCATAATGAGAAAACTGGCCTATGGATATTCTCCATATAAACCCAGTACATTGCATTCAGATTGATAATATTGCATGGAATCTCAGTGTAAATAGTTTTCTCAATTCTGCTGAGAGAAGACATCAATGAATTGGACTTGTGTGTGTGTTCAGTACATGTGCCTACACTGAAAGTGGCACACAAATTGATTTAAAAAATTAGCTTTTGAATTGTAAGATGGTACTGTTAGCTGTATGCTCATATTCTGAAACAACATTCATTGAATGCATGAAATAAGAAAGAGAATTATGGTAGTATTCATCAGATCTAGAACATACTTTTTAAAACAAAATTGATCATACCTACAAAAATGTAAAGTATTAAATTTTACACACAACATGCAAAGTGATTATTGGTGGCAACATGGCTGCAACAATTAAGTGTATTAATTAAATCCAGATTTAGGGTGGATCTGAGGCCCCATCTACACTGCCATATCAAATTCAGATTATCTGCTTTGAATTAGATTATACTAGTCTACATTACCATATAATCCAGTTCAAAGCAAAAAAATCTGAATTTTATATGGCAGTGTAGATGGGGCTTGAGTAAACAAATTAGATTGATTTGATGACACTTGGCAAGTCTCCATCCAAAGAAATCATATATTTTTGATGTGGAAGTCTTGAACATTTAATTGAACTTGGTTCTATTTCTCAGAGAGGAATTTACAAGAAAAATTCTGAAAACTGTTCTTGCTCCCCACATCCAAGTGTTTGTAGCCCAGATCACTTATCTTACTGAGCTTAATTATGGCCACATCAACATACATAATGCCGTATTTCTAGAACCTGGTAATTTTACTTTTCTACTGTAGACGATAGCTCCCAGAATCACCCAAGTAGTATAACTATTGGAAGATTCCAGGCATTACAGTACAAAAAAATAGTTTCAACTGCAGTGCAATATTACTGCAACTTATACATAGTATTATTGCCATTGCTACAACTTATCCTGAGTGTCAGATGTCCATCACAATTTGGGACCTTAAAAGTGAGCTATCCTTCATACGTCAAGCATGGGGCCGAGAAGGAGATTGATACAGCATATGGTTTGGTTGCTCTCCTCTGCTAGCAAAACTAATAATGTGATGATTGTGATCATTCCTATGAAAAATCTACTGGACAAATAACAGTTTGTCTGCATAAAGCTTGGTGGTTTACTCTGTTTATGAATTCTGGAGTTTTAGGTGACAACAGGTTAAACCCCTGTGCCGGCAGGACTGAAGACTGACAGGTCACAGGTTCGAATCCGGGGAGAGGTGGATGAGCTCCCTCTACCAGCTCCTTATGCGGGGACATGAGAGAAGCCTCCCACAAGGATGATAAAAACATCAAATCTCAGTCTCTCAAGTCTCTCTTGACACGACAAAAAAAAGGTGACAACTAACAAATCTTAGGTCTGTTTACTGGTGAATTGTTAACAGAATGAATATAAGCATCCTTACTTTAAACTGATTTGTTGTTGAGTGCCTTGAAGTCATTTCCAACCTATATTGACCCTAATGTGAAATTATCACTAGGTTATCTTGGCAAGATTTGTTCAGAGAAAATTTGCCATTGCTTTCCTTTGAGGCAGAAACTTGCCCAAGGTTACCCAATGGGTTTCATGACTAAGCAGGATTGCCAGAGGAATTATCCAGTGCTCAAACCCCTATATTACACTGGATCACTTTTTTAAACAGATGCTGCTGATTGAAAAAATAAGGGAAAAACTATTGAAAAAATAAGGGAAAAACTATTGTTAAAAAGCATATGTGGATATTTTTAAAAAGTGGCGATTATGGTGTTAATCTAGAAATTCATGGAACAAACTAACATACATAAAAGGCAACTAATAATTGTTGTTGTTTCCCATGACTGGTAAAATATAATTAAAGGTCAATCATGTGGAAGCAATATTCCCTATCATTGTAAAGTGTTATCACCGTTTTTACATTTATTATATCACACTCTAACTAGATTGCAAAAGGGAAGCCAGCAGTTTTTCCACCTGCAATTAAGAACTGAAACTATATAAAAAAGAAGAAAAATAAAAAGTGAACCACTCTGTATGCACAGTTCTGCACATATCTCCTTCCCAGCAGCTCTCAAGCTCTTGAATAAAGAGCATTGCTGCAGCCATTTGTTGACTACATGGGAGGGAAGGTAAGTAACACAAGTGATCAGGAAGTTGCCTATCTTGGTTGTAATGGTAATTAAAATAAGGTTGTTCTTGTGATGTCTTGAGTCTGCATGTAAAAATGTTGATTGGTTTATCGCAGTTGTTCTTACTCTTTGATCCTAAAGAGGCTTTGGGCTTCAGCTCCCAGAATTACTAATGGTTGAATAAGCTAGCTGGAGTTCTGAGAGCTGAAATTCAAATACCTAGAGAACCAAAAAATGGGAACCAATGGTTTATTGTGCATGAAGTAGGTAGCTGTTGAAAGGGGGAGAGAACAGGGGGATGCAGATTGTTGATTTTTTCTTAATTTTTGTAATATTCAATTTGCACATTTAACAAAAGGAACAACAATAAAAACATTTATCTCTCTTTACACGTGTGTGTACATACATTTTTAATAATGTATATTAACATTTATACAGTATTTGTTCCTAATAATACAATTTCCTCCCCTCACCCATCCTATTGAAGTGACTTGCCAACTTTGAGGTTGAGCACAATCATAAACAATTATGCTCTTCCTTCCTAATGAAATACGTTTTCATTCTTCCTTCTACGGCTGGATCTACACTGCCATATAATCCAGATTATCCAAACAAATAATCCAGATTATCTGTTTTGAACTGGATTATATGAGTATACACAGCACAGTGTAGATTAGGCCTAAGATAATAGGTATTACAAAAAACTTCCAT